>NW_018397259.1:3499525-3571242 GCF_002168275.2 Theobroma umbraticum | reverse complement strand
AATAGTTCTTATGTTGGAGATGAAAAGGGAATAATAACAGAAATTTTCAGGACAGGAGAGCTTCATAACAGAAAATCTAGATGCAAAATCAACCAAAATGCTTTACTATTACAGAGAATAGCCCATAATTTTGTGATTTCTTCTGAAATAAAAGTTTGGAAAGATCAAGAAGACAAATTATAGGAAAGAAGGGAAAATGGTACTAAAGACTCAGCATGCCTTGCTGCTGTTGTAGAATATGACATGGCCTATCCACACCAAATGTGAACCAATGTTACACCAAGCAAAGGCAATCCAGAGGTACAAAAAACGACTAAAGCACCCAAAAACTTTCCTCTTCCCCCAACCAAACCTGAACACCCACCACCCCTCCCACACACACACACACACACACACACAGGACAAAACAAATGGTTCAGACAAAATATTAGATATACCCTTCCCTCCAACAGCTACAACATTATGTGTTCAGATAACTTGAATGAAACTTTTTTTTCGCTTAAAGCAAACATTTTCCCAAATGGAGTAGACAATAACATATCATAGCAAAAACAAAATAAAGCTTCATACAATAAGAAGAAAGAACAAAACTGAAATTACAATGTCAACTTGAATGCGAACATCTCTTTCTTTTCCTTGAAGGGGAGTATTTTGGTAAGTCATAATTTATTTAAAACCAAAAGACCAATCTAAACACAAAATTAGCATGCAAGAGATCAGCAAAAAGTAACAAATTCTCATATTTCTTTGGCAAAATTGCAACTCATCATATAAAAACAACTGAACCCCACAACTTTTTAGCTGTGAATATACTACAATGCTGCAGCATACGAACTAGAGTAGAAAACTTTGACAACAGGCATCCCCTACAAACAACATAGCCACCATAAAGCTGCCTTCCTTTGGTATCAGAACAGAAAAGAGAACCCATAACCAAAAAATAAGAGAACAAGTATGCTACCATATTATATACCTTCTCTTCTCCAGCAAGGGTAAAATCACCATCTTCCTGCATATTGTGAAACAAAACCAAATAAAAACAAAAGCATTTATAAAAAGGAAACATAGAAGAAAAAATGAAACAAAAAAAGTGAACTAATAATTAAGCTTAGATTGAATTTTTTTACTGCTGTCTAACCTGCTCATCGCTGAAATCATATGGAACATCTTCTTTGGCTAGCTCCCCAGAGCTTTCTGACAGATTTCTAGGGGGAGATGCCTCAATGTCTAATGACAAGCCACCGTTGCTTTCATTCTATAATAATAAGCAAATATACATTATATTGAGCCGTGAAGCAGCTTGGCAATTTGACAACAACAACAGCAAACACATACAACTTACAGAACGACGATCAAGCGAGTTGGCTGTGTCAATTTTACTGGAAGCAGAAACACAGGTTCCATTGCCTGTGAAAAATTAAAAATTGCACATTTTCAGGCACATCCTTACATACATATGGCACAAGTAACAAAACTTATAAACAACTTCTCATCCTTACTGTTATTGTCTTTCACTGATATTGTCTCAATTGCATCCTCCCTCTTTTCTGGACTACTTTCTCTGCTAACTGTGAAAATTTACATTAATCAACATACTACATTTTTTCTCCAAAGAAGATCAAGTGTAAAAAGAAGGGTGCAAAGTTACATAAATGGCTGCACACAATCACATACTTCAGCCACTAATTTATCACATCAACCTTTATCACATAAGAAAAAAAAAAACAAAGAATAAAACAATCAATCCCTCCCCCAAATATAAAGAAGGCAAGGTAGAGAAAGAAGAAAAATAATAGCGTAAAACAGTAATGATTCACCTCTTTCCACATCATAACGTTTAAGGAGCTCCTCAAGTGGAAGTTCAATTTCACTGTGCAAAGCTGCCAATTCTTCTTGTCTTTCTTCTGCAGTTATAAGAGCCTCATCTTCCTCCATTGTTTGCTCATCATCTTCCTAAAACAAAATCATCATGGAAAGAATATTGTCAGACCACACAGCACGACGATTTAAAAGCAAAAAAATAAACAAAATATCTACAAAAATTTCATAGAAAATTTCATGTTTACAGGACTAACACCAAGTCATTTCTTTTAGTCCAACAGACCCACAATTTTCTTTCCTTTTCCGTGTTCACTATTTATCAAAAGGAAAAATTTAATCTGTAAAAAATAAACTTCAGCATGTGCCTGACATGATTTGTCACTCAATAGCAATCATAATCCTTTGTCAACAATTACCAAATGACACAACATAATAGGATGTATCATAAAGAGTTTTTTTTATAGCAAAAAACCAAGGAGAAAGGCATACATTTCACACTAATTATAAAAATGAAGTTAAAAAGGAAATTCTTTAATAAAAACAAAAGTACTCACTGATTCTTCTTCAGAGTGCACATCAAAATCTTCATCAGCATCTGCAATAATACCAAGAGAGGTTTCATGAGGCAAGTGTTTAGAGTATTATAGTTAAGAAGGCAATTATTATTAAATGACAAAACTAAGACATTCTGGTTACCAGCATTCAATTCCAGAGGTTCACCAACATCATTCATATCTGCTCTACCAGGAGAATTTAGTTGATGCTGAGCAGGATACTGTTGCACAGGCCTCTGTGGGTCCACTAAATTTTCTGCCAACATTGTTGAGTACCTAAAATATCCACAATGAATATCACTCCACTTTTCTTTAATGAAGGTAATGAGATTTAGGTCAAAAAGCAACCTCTCAGTTTGCCCTAAAAGAAATTCAAGCTGTTTATCAAGTGCCTTTTTCTTTTTCTCATCAAGCTCCATTTGATGCTTGTAAAGCACCTGGAATTACAAAGTAAAATGGAGAAATAAGATTCTTGATGTTAAGAAATTGGAAGGACTCAAGGAAGATCAAAGTATTATGACTTGCCAGTTTCTCTATCTTCATCCAGAATTTCTTCACGTCCTTAGAAATATTAAGTGCAACTTTTCGCAATCGCTGTTCCTCTTCCTGATTACAATTGCATGCTCGATTTAACAAATTAACAGGGTAAAACAAGATGAACTCAATTATATCGAGACGGCTTGTGCTCATTTTTTAATACAAACAAAACTCAATCCTTGGTACGTGATATGTTAAAGAACTACTATATTTAAGTTTAGTAAGAGAGGAAAAGAAAAAAGAAACCTTCAACTTCTTTTCTCCCCTGGTGGCCTGGTCCAACATGCCCTTGCTGGCTCTTAATGCAACCTTCTTCGCCTGAGCCAATTTCCATTTCCTCTCAGACTCAAAGTCCTGTCAAAATCCAATTCAGTTAGCAAGAGAGGACAGCATGGCGACTCTTTTATATCCCACTGCAAGGAGATGCATGCAACCAAATAACGTGAGGACATGTGGACATGAATTGTGAATGACAAAGCTAATATAAGTAACATTTTAGATTTATGCATTGAAAATGGCAAGGTTCAGAGGGATAAGTTAGTCAATTACCTTTGACAACCAGACCATTTCCTCTAAAACATGATCCCAATGAGTTTTAGGACGCTGGGGCTCTCTAGGTGCTTCAAGAGCCTAAAACAAAATTAAGTAAAATGTTAACAATCAACCAGTACTAGAATACACAACATCTACACAATCTGACAGGATAATTACCAGCTTCAAGCATAAATCTGGAGGATCCTCCCACAGACATAATACAAAATCAGGACAATCATTCAGTATCTTAATTAATCAATTCCATGAATGTCCACATGCATAATTGCTAATTACCAGCTTGAAGCATAAATCTGGAGGATCCTCCCACAGACATAATACAAAATCAGGACAATCATTCAGTATGTTAATTAATCAATTCCATGAATGTCCATATGCATAATTTATCAAATAAAAAAACATCTTTAGTGGAGTATGGACTCATATATGCAATGATCATATTATTCAAAATCACCAAAAGTTTTTCCTTGAAAAGGAGGAAGAGAGTGCACCAAACAATTTAAAGTTAAAGGAAAGACATTGTTTGCCATGTCTAGTACAGGCATAGTAATTCACCAGTTTAAAACAACAGTTTGCTCCCAAGGGAAAGGATGAAGAGGGATAAAAGCAGTCCAAGCAGTGACTGGAAGAAAGAAAAGAAATAGAAGAGCATAACCTTCACTGGAGAGTTTTGGGGACACAAATAGAGGTAGCTAACTCAACTAGCTTTGGATTAAGGGAATTAACAGGTTACGGTTAATGTAGGTTTATTACAAAATTTGATTGCTTAAGCGTAAGCTTCTTTATCAATCTTGGGCCTTTAATAACACAAGGCATTGAAAATCAAGTGTTGGGTAATAATGAAACAAACCACAGATCAGCAACCTCTTATGACCTTAGTCCCAGTAACATGTAAGCCAAATAATTAACTAACACAACTTGATGTTTTTCAATGTTTTTTACAATTGTAAAAGTGAATTTTAAGATTTTAGATGTGTGCATTTTCATATTAAGTCGTTATGTACAATGAATTGGGCACATGCATTACTAGCAAAGAAGCATATGACCAAGCACAAACAAAACAATCAAATCTGCCTCAATGTGCACTGAGTTCCTTCAAAAAATTAGGACAGATAATTTCAACCACAACATTTCTACATGCTTTGCTAAAAATCCAACCTAACTATCAGACTTATAAACATAAATTTATAAACAATTATTAACAGTTACATGAGATAGTGTTCTCAGTACCCATTCCTGGTTTAGTTCCTATACTGCCTATGGTTCATGGAAAATCACTTCTGTTGTTTCACATGGTAAAAAAAACTTAAAATTTTTAAATTCTTGTTAAAGTTAAGAAGTGGACATAAAATTGGATTTTTGTTAAAATAAACAACAATTACTATTTTTTCCTTTTTTCTGAACTGAAAAGCATGAGAATGAAACATTCTAAAAAAGTAATTCAAGACCAAAATAACATCTTAGATCAGAAATAATCAACCTTATAAATACACCAAAGAAAGAGCCAGCAATCTAACCAGTACTTACAAATTTTTCCAAGAAACAAAGTGAAAAAGTGATGTTCAAATCTAGTTAAAGGGAAACCAAGATCAAGAGCATTAAGATCTGCCTATAGAAATTTTTTCATATTTCCTTTAAAGAAACAGCAGGAAAATTCTTGTCATCCATTCAGTTCAATGTTTGAGTTGAACAATGATGAAAATTCAGCAAGAACAGCCTTTGTTAAGGGTCTTTCCCTCCTCTTGGCAAGGCAGAGCAAATTCTAATGGAAAATAACTTCCCAAGTTAAAGCCCAAAAGTTGTTTTCCTGGATTTCCTTTCTATATTTCTATTGAACAGAAAATAGCATCCTTTTGTTTGTTTTCTTTCAGCATTCCAAACACCAGAAAACACAGAAACTAACTTCCTGAAAGTTATTTCAAGAACCAAAAGTTATCTAATTGGAAACACACCCAAAAGCTTTAAGCAACTTCTGAGGCACAGCTCATTTAAACGCCAACCTCCAGCTCTATCAAGGTCTGAATCTTGTTTGATTACTAAAATTGAATAAAAAAGAGTTGAACATCTAACAAGAATAATGTTAAAATTTCTTTTTTACTTCTACTTTCTTTGACCAATCAGAAAAAATATTTTCCATTATGAATGAATGGGGGCTTTCCCATTAGGATAAATATCATAACAATCAGATGGATAAAAGGTATCTAATTTAAGACTTGTACATACTACATAAAATTATTTTATTTCTAGATGCCACAAGATAATTACAAGAATTCTAAGATAAACACATATCTAATTAGTTATCAATTATTGATGCTTTGATATAAAATTTTGTCAATTAAAACAAAAGTCTATCTTTTCAATACAGTTACAGCCACAAAAATAGCAAAGAACTAATTGCTTGCAGCCAAAATTGATTTAGAAACTGAGATGCAACAAAAAGTTCATAACAGTCAAGCACATACTCAACATAAATTCCCTCTAAGCAGCAAGCCTCCACAAAGATTTCATCTTTAAGCTTTTTTACAGTAAAAAGTTTCTACCGGCATGTATGTGCATCCACAAGTGCACAACACACAATGACATCAATAACAACAATAACAAGAGAAGAGAACAGAAAAGAGAGCTATAAAAACCTAAGAAACTATTACCTTTTGACGCCTAGCTCTTGTCTCATGCTCAAGCTTAGACCTTGGTCCCTTAGAAGCCATTATGTACTCGTACTACCTATATCATGATTTGCGTAAAGAAGAACAGCAGGAAAAGTGGAGCCAAAGTATCACTGTAAGAATCAGTCAAGTACCAAAAATTAATGGTCAATTTCAATAGAATGCATAGATAATAGTTCATAAAAATGTAAGATGGTATTTTTCACACAAAATGATGTTAACTATATTGATTCAAATAGCCATGAACCTCCATGACAACCTAGTTAATTTACATATGTTATTCAGTTGCTGACAATAAGCAAGCATTTTTCACTTCCTTTGCACCATACTACATCTTGAGTCACATAATTTGGTGTTTCTACTAATTGAACAGACTTTCTAACAGGTTCTAGTTAATCAAATATCAATGTCTAGATTGTATACAAATCATCATCTTAATTCACAGTCCAAAAATATCTTCGTTTTCATTTTGATTTTAAGAGAAAGATTGATAGCCAAGCTTTCTAGACATACAAGGAGAGTTTCCAAGATACTCACATGCAAGACTGCCAATGATGGACTTGCATAGCCCTCTCTCTCTATCTCTCTAATAGCTAACATGGAACAGAAAGGATATTAACTTGGAACCCCCTTTGTGACGAGACACAACTACCTACACTCAGATACAACACAAAGATTCCAAAAAGGTCCTACCAATCCCTATTTTAGTATAAGAATAACAGAATCATAGATTACTGAAAATCAAAGATTCCAATTTCATGATGTTTGTTTATTATTTGCTATTTGTGGCAATGCCCTAAAGTTATTATTTTCTACACATTCTAGCAAACTTCTTCAATTGAACAAAACATCCACCACAACTATGAGACATAACCCAAAAACACTCATTAGCATACCAAAAAATACACTAAAATTACACAGCTTTAGAAGAATTAAATTTAGATAATCCAGAATGAAGGAACTCTCATCATGCTAAGATTTTCCCCCTGCTCAAGACATTAAACAAGTTATTTTGGGATCTAGTTTGGTTTTTTTTCTGATTTCCACTTCACCGCTGGCAAAAAAGATGATTTTTTTTGTTTTTCTATTCATAACTGAAGGATAATGGAAAAGACTCAAACAGAATTATTATGCTGCTTAATTATGGGTAACAGACAGCTCCAGTTTAGCTCCAAAAGTAAGGTTGAATGCATGATAGTATCACAAATCTGAAACCTTTTCTCTTTTTATTTCTTTTTTGCATAAAAGATGATTAACAGTAGACATTATGTGCAATAAATCAAGCTTCATTCCTTGTTAGCAGTTATCAAGGACAATCAATTACTCTTAGCAATATACTTACAATTGAAAAAAAAATAGGGTTAAGACCAAAGTAACTAGTAACAGTATCTACAAACTGTTGAAATTGAAACTTGACAACGTAATTCTTGACAAGAAGTAAACATAATCAACTTGTTCATCTATAAGAAGCCTAATGTCAGTAGAAATGATTCTTTTAACCAACCAAAATTATAAAGGAACAACAAAGAATATCAAGTATTTAATGATCGATCAGGTGACGATAAATACCAGATATGACATTGTTTATCCAAATTTGCTATATCTAAGCAGCCATTTTTCAGCCTAGCAAACAGTAACTCCATCAACTAACATGCGTTATAAGACCTTTGTGCAGAAATATTTGAAACAACTAAAAAACATCATTTAGACAGCAGTCTTCTTATATGCAAGTCATCCATCTTGAGGTCACCTACTCTACACATTAGTTCATTCTTGGGAAACTCCATTTTTGTTAACTAAACCCCCCACAAGAATTCCAAAGTTATTCTCCTCGCGAAAATTATCACAAAAACAGCTAATTAGAAGTGATTGAGCAACATGCAAGCTAGTTATAACCCTGGTCTCTACAGCAACTGATTATTATTAAAAGTGATATTCAAACATGACCACACAACGAATTCTCACGAGCACCCTTATATGCCAAACCACAACAAACCGAATTCATCAGCCTTCATTCACAAGATTTATCAATGAAAAAAAGCAGCCCAAATAATAAATAATTACAAACTCCCACTTTAACGGAGGACTCAATTTAAGTAAAAAAATTCATAGTAATTCAAGATAGCTGTAAGCTGTAAACCAAGGCAGAAAAAAATCAGCTCATTCTGTTTTTACGAGAGGTAAGGTAAAGCAAACCAGAAAAAAAAATAAAAATGATGAAAGCAGCTCCACCCACGAATTCAGGGAACCATTTTACCTCGGTTTCGAGAAGAAACTAGAAGAAACGAAGTCAAGCAAACCAAACTGTGAAAAACTCAGATGGGTTTGAGTTTCTAGCGAGAGGTAACCTAAAGCTAGACGCACCACTTGCATTTTCAGCCCATAAACTCGCTATGAGATTCGCTTTTGTTTTTATTAAAGAAACGAAAAAGAAAAACACGCATATATAAATATAAAATATTTTTAAAAAACCGTACATGCAAACATAGAAGGGAGACCCCGACCCCCCCTTGGAGAGCAGGTTCCGGTGGTCGCAGCCGCTGGTGGTGGTCGTGGCGGTGACGGTGATGGCGAGATATGGAGAGAGAAAGAGATCGGGGAGGGGATCTTGAGTAGGGTTATGTTATCAGATTTCTGTAGTGTGCATCGGTGACCATTGTTATTTGTTGCTCCCACCCATCGTAGCTCTCCACCTGTCCCCGAACTTCTCTTAGACTCCAAACGGATTCTAATTTATTAGGAATACTTTTTTTTTTTAATTCAATTTTACTATTTTCCCCTGCGGACTCCTTTCTCCTTTTGTTTTTTTAACTATATCCAAAACAAAAACAGTACAAACCAACGTATTTCAGGAAACCATTTTTTAATTATTTTGGGAAAACAAACCTTATAGTTTGAGTAGAATTCACTTAAAACCCCATATGGTTTCCAACTTTTCGTTTCACTCCCTGTAGTGTAGTGTTGGTTTTGAACAAAGAACTCCATTAGATTGAAGTACTCAAGTTTATTCGAACCGAAACCAAACCGTATTCACTCAAAGTGAATAGGGTTGCTGCATCCATCCACCAAGAAGTGGGCTCATCCACCATTGCCTCAATGATAACCAACGCCAGATATGGAGCTTCAATGGAGAAGAAAGCTCTGACCAAAATGGTTCTGGGGAGTGGGGATAGATGCATGAAACTGATTCCCTAACCCTACAAACACTCCATCAATACAAATTCATGATTGAATTCCTGAATTTTGCTTTCACCCTTTGAAAATATCCACGTGCCATACAACGAAACGTAACTCAAGTGGTAAATGATTTTGCTCATCTCCCAGGTATCAAAGCATATAATGGCCAATTATACATACATACACGCACGTAGGGGATTTGGTGCCAAGATGAAAAAAGGGTTACAACAATTTATTTATTCTTGCAGAGGCCACTGCCCACTGCAGCCTATCATCTGCAAGTAGTTCCATTACAATCCACTTGAAAAGCCTTAAGCTTGCTACAAATCTATTTTTTACGTAAAATGATAACCGTAGAAATTACATGTGAATACATTGGCATGACTCTGCTGCCACATGGAACAAGTCAAGTTGAAAGGTTGGACCTAGCGAGAATAACTATATACAGCTCACATGGCAACAACATAAACATAGAGTGAACTCTTTTACCCTCTTCTCCCAACATCAGTTTCTCAATGCTGCTGCACTCTATCATGGCAAATTTGATTTAAGAGATGGAAAGAGCAATGGAAAAAACATTTTTCTCCCTTTGGCAATGCTCTAAAGGCCCACGCCATGGCAACCAGACATCAAGAGCCAAAGCTGATGTCTGTCCATCCAGGCAGATCAATCTGGTCTAGTAACGAAATTTATCGACGCTGCTGGCACATTTGGCAAATGGCGGCTGACTTGACATTTGCATAGGTGCAATATTCACAGGACCAATGGCCTGAATCGTCAATATTTCTGCTAGAGCCGCTGGATCTGGAGGTTGAACCTTTTGCCTTCCCACTTCTTCCCCTACTGCTACCACCTCCCAAGCTCTTTGAGCTCCCCATCCTGCTGCTGGCACCATGGGAGTCCACATCCGATAGACCATTTTCTAGAGCTCGAACTAAATTCTCAAAGTAATTTCGAGTCACACTGTTGTCATGCAGTTCATATAAGGATAATTAGAGGATGTCAAGTCTCTGGAAAAAGTATAGGATAGGAAAAACACAATTAAAAGATAACCATCTCTTTCTGACACAATAGATTCTTTCCATCATAAACCAAGCTTTTAAACTGACAACCTTAATAAAACTTCAAGTTAAGATTATCAAATTCTACTTCATATTAAGTTTTATAAAGAATTTAGATTTAAATATATATTAAATGAAAATTACCTTGTCAATCCAGCAAGTTTTGTCCGAAACTCATTAAAATCTTTTGATGGGCCCTCTGCATTGAGGTAAACCTGTAGCTCCTTCTCTGCACATTGATGAAGTCGTTCTAACCCAGACTCGGCCTCACCTGCAAGACATACAGGGCATGAGTAGTGCAAAGTGAACAGGAATATGATGCCATAGCTTATAGACAGGGAGACATACCTTGCAAGTATTCAAAGAACTGTCTTTTAGCATGTTCATGTTCTGGTAAATAATATCCATAGGCATATGTCCATTTCAGAACTCTCCTACATTCTACTATCTACACAAGTAGAGCAGCAGCAATAAGCTAAAGCAGTATGTAGCTAGTGACCCAAACAAATTTTGGAATTTACCTGTAGCCATGCCTCAGTGATGAACTTCAGCTGCGACTCAGGTTGGCACTGTATGTCACTCAGCTTCTCAAGCTACAGTGACACAATCATTAGCACTCTCCATAAACTAAAATGAGAGATTAAATAGTCTGAAACATGATAAACACTATCAAATGGGAGGGAAAAAACTATTCATATTACTTCCTCTCTCTCTCTCTCTTCAACACTCCCTCTCTTCTTCCCTCTCTTCATTTTATTATAACTAATATCATTCTTATTTTTTATATTTGTGGCAGAGGAAATTGTAGATTTTGAGGAATTTGTCACCTTTAACCATGTATTAGTTCAACAATAACAGAAAGATTATCATTGAAGGACAAAAAACTGCCACACTTGTAGCAGGTCCAATCCATTCAGATAAATTAACTCAAGATATTACTTTAAAAACAGAATCACACAAGTAGGATTCCTCATTCACCGCCATTAGGTTTTTTTTTTTTTAATCTATATATCTTTTCTGGTATAATGCCATGGATGGTCTGCTATCAGCCCCCTAGGCAATAGAAAGTACATAGCTGCTATATTATGAGAAAAGTTCAGAAGAAACCTGTTAACTCAGATGAAAAGAATACGTAAATGCCATGAACCAGTACTAGTCGATTGTTCAAATGTTATTGATAGCCTTCAAACACTATCTTTATGACATCCACAATAAATGGTAGCAAAATAAATTGACAACACCAGCATCATTAAATAGGAAGTCAATAATGTTAAGTAGTTTGGCTTACATGCACAGTCTGCATTTGCTGTAGATCAGCCAGTGCCTTTTGCCTAGACTGCATGAAGTGAAGAAAAGTTTTAAGGAGTATTAACAAATGTTTTCTCATTTAAGTATATGATGGCTATTTCATCTATAAAGTATTCCCAGCACATAAATTTAAGCCTGTCAAAAGAAGACAACAATACATAGCATGCATTCAAGCTTACATATGGTTGTTTCTGAGTAAAGAGCAAAGTAATCAAGTACCAGCGAGTATTGATCAAAGCAGACCACAAGATACTTCAAACAAAATATAGCCAACTAAGTAATCAGTTCAAACAAAGCAAAGATGCCTGCATATGCACACTGACGCACATGATTTCCCAAGAAATGGAATTCTAGAAAAGCAGAATGATTATACATGATAAAAAGATGATACTTAACGAAAATTCCACACTCTCCCATCGCTGCATTAATCAGTTAAATCACTAAAAAACACACAACATTATACATAACTGAAAGTAAATTATCTCCTTCAAGCCGATTGTCATATTTTCTTCTGCCTCTGGATCACATATTTTATCTATTTAAGTTTCTATCTTAAGAAGATCATCTAAATTCCTTCCAGAAAGTGTCCTCACTTCAACAGAGGGAAGTCACATTTCTCTCTAGTCTCTCATTCTAGATTTATCAATATGCCTCTCAACACAAAGCACCCCCCTTGAGCACTTCAACTAAATCCTGATACATCCTAGTACTATCTTAAAATAATAGAGCAAAAACAACAGAATGTACAGTAGATTTATAATATGTGGTTTTAGAATGGAATATTCCTAGCCTTCACACATTCGGTACTAGCCAGGGGTAGCAAAGCTTAAACCTTTCATAACTTGGCTGAAGGGGAAAAAAAAAAAGCTTAACCAAACAACAAGCCTTTGGGGCTTCTTTAGGTACTTCATGATAATAAGGGAAGCGGGAAAAATAATTGCCAAGAAAGGTGCTTATGGTAGCTATAATCCAGTCCTTTGCATGGTTATTATAAACTTAAATATTGTCCATGTCATCCATTGACCATCTTGCACAAGAATAATACGTCTCACAGGGCCCTAAAAATGTTTTCAAAAGGCAGTTTTAAATTGTAATATAAGTGCATTTCGCAACTGTTTCTCTCCACCCCCCAGCTCTAAAAATTAATAAATAAATAAGTTGCATGTCTTGAAAATATTGACAGGCGACAATAAATATGCCTTTCATCCAACCTCGGTAGCATACTGTCTCATCTAAAGCCTAGCTATGTCCATCTCAAATCCATAAACTATAATCCATGATCTTCAGCTCACTGACCAACCTTTCACTTAAAATGCAGATTCAAGAGAACTAGGGTTAAAAAGGAGGAAAAGAGCAGAATGTAAATATCTATTATCCTAGCAATGCCAATCATAGCACTTACCAAATAAATCATTGATCAATAATGAAGAAATAAACTATAGATAGTCTATCTCACAGCTTAAAGGGAAAAAGAAAAGAAACTATAATGCTTACTTCACAATACAACCTAATCCCATGAACTTTATGGGGTACAAGAGAAGATAGAAGAATCTTTATTCTGCCAACCAGTTATTCAGAAAATCAATAACAGTGACAAGCATCATGTCAGTTTCACTACAAATCTCAAAAACTAATACATACTGATTGGTTGGTTGCCCATCGTTCGTAGTAATGAGTATATCTCTCTAGAGAGTTTTTAGCCATCTCTCTTCGTTTCTCAGCCTCATCATACTGTAAATAAATAGTATGGATCAGAAACACAAAGTGGGCAGTTAAATCATGATGCAAAATGACTTATGACAAGCACTGGGAAATGCTGAATGCCAAAAGTTTCATACCACACCCTCTTGCTTTGCTGTCTCGTAACGGTTGCAAGCATAAAATCCACCAGTTCTCTCACCATGCTCTGACCACGCACCAAGGCAAAGCCTGCATGAATCTCTGGTCAACTGACACAAATTTTTATAAAAACAAGAGAAAAATAAAACAGTGTGCATACAGAAGAGTAAAAAAATCAATTTGTTTTTGGCACAAAATCTTTTCAGTACAGCCTCCATTTAGGAAAAATATTCACTCTTATGGGTAGACAATATAGCAAACAAACAATAGCTTGAATGTATACAAATGAATAGGAGAATTATTTATTTTGTTTTTTAATTATAAAAAAAAAACAAATAAGGTGGTGAGGTCAGAGTTTCATCAACGTACACGCAATGCATTTGTAAGCATTAGTATTAGCTCACCAGCAAAATTCAAATTTACAAGGTGGTGTGCATGTAATATGCATACACCCCTGGTTCTTCTCAATCGGGCGCTTGCATTTTGGACAAGGCTTGGAATTAGCCAATATCCTGAAGATCAAAACAGACATATTGATTGAGAAACAGACAATTATGAAATTATTGCATGTAACAACAGATATTGCTAAACAGCTACTTAATAATTATACATTCTCTATATATAGCCACATACAGGCCCATTGGTAAAAGTGAGGGGTAAAAGCAAAAAGAAACTTCATTTAAAGTAAAGAAAATTTCAAAGGAGTTATTCATTTTGTCCACTTTCAATGTTTAGATTTTAGAAGAAAGTCAAATGATACATAATTTAGAATATAAAAGGGTAAACATATCACGTATAACCTCTGTACTTTCAACTTTTCCCACATAGTACCCTGGAATATTTTTTTTCTTTTTCTCAATTAGCACTTGTCATTAAGTTCTGTTCCCAATGAAGGTTACACAATTAATTTTACCTAGTAAAATTACCAAAATACCCTCAATTAAAAAAGTCTTATTTTTCCACACTCAAGGGTATTTTTGTAATTTTACTAGATAAAATTAACAGCGTACCCCATATGCATACAGAACTTAACCACTTAATTGAGAAAAATTCACAAGGTGCAATGCGAAAAAAGTTGAAACCACAAGGGATGTCAATAGAATTTACCCAAAATACAAAACTGACACATTAGTGTTGATATATAAATAATGGAATACATATTTCACTACTTCATGTAGTAGCAAAAATAGTTCAATGCATAGAGCATACATGAGAGCCTATAACCATCATTACCATTTCCACAATTCTGTAAAGTATCATCCGAACCCCCATAACCCCTCCACCCCTGCCCCAAGAATCCCTTTTCTCTCTTTTTCTGATGTTCAGAACTACACTTTGTGGTTGGAAGGACTGAATCTGGACAAGCTTTTCCCAGTGGCCCAGTGACAAGATCCACAATACACGACAGTCAGATAAGAACCATTCTACAAACATATGTTTACTTTTCAACATGCAAACTTTTGCACTCAAGCTTAGATGTTAAGGGAGTAGGAAATGGCTTCTTTTAGGATGTCTATTCAGCACCAATTTAACAAACTCACTTTTTGGTACAAATTAAACAACCTAATGCATTAGAATAAATCCAATTACTATAATCTCATTCCGTACCAATTCATATTTTCAGACTCTGCACTGTTTTTCAGTATCCACTTGGCTACGGTGCCACAATCAACAGGACGGTGAGCTTCCTCAGTGCACTGCAAGGTCAAATGCCCATTATGGGTCACAACTCATGTTTGCAATTTTAAAAGTAAAAAAGAACGAAGTAGAAAGCCCTATGCATGAATTGTTAAAAGTACTCTAACCAGAAAAGATGCCAAAGGGTCTTACATTCCAGCAAAAGCCATATGAGCAGCGACAACTAACATCATAACTTCCACTGCCCAAAATAAAGTCCACAGCATAATCACAGCCTGGTGCAGGACACCATTTGGTCTAAAAAATAACACATACAAATATAGAAAACGTGTAAAGGTACGAAAGGGGTAAAATTTAGAAATGAAATGAGGAAAAAATTGTGCCTCTATCATTTTATTACGGATTCCAGTGCTGAATATATACAAAGCAGTAATTAAAAAAAGGAAGACAAGAAAATATAAAAACAATGGATTAGTGGGTCTAATATATGACAAACTTGAGGAAAATCCCATTAATGAAGCTACAACAAAGACAGAAATATATAAATTGTTATCAACAAATTTTTCATACACCCTTAACAAAGCCAGATGAAAAGTGTAAGGTATACTTAGTTATTTCACAAAACTCCATCATTTGATCAAAAGATATATTGCAAACTTCAAAAACTATAGAACGAAAAGATGAAGAATTTTAGATTCAAAATGCCAGATAATTTTTTTTTTGGCGAAAAAAGCCAGAGCACAAATATGATTAGAACGCTGTTAAAATCCTTTTTAAGCAAAACTGCTAAAGGGTAGAACAAATTTTCAATTCATCCCCAATTAGATACTAACCATAAGGCACTGAAAAACACAAACCACAACCTCACAACTCCACTAACATGCAGTGGCACCCCCATTCTTCAACCCAAAACAAATACATTAAAAGAAAATAAAAGATATAGAAAGATGCAATTTTGAGAAATCATTTTGCAAATCTAACAAGTGAAGGAAAAATAAAAACACAATTCAAATGTTACTCCTATGTACAATTGACCAATTACTCAAAATTTTTTACAAATATTGTTACCTTCCTATTGTCTTCAACATAGGATCTAATGAAATAACGAAAATATTTCTCTTTGTCTTCATCAGAAGCCAATACATTTATCATATCTTGACCAACAGCAGCAGCACAGGATGGATCAGGACACCGCAACATCAAACATCCAGGACCATCATTGATGGATGTGCTAATATAACCTAAGCAAGAAAAATAGAAGATAATAACCAAATAAGAAAATTTCACACCAAAAGATGAAAGGTCGGTAAACACAAACCTTAGAACAGTTGCACATAAACTCTCAGACATGGAAAAACCATTAAGATAAAAGTAATTTCATTTGCCACGTTAACAAAACACAACTAGAATAGCTAAAGTATCACTGGGCCTGCATTTGAGCTTAAAACCACATACAACTAAAGTACAATGTGAAACAGGATTTTCACATGTACAAGGCCAATGTTGAGCTGCTTGAAGTGTTCCACAATATGGTCTATTTATCATAATCAAAGTGAATAGGACAAATAAAAAATTGCTCTTGGGCAATAATCCCTTCACCCCCTTGCCACCAGCTTAAACATGTGAACCCAATACTTTCACAAGAAGCTTCCCAAAACCAACCCATAGCTCTTGAGACAACTCTGAAGCTAAGCTGAAAGGGGGAGGTACTGGTGGAGAATAAACCTATACAATAACATTAAGAAAAAGTACACACTTTCCATATAGTGACAATGCATTGTTCATCTTCTTTCAGCTTACTAAAAGGGTCATTGGCCATG
The DNA here is from genome assembly GCF_002168275.2 of Theobroma umbraticum. Lineage (NCBI taxonomy): Eukaryota > Viridiplantae > Streptophyta > Magnoliopsida > Malvales > Malvaceae > Theobroma > Theobroma umbraticum. Next base: position 3,554,269 of record NW_018397259.1, on the reverse strand, counting down.
CATAAAATATACATGATAGAAGGGCAACTGAACCAGGAGCTTAATTATATCTGTGGATGCCCAATTTCCACAAAAGGTTATAGATGCATGCACCTCTTGCAGTCAGTAAGGCATAAACATCAAAGGTTGCAATATTTATAACGGGCCTGCTTTAAACTCTTTCCATAGTCTCTTGCAAGATTTCTCTCAGCTTTATTTCTTCAAAAAAATTTTAGGAATTCCTCATGCCTATTAACAAATGGCCACTAATGTCCCATGGTACACAGCCTAAGCAGAAGAGACAGAGCAGTAAAGGAAAAAAATAATTTATGAAATTTGCAAAAGGCAGTGATGGAACCCTGTCCACTTGTTTGGAATATGTTACCAACTCCCACTATCATTTTAAGAACCAGTTATTAGACAAGAAAAGCCACCTATTATGCAACTGAGAACATTTTAGGCATTTGACTACATAAGTTCTGGACTGACACATGACACCATTTACCTCTGCAACTGTCCCAGATCCAAAATCCAGAAATTGCTGGGAGACTCAAAATGATGGTATCAACATATTCAACCAAAAAGTGTACCTATTCTATGACCTAAATACCTAAACTGGCATCTCTGACAGAAACCATACTTGCTCATGGAGTTAGCTTTGGTCCCCCCCCAACACACACACACATAAAGATACAGGAACAAAGAAATTATCTTTGGAATGGATGGAACAGCTGGTAAATTTTCACCAACAGGGTGCGACAAAAACCACAGAACTTTAAAATTATGACCATCAAGGAAACAAAGATAAAACTAAAACGTACTTTCCCTCCATCAACAAATCAGCCAAGCCAAGAGAGAATCAAACACATAACAAGAGATCAGAGCCATCCAATTCTAGAAGATAAAATAGAGCTTTCTTTTCTCCCAGAACCTGAACCACCTAGAGGAAGCTTCCTTGCCTGAGATTACTGATCTTTCCTCAATTTCATGCTTCTATTTTAAGAACTGCAAATTCTTACAAAAAAAAGGGAGAGTAGCAGGCAAGTGGTAGAAATGGGTAGTCATATAGATAGTTAAACATTTTACTTCCCAAGAAATAAACCTTTCATTTATCTACTAAGCAGGATATTCATAACACCACCACTACCATCTGGTAATGTAGCTCTGGCCAGTTACGTAAGCTGACAGAACCAATCATGACACTGACATTGAAATCAATTAAATTAAAAGTTCAGACTTTTCCATGGCAAAAGCATGAGAAATTGTTGGTTTCCACCAAACAAAATTAAACTAAAACAGGCAAAAGATTGAAATTCTTAGGATAACAGACATTAAAACCAAACAAACATCAGACCTTTAAGTACTATAAAACGAAGATATCAAGTATGGCTGTATCACAACAGACCTGCCCAGCAAGAGTTACAAAAAGGATGACCACATGCAGCAGCGTGCAGCCGATCATAAGGATATGTTTCAAAACATATCCCACAAGTCATCTGCCAAAATAAGAGATGCCAAGAAAAATAAAAGGTATAAACTGTCAAAGAGTGCATAGCAAATAAGCAGTTGAACTCCTAGCTCATGAAAAAATATGTCAAAGCTCTCATTCGGGCATTGCACCACTTACTTCTCTACCATCTGGAAATGGGACTACAGGCTTCTCCAACAAACCGACAGACCTGCGAACCCTTTCCTCATCCGCAAACCATTCATCATGTACCTTACTGACACTCCTGTAAGTCCAAAATAAACATAAATCAATTAAAACATCAAAAAACACAAATATATCATCACCAGGAGATTGCCAAATAGATGCATACACCAAACAGCAAATGACAAAATCCTAATTCCACTCAGCACTTACATAGCTGCAGTTAAGATCCATCAAAAATACATTTCGCGATAAGTAAAAACCTTTACATGATTTGGAAGGAACAAAAGTACGAAATTATTAAATAACAGAACTTATACCAACCATGATCACTCACCAATTATAGTAGCGTAGCAGGATGCCTGCTTCAACCTTTGAGATGGAAAGTACAGTAGATATCCTCATAATATCATCCTCTTGACGCTGACAAATATCTACTTCGCTCAAAACGGTATAATTTTGCTAAGAAAATAAGAGACAGATTTAGGATAAAGTGCTTCAAAAAAAAACTAATTAATTAACAAACAAGGGCTCAAAAAACTCTTAACTTTTATGTACACAAGGATAGAAATGTTATAAGCTTGTAGGGGAAACCACAGCGTTTGTAAACAGTCCTATAGCAAAACAACCGAATGCATGCAGTGCAAGTTTAAAAGAAGAAATTATGAATTGTAAAAGACCCTAACTATAAAATCAAAAAAGGTCTTTCAGTTTCAGACAGTCAATATGCACTGTAAGAAGTAACTATTTAGCATTAGCAAAACGTAAGGATTTTCGGACATTCAGTATGGACAGTTAAGTTGTTCCCACTGATGCTAACAAGAGAGCAGCATCAATACAGTTAAAGAAAAAGGTCAGAGAGTTAACCAGCCAGTTTAAAGACGAAAGCAGGTGATAATTTGGATTTCAACTTGTATACATGCCTTTAAAAAATGGCTCCTGGCATGATTGCATTTTCCCATTACGCATGCAACTCTACTAAATTATAAATAGTATCAAAAGAGCAACGAATTGTGGTTTGAAACAACCGAGAAGGATCCTTTCAAATCTGAGTTAAAGCATCATCAAATTTCTCTTCTATCTGAAAAAGTAGCTACTACCCATTAGCTAAAAGTAGCTAAAAATCATGCCATATGTTCCACCAAAAAGTAAAATGATTCTGGTGTTGAGCCTTTTCAATTAGAACTTTGATACATTTATCCACACCAAAAGAAAACCAAATTCAAGATGCTTAGTGGAACCAAAATTCAAGAGACTTAGCAAAAACAGCAAAAATAAAACACTTGATAAATTTTAGTGAACCAACCATAACCAAATTTCAGGAGACAAAAAACCCTAACATCCTCCTAATCTAAACATCGATCTAATGGAACAAATATAGACGACAGGCTGCATTTCAAGTAAATATTTTCTGGGTGCTACTTCCTTAGGAAGCTTACTTGCTCCATCCATTGCAGGTCATGTTTATTTTTTATTGCTCTATCTAATTTAATTTCCTTTCCATAGAGTAACTTATATATGATTTAATTTATCCATCCTTTAGGTCTCAATCTTAGCACTGCACATAATCTGATAGTTCAATATCTATTAAAAGCTTTGATTGCAAAACCAAAGAATAAGTGCACTCCTTTTACAGGTAAGGTCTTCTTTCTAGGTTTAGGCTGCAATGACACCACTTACACTAAACCAAATCCACCCAATCAACCAACAACCTTCTTATGCACACGTCAAAATTTGAAAAAACAGAGCAAAAGCCAAATCAAGCATATTAATGATTATCAAAGATTTGCCAGCAATAACCCATAAAGATATTACATTTGTTCATAACAGCCTATCTATACCAACCCTATATGTGAAGTCGAGCGCAATTCACATTAATCACCAATTCACACAATTCAATTCACAAAGTCCCTCCCCCCCACCCACAACCTTCGAAAAGAAAAACAGTTGTTATAAAATTATAAGGCATCAACATATTTAAGAAATAATCATACATTTGAACAATCACGATCACCCGAAACCAACCCCAGATCATCCAATGACAACATAATCCTCAAAATGAACACTAAGAAAAGCATGGAAACGACAGCTTTAAGTTTTTAAAACGAAAAATCAAAGCAAATAAAGCAAAACCCAAACACATACATACAAAAAAAAAAAAGAAGCCAAATACCTGGTATCGATGAGAGACAAGATCATCAGAATCATCAGAATCGTTGTCGATGAACTCATAATCAGCGACATCGGCATCGGAATCATCGTAAGCAGCCATGGCTCCAGCATCATCGTCACCGCCGCTGTAGAAATCGTCTTCCCCCGATTCGTTGTTGGCGTCGTGCATATCGATATCATCCTCCGATTCCATTTTCCTGGTGCTTTTTTTTATATATATAAACAGTAATAACAAATTCAATCAACGAATCGAAAATTGAAAACTTGGGGGAGAACGCAAAGCAAACCCTAGAAAGAATAATCAGATGGTGCGTGAAATCAATCACCGACGAATTTGGAGAATGACTAGCTGAGATGCGAATAAGGGAGAGAAGAAGGGTTAAAACGGGTGGGGGAAGGCGGATGGCGCCGTGAAGGCTGGAAGGTAAAGCAAAGCAGAAATGAAATGCGAATTGAAAAGAAAAGAAAAGAGAGAGACAACTTAATAAGTTAATGGTTAATTCTTTGTTGCTTTTGCTAGCGAGGCAGGAAGAAAAAACAAAACAATAAACGAGGAAGGTAATTAAATTATTAATTAATAAAAGTTTAAATGGTTAATTGTATTTAGCAAAATATCAGCAGTATTTGTTTCGTGAAAAAGGTCGATTGAAAGAGACGATAATGATTGAGGAGGATAGGGAGAACTTTGTCAAATTCCTCCATTGATCAAACCTTCAAAAAATAATGAGTAAATGAAATTCAAGAACAAATGATTTAAAATTAGTAAAATTGTAATTTAAGATTTTACACATTTATTCATTTTTATTTAAAAATTAAAAAATACGGTCATAGTATTAAATTTTGCATTGATTTTAAAATGATAATCATCTCAAAATTACAAAATAATAAATTAAATATTACAATTTGTGAGTCCTGAACCCATAAAGCGAGTTTAGAGACCTTAACAAATAAGTAAAAGAATTTTTTATTTGAAAACGTTTATATCCAAAATCAAATACCAACAACACTAATTAAAATTGTAAAACTTTGAAATTAATAAATCTAAAAGTAAATGAATTATAATAATGTGCTTTTTTCAAGTGAATGTACTTAATTTTGTAATATTTATGAATGCCATTTTAATGTAATTTACATTTATGATTTCTTTTAACAAAAATAAATTTAGATGTAAAATTGGTCTCTTTATAAAAACAATGCACCGATCCCAAGCCTATACGATTATGGTTCGTGATCTGGACTTGGCAACCACCAATCGGACCATGCCCACCCCTGAACTAGACATTACAGTTTTACTCATAATTCAAAGGCTTTAAATGCATTGTCATAAATTTTATCCCAGGCCTTGGAACGTGCAAATAAATCTCACAGACACAGGAGTGCAGATATTATTTTGTTTAAATATCTTTACCAATAATTTGATAATTCCACTGCATTTAACCATTAATTCACTTGTAAATTGATTTCTTGATCCCGATTTTAAAAGAGCATAGATCTTGTAAATAGCAAATTGATGACTACATGATTTAGTTGATATAGATCAGCCAGTAAATGTATATAATTAAGCAACGAAGTAATAGTCTAATCTTAATAATACTTTATAAGTTAATTCAGACCGTGACACATGTCAGTGAGGAAGGATGAGGAAATCTGCGTGGCTCATGCGAACATTCATGTGGCATGCACTAAAACAGTGAACACTTTTCGAAGTCAGAATTTCAATAAAGAGTGGACGAAAAGACAGCGTTAGCCTGCATCCTAGCCTGTGCTCATGTTTTGTGGGTAGGAATGGCATTAAAACCTAACCCTAAAACCTAACCCCAAAACCTACCCTTGTCACGTTGAGAAAACCCATCGAATTAGCACCGCAATTTTAGGGGGGAAGAGATTCTCTTTTGCTGCTCCTCTCTTTTCGGCTGAAACTCAATTCCTTGCGTATATGAAAGGTGTACGTGGCCATCACAAGGCATTTCTAGTAGTAGTCTGGCAATGGAATAACATTTACAGGTAAGGCATGCCATTGAACAATGATTGGACAAGGTATCTTGACCTTTGCTTGCCCTGACCAGGATATGACCAAGCAAAAACAATTCAGGCTTGGTCTAGCAGTTACCATTACTTATTAAGGAGGGTAGTGAGTCCATTGGGTATCAATGAAATCAGTGCAAAACTACATATAGAATTCTTGGCATGTTCACAAATGATCCCTGAGACATTTACAGGGCATCATGTACAACATAAGGAAAGAAAATAATTACTCCTTTACCCGATGTAGAAGAAAGAAAAAGAAGAAATCTATAATTCCGGTATAAGAATTGAAACTTTTCTTCTATAGCAGATCTTCAGCTTGCTGCTGATGAGCCAGCCCACTGGTTTCATAAGCTATGCTGTGATGGGGCAACTGCTCCAAAGCATGAGATGAGGAAGGGTATCCCAAAAAGAAGTAATGAATTGTGAGTCATTAGATGGTATTTTTTTTTTATTCTATTCAGTTACAAAAGCTGTATTATCTTCTGTAAATGAGTCCACCTAAAAGAATGTATGCTCCAAAATGTGTTCCTGCCTGAAATTAGACCATTAACAAGAATTATATACTGGAAAGGCATTTCAAAAGGACACAATAAACAAAATCACCTAAATGATCATGAAACTGAGTAATTAATCCATCTTCTTGATCTTTGCCCAGCTCGGCCCAGCCACAACTAATGTGTTAAAGCCTCATAAGAGTAACAAACCCGAGTTGCATCTAATATTCCTCTTATGATAAAGAGGAGAAGCTTCTTATACACAAGCACGCTTTTGCCAGGTTAACAAGCCAAGAGTGCTACACTATGTCAGACAACTAACTAAGTATATATGAAATAAATTTCTAAACAAGGTATCGAAAATACCTGCCTACAGCTGAGAAAACTTAACCCGACCCATAAAAACTGCCCAAACTTGAACCCTAACGCAACCCAAACCGATTTCAATCTAAACCAAACCAGAATCAACACTAACTGGAAGTGACCTGAACTTAAAATTTAAATTAAGCACAATATATACTATTTTTTCATTGAATATTGTAACTTAATTAAAGAAATGATAAAATATGATATAGATTATCATAGAAGATGACCTGAACTCAAATCAACTTGAATTTGTTGAAAAAAGTCAATGACCTAAACCATAGTAATTTGCAACAAAAAGGAACTTGAACCTGTAGTGACCTGAAATTTCATGAGCCCACCTGAACCCAACCTGCCCAAATGCCACCTCTATCTTCTAAAATTAGTGAAATCCTAAAAGTTTTGAATATCTCCAGATTCCGTGTAGGCACAAGCAGAATTGATTACAAGGATCGTTTTCTTTTATTTGAAACCTCACATTATTTTCCCAAGTCAAAAAGAAATAATAAGTTCTAGCCAGATAAAGAAGTAAAGAAAAGTAATCGATATTGTAGATCCATACCCAATACATGAGAACCTAAACTGGAAGAAGCGGTCTTTTTTCCTCCTCATTAACACGATGACTAGCCTGAAAAAAAAAACATTCACTATTAAACACCATAGCAAATCAACATTCAACAGAATGGTCAGTATATTTCAACAAAAAACAGCTGGTGAAAACTCTCACATCTTCATTTGCTCCAGCGGTCATATTTAGGAATGATGCATCCTTAGACCTGATAAGATATTGGCAAGTTAGCATCTTTGTCTGCAGTGAATCGAACAACTAAAATACTAGGAGAAGTGAAGATAAATCAAAATGTTATGGTGCTGACAAGCACAAAAACACACACCGGCTTTCACTAGAAATGAATGAAATGAACTTAAACTGGAGGCCTCTCTAGTCCTCATTGCATGTATAAAATGTTTATAGAAATGCCAACGAACAACCTTCCAAAGAGATTTTTTCAAGAAAATAGGGTACTATATATTTTCTTTAGATTATCATAATCATTCATGAACTTCAAAATAGTTGTTCCCTTAATGACACTCCAATCATCTCTCCGAATAAATTCTCTGATAATTGTGCCGATCGATAGGACATATTTTTTTAAATTGAGAAATGATAGTAAAGGCTTGATGCCACCCACTAAATCGGGCATGAGCTCAGCAACAAATGTATTATGCTTGATATGTTAGCTCCATGCTAAATATCTGTTGTTTCACATTTCAAAAAAAAAATATCTGTTGTTTCAGATGATCGGAATGTATTATAATTAAACAAATTTGACAACTTTGTTTTTGGTCCGAATATGATTATTGACTGAAAGTACGTTTGCCACTTATATGATAAACTAAGACAAATAGATGAAGTATCATATTTTAGTTCACCTCAACACAACGACACGCCTAGTCTTAGTTATCTTAATGGCTTATGTCACAAATTGAAAAATCATGAATAAATGATGATAGGATCCAAAATGAAGGACGTCGATGAAAATCTAATGCTGTTAGTGCCCCGATAGGATCCTATCTAAGCACAGAATGCTTACTCAAGGTCCACAAACAATTGCATACAGGAGTAAGGCATACCTCCGGCTGTCTTGGCTATCCACCATTTCAAAACTACCACCTTGTTGTTCATCTTTAACCTTTGAAAGTGCTGAAAAAAACTGAGGAGAAGAAAATATATAACACAACATAAGCAGTCTCTCCCTATCATCAAAGTGGCAAGCAAAGAAAGCAAATAGGAAAGGAAATGAAAAAATATATATAGGTCCAGGCTTCTGTGTGCTCTTCACTGCCCACAGACAGAAATTATAGAGAAGAGGAAATCTGTGTCAGCATGTGCATATATGAGCACCTAAAGAAGCTAAAATTACCTGATGCATGGAGATAATCACAACTGAGATTCCTAAAACAAAGTTTATAGTCAGGGTGTGACCAAACAAAACAGCAGATGCTATGCCAGTAAAAATTGTGGCAATAGTTGAGGAGTACTTTTTCAAGATTGTATCTGCAAGAACAAGAAATTATTTTTAGAGAATACAAAATACAAATGATATAGAAGCTTATTAGACAATAAAAGAAACAACAAACTATGATGTCAAAATATAACATCACTAATAAAGCAAGGATCTATGAGAAAAAAAAGCAGCCACTCAACCAAAAAAAAAAAGAACAAGAGATATTTAATGAAAGATACTAAAATATGGGAAACTGGTTTGACTAAATTTCAGCAAGATAAGCAACAGCATAATTTGTAAGATAAATTTGTAGGTCTGGAGGTGTCCATGGGCTGGTGCCAGGCCCAGTTGACACCTCTTAAAGCTAGGCTCAGGCTGGTCCACCCATTTAAATTAAATATATTATTAAAATATTTAAAATTTCAATTTTTTAAATATATTTTAGAATTAAAATTACACCGAAATATTCATCCCAGGTCCTGTTAATTTCAGGGTTTTCCCACAATCCCTTCATCTTCTTTGCCTGTTTCTTCTACCAACTCACAGTAAAAAAATTAACAAAATAGAGAACTGAAATTTACCTGCATATTTGAAGAAGAAAGATGATAAGATCCCTTGGGCTGCATTGTTGCATATTAAAAACATGGTAGCCTTTGAATGTCCCTGCAGGATATCCAAGCTACTGGGACCTAAAAGCAAGGACGTCAAGCAATTAAAGCAGCTAGTCAACAAATGAATTATGCATGTGCTTAGAGCTATTTATACTACTTCTAAATGCCAAAATATCAGTAAAAATATATATAAGAATTTGTGAGATAACCAAGAACTAGTGGCCAAACATGATCAATGAAGCGCTGTTGATAATCATATCATAATTTCCACCAAACATTCAGAGCTTATTAGAAGCTTCATACCATCAACAGTAAATTCTCAGCTTAAAGTTTATGTCCTACCTTTGAAAATTGCAGTTCCGAGGATGGCTAGGAAATTGAACATGGCACCATATCCATAAAGAAATAAGTTCTGGAACACATATAGCAACCACACATAAATGTAAGATTCAAAAGAAAGGTCAAAGACCAGAATTGTATAACCATTCAGCTATACTTCAGAAAATTACTTGAATTCTTTCAAAATCTGTGCCATATAAGAGTCCTTCAGAGTTTTTTTTTTTTTCCCTAGTTGTTAATAAAATCAATGCAACCCATGATAAATGTGCCATCAGTTATGCCACCAGGCTAGGTCATCACAGTCACATGAGTACGACAAATAATATCCTTAGAAACTCACCTGATGGTAAATGCTTGTTTCAAATTGGCTCTTCATAGCATACTCGTTAAAGACTGATGCCAGGGATGGAACAGTAACCTATATAAATGTCATACACTTAGTTTTCAAAAAAAATTTACACTTCATAGCATACTCATTAAAAAAATACATTTTATATATCTTTCACAAAAAAAAAAAACTTAGTTTTCATGTGTCACGTTCTCTAGCATATTAGATACATTAATATTATACCTATAACTAAAGGTTATTGACACTATTGTAATAGCAGCGTCTTTGTAAGAGGAAGGCACAATTACCACAACAGTGCAGTCCTCAAAATTATTTTTCACAGTTTGTCTATTCTAAGTCTTTTGACTCATTGTGAGCTTTCCTTCACCAGGTTTTTTTACTCTTAAGGTGCTCTAGTACTTCTTGTAACATTAGTTTACTAAAAACCTTTTCTTAACTTATGTTTGTAATAGTTAATTTTTTTATATCCATGAAATCCTAAACTATCTAAATTTACTTTTCATTTATCATTTTATTCTTTTTTATTATTTTATTAAAATATTAATTATTACTAGGGAGTGGGGATAATTTTGACACCATCATAGTATTTGAGTATGGTTGATGATTTGATCATATTAGATGTATTTAGATAGCTGATTTCGAAAGCAAGCATTACAAATTATGAGAATTCATTTGTGAATTTAGTCAACTTCAGACCATCCTAAGTGTATTAATTATCTAGAAATTTCTAAAAGATAGTCAACGGATTTGTACATTATGGTGTGTTGTGAATGATACCATTATCTACTAGTTTAAAGATGTAAACTTATAAAAATTGCATTTATCAGTTTATTTGTCAGTTCATCACTTCTAACTTAATCGCTTTAAAAGACCAAAACAACCCCTTTATATAATAGTTTTGACCTAACTAATCATTAAATATTCCTTACTTAATTTCATTACTATTTTTAATTTTGATAAATATTTAAAAAATTCTCTTCCAAACATAATATTACCTGCTGCAACATGCGGGCACCCCTACTTGTCAATTGCTAAAAAACTGCTTATACTATGTTCAGCTAAACTATAATCTGTGAACAAGCATTCTCTACATTGATGAACAAGGAGGCCAAAAAAGCCATTCCAGAAGTCCTACTGTCTGAATAAGATCATTTCGAGATATAATTCTTTGTAATAGAGACAATTCAAAAGCTTGCCATACAGATTGAGTTTGCAACTGTACTTACAAAAATTATTGTGTACAAGTATGCGCCTGCTGCAACTGGAAGACCGAATGAAGTAGTACCCTCTGGTGAAGACCACAACTGGTTTATACTAATTCCAATAAGCAACAGAGCGAGAGCTTCCCACTGTCACAAATACAGATCATCACTAAACATACAGAATATAGATAAACTGCAACCAATTAGTTGTCCTAAAAGCCCACATATTGTCTTTCAATTTTTGGAGAATTGAATGTGATACAGTGCAATGAGAACATTTATTTGCTCAAACTAACCTGAATAATAGAAAATCGCCGTTTCATGATCATCTTTAACAAGATAGCTATTACCAAAACCTGCAGACATTAGACAGCAGATAAAAACAGGTTCGCCAATAATTCTCACTGAAAAACTGAAAAGCAACAGCAGGATTTGTGCAGAGTGCTTAATCTTTCCATGAAGGACAGCAGCATAAAGTTAGTTTTGACCAATGGGTTTAAGCTTTAGATGGAATGATAAACTAATAGTTTTTGAGATTCATCATACCCATTGACTGAGGTGGTAAGAACAATGTGATGAATACCCAAAAAGGAAAAGAAGATTTAAAGCACATAACTAACCAAAAATGAATTTTGTTAAAGCACAAAGGAGATTGATTAGAACGTATTCTATTTAAATAAGCCTTAAACATAATGTTTCGTGCTACCTTCAGGTTGCTTAGCATCTTCACTGTTGCAGGATTGAAATAAAGCTGCATGCAAATAACAGCATAATTATTAGAAATTAACTACTATTATGAAACACCAAGCCAAGGAATACCAATAAGAAATTTTAGCAGTGGATAATTGTTTAACAGGAATATTGCACATAGTTAAAAGGTGTTTCCCACAATTCTATAGAATCAGTTCATGCATAAGTAATTGAAATTATACAGGTAACATAAAAGATAGAAACAGCAAGATCATAAGAAAACACCACCTGCATAATAAACTTTAGGTAATTATTAATAGCATAAAGTAGAGCTGGAACAGCAAGAAGCAGATTATTTCGAGCAGCCTGTAAAGTTGAGAACAAAGAGAAAGGCATCTTGAGGTCAGAAAGATGTTGTAGATGAATGACTACATCTCACATCATTTCAGAAAAGTGGAATCTGAGCAAAACAAACGTCTAAATATCAAGGAGAATAACAAGCTAAAAAAGTTCAAAAGGACTTAATGTCACATAAAGACAGTTTCCTAAAGCAATAGGACACAGCACAAATAGTAGTAAAAATAATTGAGTTTACAGAAAGCAATCAAAACACAATTTTCTCAACCAAATAAGGTGACATAAATGACAGCATATTTTTCAGAAAACCCTTGATATACATAAAGAGTTAACATACAACCCATTCAGAAACCAAACGAAGAATTTTTTATGGTTAAGGGAATATAAACACACCCACACACCAGAGGATGCAAAGCATAAAGAAAACTGCCACTCAAAAACCAAAGAATGTCAACAATGTATCGCTCACTCCAAAGAAAATAAAACAAAACTCACAGCTCATCTACCATTAGTCCCATTAAAATTGCACAGTACACAACAATGTGTCTTGCCAATTTTACAGCACAAAACCAAGAAAATCAACACAGAAAGCCAAATCTATGTGAGCAACTAAAAAACATTCGGCTTACTTGCTGCATCTCTAGTTTCAGCATAGCTACTTAACAATTGAAATTCCTCTAACGCCTTTCATCACCTTCTCTGCCCTAAATATCCTAAGTGTTAATTAAGATCACAATGAACTATCATGTTGGTATCTCAATTACTTTTGTTATCCACCAGAAAGCATATATACTTACTGCAATTTCTTAATCAGTTTTACAGTTTTGGTGATCAATAAGAAATCATCCATATCAATAAAACAAACTTCAAGAATTAACATTTAAACTACCAGTGAGTCTAACAGTTGGCCTTTGTATAGGCTACAAGTTTTGATTACATGTTGCAGCATATATTTCTAATTTCAAGATTGGACTATTGCCATTCTTTATGAGAAGCTTATAAGAAGGATGCACCATTAAAACCATCGAGATTATTAATGTTATGAAGAATTAGTGAAATTATTAATACAGACACTAATGACAAATTGCAATCAAAATCACAGATTTGTGGAATAAATTTCTCACCTGCACTAATGTAGAAATTGAGAGAAGAGATTTCTCCCCAACTTTCTTATGCCGAGCCTTTAGAGAGAGAGAGAGAGAGAGAGAGAGAGAGTTAAATAAGAACAATAATTAAATGCTAATGAAAGAATTTAATCAAAAGAATCTCCTATAACGTTTAATAATAAATAATTAACAGACTTTCATTCATCATTTGAAATGCCATTTCTCCTATTCCTGCTGAATACCATTAGCAGGCCCATTGAGCTTAGTACAGGGAAAGCTTAGGAATGTTTCCTGAGGCTGTAGGTCAATAAGCATGATCATTTTTATTTAGCAATCCCTCGAATTTCCAATCAACACTAAGGCACCAGGTCCATTTCCATACTTGCCACCTCTAGATTATCTGATAATAATTGGCAATGAACATAACCTATTTCTTCCTGCATGTTATGCAGTATCTAAAAACAACAAACCAGAAAAGATGAAATCTCCACTAGAACTCAAAAAAACGAATTCTATTGGTTTACAGGCCTACTAGAATATCTGAATCAGATATAAAACAGCTTATAAAAAAAATTGATCAATCAATGCAAGAGGAATTTGAAACAAAATTAACTAAAAGAGACAAAACATGGTTAACAAAACCACTAACTCAGAACCTACAAAGCTATTCTGACCAAATTCTCCCACTTGACATTATGTCCTTCTATAACACCAGCCTAACATGAGTGTGGTATATAAACTATCAATATTATCAAATCAAGCAATTTTGTAACCCTCCTTTAAGCCTTTTCAAGTGCCCTTATTAGAGCTATTTTGAAACTATTTCTGCAGTTTTCACACAGAAAGCAACTTTGAGCTATTAAATGTTTGGGTGTCTCACGTTTAGTGGGATATGTTCATCATCTTATGGTGCTTCTGGTACCTTTACATTATATATGCAATTCCTTTGCCATGCAAACCAAGTTCAATAATTGGCCCATCAAAGGGCATCTTTAGATTGGACACGCTCAGCTCGGTTTTCTCCAATTATTTACTAATCCGTAACAGAGAGACAGTTATCTTTTCTTTCGCTTATCTAACCTATTATAATAAATAAAGATAAATGAACCTTAAAATCCAACAGGTATAACTAAGATTTAATTCAAAATACAACTGCACAAGGACAAGACAGTTCATGCACTGGATACCAAACTTGATTTAATGGAGAATTGTGAATACAGCGTCACTAGGACCCAATGATACATACCTTGCAAACCTTATGATAATTTAAGACTCAAAAGAAAGAACAAATGGCAGTAATACTTAGCAAAAGAATATACCTCATACGATTATTAGCATAAACACAGAAGATGAAGTTTTAAACCTCCCCGCTTGTCACGTGCCTAGTTAACTTAACTACATCATTCAATGTTGACTTATTTATTTATAGTTAAAACACACATGACAAGCAAGTAAACCTGTTTGCGGAGTTCTTTAACTCCAGTGCCGGTATATAGATAAACTTCCTTCCTCATATGTTAAAGGTATTCCTTCCTTATATGTTAAAGTTTCCGAGTTAAGAAAATGCTTAAAGTACCTGGAACAAGAGCATAACGATGGCAAAAATAACTTTGGCCACCTCGGTGAGAAAGTTAACGCTAATGGGACTAAAGTTGAAACCCCCATCCACCTTTGACATGTAAACCAAAATAGGCTGCAATTGTATAAAACATATATAAATAAATAAAAGGGTGTTAGAATGTGAAGGCAGGGTTACGTCGCTGGTTTACACAAAGTTTGATAGTTAAAGAAGAAAGGAATTGACCTGTAAACCGACCAAAACGCAGTCACCACCGACCAAAAGCACATTGAGGAAACGGGTTTTGGAGGAGACATGGTTGCGATGCCTATCGTAAGCCCTATAAACGGATTTGCTGTTCGGCGATGCTATTTTCGAATGGCAAACGCTGCATTCTATCATCCCCACCTGCCCAAACCAGAAAAAAAAAATCAACTGCATTCTTATAAACACGTGAAATCAAAATTTAAAACCAAATTAAGATCTCGCGAAGCGGGAATTTGAGAATTTGAGTGAAATTTGGGGACTAAAAAGAGAGAAATTTACCTGAGCAGAATCACGGGAATCTAAAGGAGAGGATGGAAGCAGATCTTGAGAATGGAGGGAGGGAGGGAGAGAAATCGAAACGGCGATCAGAATTTGATAAAACAAAAACGAAATTGATTGGTGAAAAAGCAGAAGAAGAAGAAGAAGAAAACTGGGGAACGATGGAAAGAAAGAGAAGGAAGGTGCGATGTACCGTCACACACTGGCTGAGAAGTTGTGCTCTGTTTTTGTTTGAATAATTTAGTTTGAATTTATATAAGAAAGATACTGTCGGTTTTTAAAGCAATAAAAACAAAGAGGTCAGGTGGGTTGGGACTTTCCATTCATATTCCTGCTTGCTTTGGAAACAAAATCAAAGATTTTGTATGTATTTCCATAACTACAGCGAAACCCCAGGTATGATTTGACCAAAACAGACTACTTACTGCCTTATTTTATCAAACCTAGTTCTAGTAATTTAAAATTTTACATAAAAATCGGATGAAGTAATAGAAGTGTAGTAATATACAACACTAATGAAATATATCTCTATTTACTTTTTTTTTAATAAAATAGTATCTAAATAAATATTTAAAATATTTCAGAAATTTTTTTATTTTTTATCATGTTTTATTAAATTTTTATATTTTTATTTTAAATTAAATAAATTTTCATAATTAATAATTATTTAATTATTTTTAATAAAAAATTTTATTTATTATAATAATATAATAAAAATTGACATATCATAAATAATGATGAAATGATATAATTACATAAATACTTGACATTTTTTACTCTCTACGTCATCGTCATATTAATACGTAAATATAAAATTATCATTAATATTTTATTTAATGATAATTAATTAACTATTAATCATAAAAAATTAATTTAATTTAAAATAAAAATATAATCACTTAATTGATCATAATAAAAAAATAAAAATTTTTTAAAATTTTTTTAATAATTCATAAACTTTTTCAAATATCGTACCATAAATATTTGCATTAAGCATTTTTATTGTTCTTATTTTTCAAATCATTTTGTTTAGTTTTTCATATATACCTTTTATAGAAAAGTTTGATTATTTAAATTTTTCTGGATAAGTATCAAACAGGTATAGTTATCTTATATATTATTGATACTGGCATATTTTTAAAATAAACATAATATTTAAAAAATTTTAAATTATTTAAAACATTTAAAAAAATTTATATTTTTTATTATATTTAATCAAACTCTTAATTTTTATTCAAAATTAAATAATTTTTTATATTTTTATTTTAAATCAAATAAACTCGTATAACTAATAGTTGCTTTAATCAAAATATTATTTATTATTTTGTACCATGTAATATAAACATGACATATTAATATATAATGTCATATCATAGTAGATGATGACATGATATAATGATACGACTATATTATATTTTTCACTCTTCACATCAACGCTACATACACATAAAATAATAATAAACATTTTGATTAACAGCAATTAAACAATAATTTGTCATAAAAATTTATTTAATTTAAAATAAAAATATAAAAATTTAATTGAATCTAATAACAAAAAAAACTAATTTAAATTTTCTTATATACTTTATAAACTTTTTTGGGCATTGTGCATTAAAAATATTATATCTTGATACAAAAGTATAATATTCGCAACACCTCAGCCTTGTATCTCTTTATCTATATATATATATATATTATAAATGTTCACTACCTTCTATATATTATTCTCATGACTATTTGCATAGTTGTCTTGGTTTATATTTGATTTGGAAACCATGCCATGAAAAAAAAAACATTATTATTCATTTAAAAATTTTGAAGATATTAATTAGTAGATTAACATTAATAAAACTAAGGATTCAAATATGTATTTCTTAAGAGTTACTTTCACATAACCGTAGTTAGTCCTATTAATTGTATTTACTAACTTTTATCATCGGTTTTTTTCAAAATGAAAAATTACACTAATTTGTAATTTTAGTCCATGTAATTACTATTCACATAATTAAATTTTCAAAAATTTATATTCCATATATTTAAATATTAAATAATTTTCAAAATTTTAAGTAAAAGTTATTTATCACATGCAAATATTAGTTTTTAATGCTATTAAAACAAACTTAGTAATATTATTTTTAATTTGACTTACGAAACTACAATTTGTACAAGTTTATGGAGCTGAATTTCATTTTTAGATAGTGTTTTTTACAAGAATTTTGGAAATTTTTTTGAATTTTACTTATTTATGTACCACATTAATTTATCATGATAATATTATGTTCATATGATATAATTGAGACATGGTTAATTTTATCTGTTCATGTACCAAATTAACTTATCACAACAATATTATGTTCACATGATATAATTGACATATGACTAATTTTTGGTCAAATTCTAGATTCAGTCTTTTTCTCATACGAAAAAAATGAACATAGTAGCATCCGAGTTTTTCATTTATTAATTTGACATTAATCATGTTGACGGGACATTTAGACATTGATTAGTGCTTAAGTGAAATTTTGATGGGCATTTTAACAATAAAATATTATGACGTGGATTTTAAGATGCCACGTGGCAATTTTTTTAGCGTGGTGAAAGAAGTTAAAAATGAAGGATAAGAAACAAAGTAATTAGGGTCAGTAATCTGCAAGCAATTATTAACCGGAACTCATAATTAGTAACTCACTAGACAGCTTCAATTGATTGAAAATGAGGAAATGGAAGAAAAAGAAACGTGCCTGGAATAGCTTGAATGCCAAGTCAAGTCTGGCCGGTCGGACCTGCTAGTACGTTGCTATGGCATCTCCTTCACCTTCTCTATTCATTTTGTCCTATCTTACGAGGCTATACCTCATTTACAGTGTTTTCCGGAGGTTGAACCACAGACTTGGAGTGAATCTTGTTCCTATCAATGACCGATGGGAGACTGGCTAACCAAGCTCCGGCCAAGGAAAGACTACCGGAGCAAGTACTGGATACGAATGCACGATAAAATAAATGATAAATTTCTCGAAACTTTGATTGGTAAATTCTAAAAAGAATGGTTTGTTTTTCGAAAGAGCAAGATCAAAAAAATTCAAGGGGAGTAGGAGGAAGATGTTCATATCACAGATAGTGTGTGTTTTCACCAGTAATCCATACAAGAACAAGTACCATGTCTAAAATGATGGAACCGGTTCCTGTCTCTCACAATCAACTCACGCTCAAAAACCTTGGAAATCAGCTTGGTAGCTGTGTGGCAATCCTCACATACCCGCAATTCTTCACTATTCGGATTGGCATCGGAGCCTTTGTTCTCATAATCCCAAAAGCAATAGCGAGCTTTTCACTGTGTCTGTGTAGAGCACTTTCTTTTTCTTCCTCGTCAATGTCAAACAATGCATCGGATGCATTCCCACTATAACCTGCCAGTCTTATCTTCTTAAGAATCTCTTCCCATGTTTCTTTCTATCATGTCTATTCAGGTGCGATTGTCTCCCATTGTAAAGTTATGGACTTTCCCGTCTACCTCGATCAAACTGTAACCGGTGTTTTTTGACTCCTTTCTCCTTCATCATCTGCTCATACTTCAACATTTCCCACCTGTTTGTGCGTGCATAAATGTTTGAGAGCAGCACATAATAGCCACTATGTTCTGGCAGCAGAGGGATCAGGATCTTTCCTACTCTTTCAGCAATTTCAGGTTCTATGAATACGGCAAGCTCCAAGAAGCCCCCCAAATGGGAGCATTAGGCTTTACAGGCATTTCAAGCACAAACTTCTCAGCTTCTGCTAACTTCCCTGCTCGACCTAGCAAATCAACCACGCAACCATAATGTCCAACCTAGCTCAATACCAAAATCCCTTTTCATGCCTCTCAAACAACTCTAGACCTTTCCTACCAATCCCCATGGCTACAAGCAGATAACACAGCTGTAAACGAAATATCTCTCGGCTTTAACCCTGACTTTACCATCTCCGAAAAGAACCACAGTGCCCTCCTGCATAACCATGCATTGCCAATCCAGCAATAAGAGCTGTCCAGCTAAGAACATCTCTTTCGGGTAGTTCCTCGAAAACCCGAATAGCTTTCTCAATACTCCCACATCTTGCATACATATCTACTAAAGCTGTCCCAAGAATCATATTCAAACTCAAATTATTCGTAACAATGTACTCATGAGCTTTTTCACCTAATTCAATTGCACCTAAATGAGCACAAGAAGAAATCACACTAACCATAACCGTCTCATTAGCTTTAACTCCTTCTTCCTGAAGAACCTGAAACAATTCAATAGCTTTTCAAAAATAACTATTCTTGGCATATCCACTAATCATTATACTCCAAGTAACCAAGTTCTTCTCCGGCATTGTATCAAACAACTTACGCGCCATCTCGACATCCCCAACTTTATTAAATCCAGCTATCATTGAAGTCCAAGAAACCACATTTAAACAAGCCATTCGTTGAAAAATTGCATTTGCTGCCTTTATATCCCCACATGCAGAATACATGTGAACTAAAGAATTCTGTACATAAACATTGTTTTCGAAGCCATGCTTCATTATTTGTCCATGGGCTTGAATTCCCATATCAAGGGACTCTAACTGGGCGCATGCCCTGACTAAAAATGGGAAGCTGAGATTATCAGGAAGAATGTTTGCACGTAATAATTGGGTGTAAAAATGGAAAGACTGATGTGGGTTTTGACTAGCTGAAAACCCTTTGATCAAGGCGTTGTAGATGAATAGATTAGGGGTTTCAACTTGGGAAAAGACCTTGCAAGCGTAATCTAATAAGGTTGTTCCAAAGGAAGGGTCAGTGCATAGGGACATAAGACGACTGGCAGCGAAGATGTCAAAAATGATATGGGTTCTTATCATATGACCATGGATGATTTTCAGCTGAGACAAGTTCTTGCAGGATTCTAGTAACAGAAGTTTTGGGTTCTTCAGCCTTAATGTGTTTAACACTTTGCTGCTGCTACTGCTATTGCTACTAATATTCATTGTCCAATACCAATACCAAGATGATCAGACACAACCAAAGAATAAGGTTGGTCTGTGCTGCATGACAATATTTAAACGAAGATTGCGGAACAGAGGTGTTTTTACTCTCTCTATCTTTGCTCCCTAATTTTCCAAAGCCTTTTTCAGGATCTACCTGGGCTTGCACATTCTGCTTGTTTTTTAGATTATACGTGTTGAGATGCTGCCAAATACTCTTTAAATAGTTACTTCTGGAGTTTCCAAATCTCAACATTAAAGACTCCACACAGCATTTCAACTTATCATTAATAAAAATTCATCTTTCAAAAAAAAAAACTAATGGGATAACTAGTGTTTCTGTATTTTTTAGCCCAATGCTAAATAGAGTTTTGCTTAGATTAACTTGAAAGCATAAAGTAAAGAAATCAAACAGAGAAACAGTACTTAAGATTACAAATACAATAATGTTCTCTATGATTTAATCGAAACCATATCTTATACTATTTTAATGTTCAAACAAAAAATATATGATCAACTATGAACGTAGGACTTTTTTTGGGTCAACAAGTTAATTTAAAGACTGAAACGAGCGTTTAATCAAAATACATGAACTCTGCATTATATAAATCCTAATCAATATATTCACATACAAAAAAAAATTATAATTAGAAAAATAGTATTAGTACTTGCTAACAGCGAAAAGAACAGGAAGGTTACCAAATTATTGGATCTTACTAACCCAGTGTTTGTTTGTTTGTTTATTTTTGTCTTGTTTTGATTGCTTGTTTGTTTTTTCTAATAAGCAAGTGGAGATGCAGGTTAGGAAATTAGATCTTTCCAATTCACAAGGTTCATTTTTTATATTTTATGTAGCTGAATCCTTTGTGTCTCTCTGCAAACTTGGTCAAAAAGTTTGCAAAATTTGTCGTTAATGAAGAAAATATTCGTAAAGCAACCATTATCAGTAATTACCATTAAACAAATTATACCACTTGCCTAAAAACCAATGAGCCACTAGGACAGGAGCAGAGGCCCCAGAGATTGGAGAATTGCAGCAATACTATTCTTTCTTTAAAAAACTTTGCTCTTAGGCTTAGGACTAATCTTATCCGAGAAGACTGTTAGGGCCATTGTGAAAAGAGAGATGGATCTTAAACATTTTAGCCATGACCATCCGCTGGTGTTCATCCAAGAATGGAGTTGTGCAAGGGTAGTAGAAGAAGAAGGAGGAGCTCGTTGCTTTGCATGTGAGGAACGAGTAGAGAGTCCATGCTACTGCTGCAGCGGTTGCAAGTTTTATCTTCACAAGACATGTGCCGAGTTAGACTTATCCCCGGAGGTTAGCATATCTTAGACTCTACACTCCTCTTATTCTTCTGCCAAACACCATATTTAGCTGCTGGGTTCGTTGCGATCTTTGTGGCCGGATTTTGTCGGGATTTGTTTATCATTGTGCATATTGTAACTTCGATCAGACATTAATGTGCTCTGTTTTGGAACCTTTGATAAAGCAGAACACCCTAACCACGAGCATCCATCGATCTTATTGACAAGCATAACAGGATTATTAGATGTGATTGCTTGGGATGTATGAAAGAAATATCATCAAGCCCATTTTACAAATGTTTGAATTGCAGGAAGGGGTACCTTCATAAAGAATGTGCGGAACTACCCCTTGAGATTAATAACTTTCACCATCGTAGACATCCGCTTACTCTCTTGCGCAATCCACCTACTCACTTGGAGAGTTGTTCTTGCTATTTGTGCAAGATACATTGGGAGGGATTTGTTTACTTTGCAACGTTTGTGAGTTCGGCCCTACTCTTGAAGTTTCTTCATTGCCTGAAATTACAACAGTCAATAATAAACACCCATGGCCTTTCTGTCAAAGACCAATGTCATTCATTTGTGAGTTTGTGCACTACATGCAACTTTGTTGTTCAAAGATTGCATTTCATTGCCCCGCATCATCACGATATAGCGACATCATCACCGACTTTTTCATTCTTATTTTCTTTCAGAAAATCAATCTGAAAAGTGGGAATGCAAAATTTGTTGTAAAGAAGTGAATACAGGATATGGAAGTTATTATTGTCCTGATTCTAAATGCAATTATATTGCACATGTGAATTGTGCAACTGATAGAATCCAAAATTTAATGAAGAGGAGAGGTCTGAGGGAGAATCTATAAACTGGATCACTGATGTTATTCAAACAAAGTGTCTAAAGGGAGATGAAATAGCAACAGAGATCAAACATGCTTTCCACGATCACAATTTAATTCCCCCTTTTAGTGGTGAGGTTAAAGAATATCAATTGTGATGGTGTGTGAGGCCTATCTCAACTCCATTCTATGGTTGTGAGCAGTGCAGATTTTTCTTCATAGAAGAGAAGCGACACCCACTCACAAGCACTGCTCGCCTTCACGAAGAATGATGAAATTGTGCCTTGCTGTGCTTGTGATCGTGGTCACCATGGATTCAATGTAGTTTATTGTCAGACACTTTTAGGCATCCAAGTCATGAACACCTACTTTTTCTCGATCATAACTGTCATGAGAATTGCAGTGGTTGTAACAACGAAAGTCTATTCGCATACAAATGTACGCAGGGTTGTGAGTTTATCTTGGAATTCAGGTGTCTCACACTACCGCAAATAGCTTGGTACAAGTACGACAATGACCCTCTCACTCTAACTTATGATGTGGTTCATCTGATCAATGTTATTGTGATATTGTGAGAGGAAAAGACATCCAAACTGCTGGTTTACTATGTGGTAACTGTGATAATACTGTTCATCCGGAATGTATCTGGGAGATATGCCATTATCAAGCTTGGCAGAACATTGAAAATTTCTCACCACACCCGATCACTTTTGTCAAGAATATTTGGAATTGCCCTGCATGTAATGTCTGCAACAAGCTTTACAATGGACAAGCCCTTCAATGTACTGAATGCAACTTAATCTTCCATTGGGTTTACCAAACCTGATTGGCGTTTGATCGAAGAGCTCACAGGTCTTGTTAATTACAATTCACGGTTTTCGTTGGTAAAGATATCTGCTTTTCAATGTAGTTTTCAGAGGCAATTTAATTTACTTTAAGATCAAATACAACTTACAGCCATGATTGGTAGCCCATAATTGGTATATGTAGCCTCAAAGCTGCTCTTGATTGGTATAGTATTTTTTTTTTATAGGATATGGTTTAAGCCATTGAGAAAAGAGCTCTGGGCTTGATAGAAATAGTAATTGTTAAAGGGACTTGCCATGTCTCGTTAATATGATAAAAACAATGGGAATTGTATTGAGTTTCTGTATTTTAAACAACCCAATGCTTAGCCGAGTTTAGGTCAATCAATGAAGTTCACAAGTTCATTGCTCAATGCTGAGGGCCTTTCCACCATAACAGTGTAGCAGTTTGCTTTGAACAATCAAATGCAGTTTCAACTAATGCGGCTGTGGCTGTTATTTACAAAGAATGCACCATTGATAGTCCATTGACTATGAAAGACCAAATAAAGTAGAAAGAATTGTAGAGAGCTATGACATTAGTGTTATAATAAATAATTGAAGTACAACCTTCTGAAATTAATTAATGTCAAAATTGTTTTCGAAAAATTCATACTTTCCAGGAAACCTGAAGGAAGGATAGTGACTATTTTCATCCGAATAAGAATAATACCAATGCTAATTGCTAGACCAGTTGTTGCTTGTTGGTCTCTTGTCATTCTCTGGTGGCCTTCACGGGTGTTTGCTTCAGAAAGAAAACTTGAAAGCACCCACCTTGGAATCAGTCACCGAATCCCAGAAGGACAATTTCTTCTGCTGGGCCTTTTTCTCCTCTGCTTTCTGTGACAGTTCATCAATTGTTTCAGGGAAAGAAGCCTCCATAGCATTCTTAACTTCTCATACAAATTTATTCTGTCCCTGTCCCTGAAACAAGCTCGCTAGCATTTGGCTTCTTAAGAAAATCTAGAACATTACACAAATTTCTCCTGCAATAAAGAAAAAAAGGAACAAATTTGTGATTTTTCTTGCTGTCTCAAGTAGATTGGGCACAACTACTAGCATATGTGTGGTTTCTTCGGGACTAAAGATGGCCTAAGGACAGCTGCCCAACTTAGGCTTTCTTGGTATCCTCCTTGAAATGGATTCAAAGATGGTTATCCATCTTTTGAATTCTACCATTACTCTAAACCGCTCACTTGGTGTTTTATTGGATGATTGCAGATGCCTCATGAACCAGCTGAAGGTACAAGTGGTGAGGCATGTCTATCATGAGAAGTTCCTGAGCAAACATCCTTCCTAAGAATCTGACCAATATGGAGGCTGATTCTGTTATGCATAATATTTTGCCTGGACTTTATTTCTTTATGTTTTTAATAAGATGGAGATTGCGTATCCCAGAACCAATAATATTGGGCTATGAATTCTAATTTTGTTGAACCATGGTGTTTGTTATGTATCAAGAACTCACACAGACCACTAGACCACATAACTAATTTCTTAATTACTGAGTATTTTCTTTCTATCTAATATTGCAATTATTTATGGAATGTGAATCCATCAGTTACAGATCATGCAAAAAATGGAGGGAGAAAAGTAAGTATCCCAAAGCATAAATGATTAACCATGAGAACATCTTTTTCTTTCTGTAAACAAAATTACTAGTGCTCCACCGTACACCATCTGCAGTTCACATTGGGAGTGTAGGGGAAGTTCCTAATCATGTAGGAGGCCAGGGTTGCAAACATCAAAGGCTGAAACAACTCTATCCTTGATAAAGATGAGCTAAGGATGCTGAATGACAATGAGACTATTATCACATTGAGATTTACACAGATATCAACTTTTGTGACGCTTAAATACAATTTAGCCAAAGGCATCCATTTCACAAAACACATAGCAATGACAAGTCAGTAACACTTCTGGCGAAGCATGATATAAGAAGAAAATGGTATGTTGCCATGGTAGTGACTGCAACAACTTCATGCTGAGGACCTTGCAGTACTCATAATTATTTTATTTTTTAGGTTTCAGCGAAATTATATTTAAGCATTCTCATATCTTGTTCATCTTTGATTACAATTGACTTAAGGCTTGTACAGGTAAGTTCAGAGGAGGAGTATTCAAAGAAATATTTTGTTTATAATTCTGAGACAAAGAGATTCAAATTAGAAAAACTGGTCCATACGAAACTTTAAATAGCGATAATAAGCTAGAACAACCTTAATTTCTTCTACAATAACTAAACCTCCGGTCTACTGTGCTTATCCATACCAGGCAAAGCTACCCTTCTTCGTTTTATCACTCAGAATGTCACAATGACTACAACAATATTCTAAAGCCAAGCTTAAAATTGAGCTCAATTTACAACCAATTCCACATGCTATTCAGCTGTTGAGGAAAGGCCAAAAATTATGTCACAGAATTTTTCCCGGAACCTACATTTATTTCTTCAGGCATTTACTCCTAGTCCATGTCAAATGAGATTGAAAAGGTCAAAATAGATGTATTTTTTGTAATAATGTCAAAATTAAACTTAGAGACTGCAGTAAGTGAGTATTCTAAACCATGGAGAAAACTAATGAATAAAAAGAAAGGGAAGGCAAAAAAAAAGGACATACCTGCTAACATAGTTTTGTGTAATAGCAATGGATTCTTCTAGGTTAATCACTAGATGCCACCATCCATTAGGCACAAAGATCACTTCTCCAGCCTTACAGATGCACTCAATTGGTCTCTTTCTCCAATTCTTTGTTGCACCATAAAAGTTCATGAACCACTCAATTATTGAGACAGGACACGCCACCTCTGCACCATCTGGGCTTGGGTGCACCCCTGGAGGAACCACATCAGGTGGGAATAAAACCCATTTCTTAGATCCTCTAATCACCGCATTCCAAGCAGATGTTGAATTAGGATCAATATGGAAGGATGAACCAGACCCAGCTGGTCCAATTATAATCCACCTATAGTCTGGCCTCTCATTGCCCAAAACACTAAACAAATCCTCTCTGAAGTACACTGGAACTTCATACTCCAA
Organism: Theobroma umbraticum; assembly: GCF_002168275.2. Taxonomy (NCBI): domain Eukaryota; kingdom Viridiplantae; phylum Streptophyta; class Magnoliopsida; order Malvales; family Malvaceae; genus Theobroma; species Theobroma umbraticum. The sequence goes on along the minus strand of NW_018397259.1, from coordinate 3,527,801 downwards.
ACCTAAAGTCGGAATTTTTTCCACAAATTTTGGATCAAATAAGTACAACGGCCTCTCTTCTTTTACTTGATCTGAATACATATAGTAATCCTCTAGCCTCATCTTCACCGGGCCAACTGAAAACTGAACATCACCACATAAATTAACCAAATAATCTCTATCCCATTTCTTCAAAGCATCCCAATTTTCCATACACCCTTCCAACAAAACCGGCTTATTCGGTTCCTCAAAATTCATCACAAAATCCTCCACACTAATCCCTCTTCTTCGAATTATATTATCTCTTTCAAGCCATTCTGGTTTCATTTCAAGATTAGCACATAACCAACTCTGAAACAAATAATCAGAATAAAAATCCCTTACTCTCAAACCCGAAAAACAGGTGCTTCTCGAAACATCAAATGAAGGATGAAAAACAGAAATGTAAGTAAATTTCCATGACCCGTTGTACAAAAACCCTCCTCTTAGATTATCCAATACAAGATTCCTCCAAAGGGGTTCATGGCTAGTGAAAGCATAAAAAGATTTACTAACAGTAGCTAAAACTCCCAACCGGGTTCCTTCCAAAAGGCCTAAAATTTCAAGAACAAGCTCATCAGACAGGATTTGGAGATTACCCAAGCCAGTGTTCCTCGAATTAGCAGAGCCGGGATTGAAATAAAGGTTTCCCAATGGCTGAACCCCATGAGAATGTGATGGAGCTGAGGATTTAAGGTCGAATCCTTCGTCTTCTTCTTCATTACTTTCAAGCTGCAGGTTTTTGGCAATGAATTTTTGTTTTCTAGAAACATTTTTGTCGGCTTTTAGTTTGATTTTAGTTTTGGTTTTTCTTTTTCCTTTTATGGTTCGGGACAGTAAGCTTCTGCTACAGCTTAGCATTGTTTTAAGGTTTTCGATCGGGGTTTGCTTTCTAGTTGCCGAGGAAGGGTATTACAAGGGTTTTGCTGTGAGGATCGGCGTCTGGCTTTTAAATTGCATACACTTAGCCCAGCTACCAAGGCCCATATGCAGTCCAAAAATATTCAGGCCCCAAACAATCTTCTGGGTATGAATTTACTTTCTAATAAACCTTATGCATAAATTTATTTGCATCATCTTGTAGGATTTACATTTACTTAATTTAAATCATATGTATTTTATTACATTTCCAAATTCAATACATATAAATTTTTCCTTAATTCCAAATCAACTCTTTTATAGTTAAGTTAAACTCGAGATATAAATTTATATTCCCACTCAAAGAAACTCTTTTTGTTATAATATTATATTAAACTTACGTGAGTTTGTAATATTAGTGATGTAAAATTTAATAATATGTATCATGTAAAGCATTGAGTACATACAATAATATTTTTTTATTAATTAAATTTAGCGTTATTTGCTGTATAATATATACATATATATATATATATTCTATTTTAAAGAAATTTGTGTATATTTTGTAAACCTAAAGATGCATGTTGTACAAAAAGGGTTGGAAAGTCAAAAAGTGCAAGACAAATTAAACATGAACATGTTGAGCATGTCACTTTGAGAAAATGATAATAAAACTATAAGTTTGAACATTACCATTTCTTATTCTCAATTTTTGTTTGGATTTTGTGCTGTTTTTGATGATCGATGATCAATTGGATTTCGAGCTAATTCGTATCGAATCATTTCGAGTTCATATTTTTTGATAAGGGGGAATGCAAGTACTTTTTCTTTTCATCAAAGTTGGAGATTAAAAATTCTTTTTAAATGAGTCAAGAAATTAATTAATATAATATCATTATTTATAATATCATTATTTAGAATACAACAAAAAAATATGAAAACTTTCATATATAATCATTATAATATTTCTGAAAATAAAAATAATAAAACAAAGGTGATTGTTCAATATAAAGATATATGAGGAGGTTTCATGTTTTGACACTGTTGTATTATAATTAATCATTTATTTATCAGATTACCTTTTATTCGACTTCACAAAGTTTTCTTTCTAACTTGCATGCTATTCATTTAACAACCATCCAACATTTAATATCAAATATTCGATAATATCAATATATTTTAACTAATTATTGAAGCAATCGTTATTATAAAAAATGGAAATTTCTCAATTCAAAATTAGTTTCTCCTCTTTTGACCTTGTCCAAATGCACACACACAATGATCTTCTTGTTGGGTGCACCTTTTATTCTTTATGGGTATGGAGGACCACAATACCCAACAAGATTTCATGATATGATATTATCAAAATAAATAAAAAATATATATACTTACTTTGACCTTTTATATTAAATTTAGAAGAAAATAAAAGAGACAAGATTTTTGCTTCCTTATTTAAATCTTGTCATAAAAAAATAAAATAAAAGTTCCAAGACCAAAACCCATGTGATGGGATTTATTATTATTCACTAATTATTAAAGTTGAAAAAAAAAAAGAACACTTTATATGGTATTTATATTAATGGGGTTAATTTATGATTTTTCCTAAGCTAACGGAAATATAAGTGGAGTGAGTTAACTCGAGTGACTTGGCCTGTTCATTCCCAATTCTGTACCAACCGCTTGACCCACAATACCTTTGTTTATTGTAAAAAGTTTATAATGAAGCCAAATAACAACACTATAAACATGCAACTTTGGTTAAACGATTTCCATTTATTTTATGCCCACTGCCAAACTAAAATCTAACTGTATTTGTCCGTAGCAAGCAACTGTACTAACTGTATGGATATGTACATTACAAGTTTAAATGGCAGTTTCCTCGTGCATTCCTACTTTGGCTGGGTTTTGAAAGTGCCCACAATCATAACAAAAGAGGACGGACATGGCACACTGTAAAGCAATGACCATGCTTTATTTGTGTGATGATTTCCAACCTTAAAATTGCTTGTCATTACCACCAATAAGTACTAACCGTATCAAAGTTAGTGTTTTGCTCTGGGATTGGGACCATTCAATAAAAAGCATTAAAGCACAATCAATAATTAGAGTTGAGCCAACCATTGCGGATATGAGATATCAATCGTTTATCTAGAAGCATAAATTAAATATATAAACCCTGCAGTCTAGCCTTGTGGTCTACCACAGCGGCATTGAATTTGTCAAATAAGACATGGTCCAGCCACTATCAAGGCCAAATTAACAGGCTATGACGATAAATTAGGTTTTATCTAAGACTCCGCTTTACTTGTGTACAAATCAGGCAGCAAAATCCAACAGTACCCTACATCCTACAGAAGCTAAACAAACTTTAGGGAAGAATTACAGCTCCAATATGAGAGATAGACAGTGATATACAGCATTAAAAAGTTAGCTTCATATATAGAACCTGCATTGCCATTTGTCAAAGTTTACAGATCCAAAAGTTCTTTTAACATATTCCTTCCTTTTTTTCCCTTTTTCCCTTCAAGGAGAAAAAACATATTTACTAATTACTAGGATGCTTGGTATAGCCAAAGGAAAAAGAAGCAAGTAAAATGAGAATCTTGATGCGACTTGCATCAACAACGCTTTGGAACTAACCATTGCTTGAAATGGACAAGTATAAACACTGCATACTTGAATGAGAATCATACAAGAATCTGACATATACAGGAGAAGATCGCCAAATGACACATGCCTCAAGCTCAAATCCAACAAACTATATGAGCGAGTACGCTCACATGCATCCATGTTTTGCTGATCAAGCAGCAAAACGTATTCAATCCCAAAAAAATGAAATAAAAGAACACTGCACAATATACCAAATTCAGCACCCAGGAATCCATAAAAAATGGATGCAAAGTAAACACTTTATAGCTTCATCAAACCCATTCAGCATTCGCAGTTGCAATTATAGGCTTCATCTGGACATGGAAGTGATCGAATCCCTTTCACACTTGTGTGCTTGAAAGGCATCTCCACTGCCTCAGTCGAGGCCCCTTGTCTAGAAGCATTAGCAAGCCAACATTGTTTGCTGACAATCCATACAGGTACCTATATAATTAAACAAGAAATACCAACAGAAATTAATCAACGCCAGCATTAACATTTCTCTAGTATATAATATGCTGATAAACTTCACGGTCAATTTCCAGAGTAAAATGCAATAATCAAACAGAGTACACAAGTACACAAAATATATATCTAAATGCGTCTCCATTGTTTCAGGGCTAACCATTAAAATGATACTGCTTTAAATGATAAATGTTAAGAGACTGCATTTCTTTCTCTTTGCATATAAACCAGACTAATTTGTTTTGATTTTGCTGTAAAATGCAATAATTAAGTTGGTTACTTTTAACCTAATAATGCTTGCCGTTTGATAAATTATTAATTAAGATAAAAATAGAGAAACCAAAATATGTCAGTTTTAAAGTATAGGTCAAACCCAACAGTAACTATGTGCACAACACATCTTCAACTTACTTGTTTCGACGAGCTTTCCGCTTCCAGAAAACGAAGGACACGATCCACTGAAAGGAAAACATCAAAAGACAAAAAATTTTAGCAGCATTGTGGCAATACATCAAAAGAAATACAACAACGTTCAGATTATGGATAACACAGAATAGCTCTGTTGATAGAACATGAACACATGTTCTGTTTACGATGCTTCCAACAATGTAAAGAGCAACATTCAAATGAGGAGTTTCAGAGAAGAAAACTAAACAAGCCAACTGGAAGAAAATTGGCATTAAATAAGTATAAAAAAAATACTTTTTCATCAAAACTAGCTACGTTCAATGGCTATTATGTCAAAATTGGACAAAAAGTAGCTATGGCACAACCCAAATTTGATGCTTCAACAGATAATTGCTAGACAGGAACTAAAATAATACCAGAGAGTCAGTGGAAAAAATAAGTAAGGGAATGAAACAAGAAAAGGGTAAAAACATAGTCAATGAGTACAGGATACAGATAAAGAGTTGTAAACAGAAGGGCAGGCTTTCGATGCAACCAAGGATGAAAGACGAGGGAGATAATGACCTATAGACAAGATACGATGGGGATGATGATCTTCATTATTTCTGTACTTCATGTAAGCAAAGTAATTATATATGTAGCTATTGCTGCATAGCCTTCCATATATAGACAGCTTTAAGAAACTGTTAGTGTCCTAAATATGCAATTCATTGAAAACACCTTTACACCAATACATTTCTGCTATTTCGATGGTCATAGAGAACATTACCAAAAAAAAAAAGAGGTTAACACACAGAGCACTCACAGGCATGCAAGGGGGAGAGAGAGAGAGTTTTTACATCAAAACTCTATTGCAAAATTTCATTAATTGAAGCAACAAGAAAATGAACAGTGCAAAATGTACAGACATGAGAATGTCAATAACAGAACTAGACAATTTTAAAGTATACAAAAAAATAGCACTTTATGCATACAAAGATTACCTTGAAGACTGACATGAATGGAAGGCTTCCAAGAATGGATGGCTTCCTCACAATCACGCGTCTTTCCGGTGAGATATCCTTGCACAAATGTTGAGCTATTTCTTTCAATAATACTAACTGTGCTTTGTCAGTTCGCATTGATATTATTGCTTGTCTCATTGATTCCCTGTCAGCCTCAAGGGCCTGAAGCCTCATGTAGAGCTTCTTGATATCAGGATCACTAACATCAGGCAGATTCAATGTCTCCCTTGGAGTGGATGCATAATCATCACATATTCCAACTCCAGGTTTGGGTTCCGTAGTTCCGTTATAGGGCACTCCATTATGGACAGAATCAATCGTATAAACTCTGTCACTCATGTCATCTCCAACTTCTGAAGCATTATCCATTCTTCTTGAGCTGGAAATCTCCTCCATTTCTGAAACGAACTCCATCTTCTTGAAGCTAGTATTAAACCTGGGAGAACTAGTATTAAACCTGGGAGAACCAATGTTAAACCTGGGAGAATCACTGGTAAACTCTGAACCCATCTCTTTAGCCAGGACTGAATTTAAACTATCAGTTGAAACCCTCCTTGAATGTCTAGGTCGCCTAGGAGAATGACCAACTATCACCTTCTCCAAAACATTCTTTGTTCCAGGAAAATCTCCATCCACCTGACTTAGATGACTGCTGCTGGGATTCCTCTCCATTTGGCAGATTCTTTGTTCTAGATTCCTCAAGTGCTCTCGGGCACGAGGGGTCTCACCAAATGCATATTTCTCAACATCTTCAACATCATCACCAGGATTCTCATTCAAATTGCACTTTAGAGGAGGATAATCATATGCAGGAAGATCAACTTGGGCACCAAAGTTCTCAGCCACACCCAGATTCCGGATCTGTACATCCTTCTCCCCTTCAGCCTCTGCCTCTGTAAGTCCATAACTCATCATCCTATGCTTGTACACCTGCACTTCACAAGTAAGAGCTTGAATGGCCTGATCTCTCTTATACAACAGATCCTCCAAAACCGTTATTTCCTGCTGGTCATGTGCCATTTTCTCCTCCGCAAAACGCTTAAATTGCCTTGCCTCCATTTGGATCTCTGCCTTCTCCCTCTGCAACTTCAATATCATTGACATGGCCTCAGTTGCAGCTGATGATGAGGCATTTCTCTCTTCCTCCAGTTCTGCATACAAATCCTGTATTGCTGCTTGTTGGCTACTAACCGTCTCCCGCAAAGCAGCACATTCATTCTCAATTTGGACTCTGGCATTGGAATAAAGATCCAACCCAGGAACATAAAACCCATTTCCAGTCTCAAACTCATCATATTTTCGTTTCACAGACCGAAGCCAAGTACGTGAAGGATCACCAATCAAAGAACATGTAGTACAACCGCAATCACAACATTTCACCAAATCTCTTGGAGGTGAAAATATTTCTGACTCCATATATCAATATGCATTCAAACTCAAGCAATCTAATTATTTACTAACAAAAAATAATGAAAAAAATTAGAGTTCTCTCTCTCTCTCTTGAATCTTAGATCCTCCAATGAAAGTTTCCCTCCTTTCTCTTTTGACTCCACCCACCAGCCATATAAATTCCTCCTGGATAAATGATCGATGAAGACAAGTTCATGATATAAACAATAAAACAACAAGATTAAACAAGAAAATAAATGAAAAAATATGTAACTAAAGTTCCCTTTTCACACAAATTTTCCAGGAAAAATAATTATTTTAAAAAATTAACTAACAAAAGATACATTATGCGATAATTTCCAGTTAAAATTCAACGAATTAAACTTCTCACAACAAAATCCTTCCCAAAAAAGAAAACTCCCCAGAGACAGAGGGGAGAAAAGAGAGAAATGAGATGCGAGAAGAAGAAAATCAACTTACCGTGGAAGCTGAGAGAGAACACTGGAAAAGGAGGCAAATTTTCCCGGGAAATTAACCTCCAAAGAAGCAGAATCAAACGCTTTATATTTTTATTTTTATTTATTTAATTTCTTCTTCTTTGAGGAAAAATCAATCCCCTCTCACCAAGCAAAGCTGGGAAGAGGGAAAATGGTAACAGCTTCAATGGTGTTAGGAGGGAAGGAAAATCAAAGCTGACAGAGAGAGAGAGAGAGAGAGAAAATCAAGATGGAAAAAAAATGAAAAAGAAAAAAAAAGGAAATTAAAAAGTGGAAACCCTAAATTCTTTTTTCGTTGGTGGAGGGGGGTGTGTTTGTTTGTTGGGGACGGAGTTTGTTTTTATTCAGCTTTTTCGTTATTTAAGGCTTTCTCGGTTTCCGTGTCGTGCAGAAGCGAAAATGAGGTAAGCATTTTTTGGGAAGATAAAATTTGATAAAGATCAAAAGGGAGAAGGTCAATGAATCCGACGGTTGATTCGAGCCGATATGTGAAAACGGAGGGTCGATGATCAAATCGGTTGGGTTTCGGACCATATCGAGAGCTCCTGATAAGGTGGAAAATGGCGGTTAATGGGGACATGATGGTTAAACCCGCGTCGTTTGCTGTTAATTCTTTACCGTGAGCTTGCGTGTACCTTAGCTAAATTTGGCTAATGAATTGACCAACACGGGTCAATATGTTGGTGGACTGAATCATTACACACTCGATTAATACTTTATTGTGTGAACAAAACTAAGTTTTTAATTTAATTATTCATTAATACCAAATTAAACCAAATAAAAAAAATAGATAAAACTGGTTGAATGCTAATTATGCTATGATGGAAATTGGCAATGCAATAAAACAAAGACGAAGATAATATGTTGAAGGACATATCACTAATTAGGTGAACAAAACAATCATATATATTTATCTTAAATAGTTAACCACATGAATATATATAAAAATAAATAATTCAAATTCGAGTTAATAGTTATTATCTTTTTCGATAAGATTACGATTTAAGATTCAATTTTTTTTATATTTTTGCCTTTGATATTTACCAAAAAGGAAAAAGAAAAAGAAAGGGTCTAAGTGGATTTGGTCCCATAGACCAATCAAACTCAACTTTAGGGAAGTGTGATGTTGAGCCTTGTGAAAGCTATTTTGATTAACTTTGGTTGGGTTATTAGCATGCATGTATTTTAGTGTTAAATAGAGGATAAGGGGTGACTTAGTCTTAGATTATGAGAAAGTATTTGGGGAATTGTCTTCATTAATTATATAGCTAAATATCAGATGTAAATGGGACTTGCCTTCTATGTAGTCATTGTGAGTTTCATCTTTCAAGTTCCATTCAATGAAAGTGCAAATCTGGTTAGCTTAGTTTGCGATGACCTGTAAAATTAAAGTTAATTAATGAAAGCGCTTTTCTATTTTTGTTTCTTTGGGTCAAAATCGCTTTGGGCTTTTTCGGATTCCTTATTTGCATATTTCCTTTAAAGAAAAAGGAAAATATATTATTTTATTTTCTTTTTCTTTTTTTTTTAATGTTAGTTTCTTAAGCATGTTGGTATGACAATTCAACTCCTCGTGAAATCTTTTGGCTACCATTTTATGCTTTGATAAGTTTATTGACTACACGTGATAAGTGGTACAAATTATATTATTATAAAATATATCTTTTATTCAAAATAAAAGATCATCAAATGATAATTAAATAAATTGGTTTTAGATGTAAGATAAGATCAAAAGTTTTCTTTTCTTTTATTTTTTAAAATTGAAAGAGAGAAAGGATAGCGAGAATTAGAAGAAAAATGACATAATATTTTAAAAAGCTCTTTAATTAACTAATTGTTTAGTTAAAATGTTATATATCTTTTTATATCTACACGATGGTAATATGATATTAATATTAAAAATAAAAAGTATTATATCATTATATTAGTGTACCACATTATCATCTGTTATGATATATTAGTATGTTATATTAATGTCATGTAATATAAGATAACAAGTAGTATTTTAATTAATAATAATTAATTATTAATTATAAATATTTATTTAATTCAAAATAAAAATATAAGAACTTGATTGGATATATTAAAAGAATAATGATAAATATAAATTTTTCTAGATAATTTAAGAAAATTTTAAAGTATTATATGAAGAAAAATTGAGAAAAGAAGAAATTGGGATGTAAACATAATATATCATACAACATCCTTACTTTTAGTCATGAATAGAATTCTTAAAACCTTAACTATAAAAGAAATAATACATAAAAGCTCTATATTTTTAAAAAATTAAAAAAAGAAAATTATAAATATTAATAAAATAAAAAAAATAAAGTTAAGAGTAGAAGAATAAAATTAATCTTATATAAAACCTACTAGTTTATGAATTACTAATATTTGAAAAAAAAATCAATTCTCTTTAATGATTATTTTATTTTGAATCAAATGCACCCCCTTTCACTCCATCAAATGTCACATTACGCCTATATATAAACTATTTAATTTTTTCTATTAAAAACATATTTAATGTTTAGGATATATACGTACTATTTAATTATATGTATTATTTAATAATTATGTGAAAAACAGTAGTCCTTATTTGTAATTTTGGTGCAAGATTTTGTAAACCGCCAATGCAATCTCACATAAATCCAAACGTTCCCATTTCCCAACGGCTAACTCTGTCGATATTTCCAATCTCTCTCTCGTCTGCACTGGAAACTCTTGCAATCGAAGCTGCCAAATCCTCCATCATTTCGATCCCTTGCAGAAATAATCTTATATTTGTTTCTCTACTTGGGGTTTTAGTTTGAGTTTTGAATCCTTGTTCTCTGTTCATTTCGTTACGTTCCTGCGAATTGGATTGCGAAACTTTCCGCGATCCAGTTCGAAGGGAAGGTAAGGAATTTCACTAACATTGATTATTTCAGTTCTTTGATTTTTTTTTGTTTTGTGTTGTTGGGTTTAGGGTCTGATAAAATTCTTGTACCAAGAATGCATTCAAGAACCCCACTTCAAGAACTTCTTCTTCAAAGAAGAAACACCCAAGACGATGTAAGTAACACAAAGCAAATATATTGATTCCTTTAGATTCTTTGTTTTTTTTGGGGGGGGTTTTTATTAAAATTCTATATGTTTAATTGAAAAGCTTGATAGGTTCATACCGAATAGGTCAGCGATGGACTTTGACTATGCACATTACATGTTGACAGAAGGGAGAAAAGGGAAAGGGAAACCGGATGTTATCGGTTGTCCGTCAAGAGAAGCTTATCAGAAGCGGTTAGCTAAGGCCCTGAATATGAACCGAACCAGAATCTTGGCATTCAAGAACAAGCCACCCACGTCGGCTGGTGATGGTATGATCCACCTGGAAATGGGTTCCCCTCATCAGTCCAAACCCACCAAGAAAAGGCGGCAAGTTAGTCAGGTTCTTCTTTGTTCTACCTTTTCACTAATTTTTGAAAAACTTTGGTGCATACTTGTGGCAATTTGAAACGTTTGAATAGATTTAGGTATCGTTTTTTTTGTTTCTTTTTTCTTCTTATTATTGGTTACTTGCTTTTTGTATCTGGAAATAGAAAGGAAAATATGCAAGCAAATAATTTTGTTCAATAGTTAAAAATTGAAATTTCTTCTTCTTTTTTTTTAAAAAAAATATAATGTATGAAGAACAAAATAAACAATCAAATTTCTTGTGAAGGGATTGGGGGTAGTACCAAGTGTTTGACATTCGAAGAGGATTTAATTTAGACCTGATTTGATTGGTAAGAGTGAGATATCGGACTAATAGAGGTGCATGTGTTTTGTCTAATAGTTGGTTTTGGGATTTGATTTTGCAGACTTCTGAGAGGACACTTGATGCCCCTGAAATTTTGGATGATTTTGACTTGAATTTACTTGATTGGGGATGTAACAACGTGCTTGCAATTGCCTCACATGACACAAGCTATATCTGTGACTGTCATTCCAAATGGCTTCTGCCTCAAGAATTTCGCCCCTGTCAGCTGTTGTTGGATTATGGTAAGATGGTCCTATTACAAGTGTCAGCTGGGCACCTGATGGGCAGCACATTGCAATTGGCCTGAATAATTCTCATGTGCAACTGTGGGATTGTCAAGTTAAGAGACAGGTTTGTCTTATTTTTCTGATTGTTTTTCTTGTCTGTTGGTGATGTTTTTAGCATGTTTTTATTGAGTTTTTTTTTTTGGGATTTTTTCTGTTAATTGTGCAGCTAAGAACATTGAGAGGTGGTCATCATCATGAGACACGGGTGAATGCATTAGCTTGGAACAATCACATTCTTACAACTGGAGGAATGGATGCTAAAGTTATTAACAATGATGTTAGGGTACGAGAACACACTGTTGAACGCTACATGGGACATCAGTTGGAGGTTTGTGGCCTAAAATGGTCTTCCTCGGGCCAGCAGTTGGCTAGTGGAGGCAATGACAACCTGCTTTTTATCTGGGACAGATTCATGGCTTCTTCAAATTCCAGAACACAGTGGCTACACAGGCTTGATGACCACACAGCAGCGGTGAAAGCCATTGCTTGGTGCCCATTTCAGGGAAATTTGTTAGCCTCAGGAGGTGGTGGGAGTGATCAATGCATTAGATTTTGGAACACGCATACCGGTGCTTGCTTGAATTCAGTTGGCACAGGTTCACAGGTCTGTGCTCTTTTGTGGAATAAGCATGAGCGTGAACTTCTTAGCAGTCATGGTTTTACAGATAATCAGCTCATTTTATGGAAATATCCATGTATGAGAAAGATGGCAGAACTCCATGGCCACACATCGAGAGCACTTTACATGGCTGAGGTACTAAATTGAATTGATTAATTTTTTAGTTTTATATTGATTCTTTTGCTTTTATATGCATAATGGTTTGTTTCTTTTTTTGTGCTCTGACAAATTTCATTTTTTCCTTTCAGAGTCCAGATGGATGCACTGTGGCAACTGCAGCAGGGGATGAGACTCTGCGGTTGTGGAATGTGTTTGGGACTCCTGAAGTGGCTAAGCCTGCAGTGAAACTGAAGCCTGAGCCATTTGCTAATGTATCTCGTATTCGTTGAGCATATTAAAAGTAATAGAAGAGGTTCCACCTCTCCATTAATTAAGGTCTAGATAAAGATATTTTGTGTAATGAAGCAGCTTATAAGATTTATTAGCCTGTGTGAAAATTTTGTCTTTAGGGAGAGTGATTTTCAATTTGGATGTGGAAAGCAATTTTTCCCTGTAAAAATCTCATAGTAACCATATATTGTAACTATTATGTAGTTATGGAATCAAATAATTTATGCTTTGTGATTCTTCTTTTTTGGTGAATGAGGTTATGAGCTTGTGATGAATGCCTCTACTTCTCAAACTTCTTCAATGTGGTTGTTATGAATTTTGGTTTAATGATCCTAAATACGAGATGGTTGTGTATGATAATTGATAACGGACTACCTATTCAGGTATAATGAAAGCTTCAGCCCTTGAGAAAGTAGAAACCCAGGGCCCATATTCCTTTTATTGGGAAAGGAAGTGGCCGAAAGGTGAAGACTCTACCTACAGAGAACAAGCACACAGACATTTGTAAAATAACAACATGGCTTAAGGATCCCCACCTGAATGGTAGGAAAGACTTCTACAGTGAAGATGAAAAAGTGGCACTTGCAATTAAAAAGAAGAAGAAGAAAATGATTAGGAATTGGCCACATGGCTACAACTTGTTCAACTTTGAGCTTGAAATCTTCAGATTGTGTTTCTGAATTTTAGTTGATGGAAGACAGCACCATTGAGGGCATTAAACCATCAACTATGAGAAAAGGTTTTCATTATATCTATGAACCTACTTTAATATGATCCGAAGAGGTTTAACAAAGCAAAATCTTTTGCTAGGTCTAAGGTCCTACATTTAGTACATTTTCTTTTAAGACTTTGATGGCAAGGTTGAAAAATAATCTATAGTCTCATTCAATTAAAGACAGCTGGAATAAAATTTTCTCATCAGGTTGTTGGGAATTTGGATGCTTATCCAATTAATTTGCCCAAAGGGACCTAGTTTGAAGCCGAAGAGGAATGATCATTTCTTATATTGATGGATTCTTTTCCTCAGCTTTTACAAAAAATGATGTTAAGATGCTCATTGCACAAAAAACATCCATTTGATTAAAAAGGTATCTTTAAAAGTATTTGCTGGTTGTTGGCCTAGTAGGCAAAAATGGTTGGTGTGGCCACTTCATCTCTAGTCATAATGAGGGCTCATATTATAAGCCTATATTGACCATCTTGGCTATATAAATGATATTGTTCATTGCATTATTATCCTATACACATAGTGAAAAGATACCGATGCTGGTTTTTTTTTTGAAAGGTGATACTGATACTGTCGTTAACTTGGGGAAGTCCAACGACTTTCTCTCCCCACTAACCAAAAGAAGCACTTCCATTGAATGATGACGACAACTGCCACCACTACCACCAAACAGCTAATGAACAAGCAAAGATCACATGTCAGATGTGCCCTTGTCGTTTTTCCGAAAAAGTCTCTCTCTGGAATTATATTGGACGTATAGTTCTCCAATTCCCCATCAATTTCCATATTAAAGTCAAGCTTGAGCAGCATGGTGAATCTGGCTTGGCTCCATGATCATCCCCCTGCTGCATAACATATTATGGGTGTAATTCAAGCAATTTTTGCTCAAAGTGTATACAGGATTTTGGTCAAACTTGTCTTTTGTCTTTTACATACCAAGTTGTAATTGCAACCTTTCTTGTGTATAAAGAAAACTGTTTGGACTGGTAGCTTTCATAATTTTAAGCAATCCAGTTGGCATGATGATCGAATGGATAAGTATGCCCAGGTTGAGATTCTATATTATCTATTTTAACTTTAAACAGTACATCTATGCATCTTAATTAAGCAATATTTGTATTTAATAATGGGTCAGATTCACTCTAGAGTCTAGGCCAAGAAAGAGCAATAATACTAGCTCTTTAGAGTCTCAAACACATATGTTATTTGACCCGAGAGGGAAGGAGTAGGGGCTTGAGCGTTGAGCCTAGGGCAGATGGTTGTACACGTGCTGATTGGATGGGGGCCAATTGTCCGCCAATGTAAATCCGGAGCAGATCGCGCGATGTGCTCGACCGTTCGTTGTTGGAGTCTTTCAAGTTGCTTTACGAAACCAAACAGCACCAAACTTTTTAAAGCGTATATGTTCTCCACCATACAACGGCCACCTTGGCATTCAAGAAGTATACAAAACAAAACAAAACAAAACAAAAGCTCGATTTTCTCTTTCACTCTCTTGTTTTGTAATTAAAACCCTCATCCTGTTTTGTCGTTTGGGCCAGGACTGTATTGACCCTGTTCTGCTTGATGTTGGAGGCAAAGAATTAACTTTTATTCTCAAAGTATTGGCTTGTTTTTATTTTTGATATCTGGTTGTCAGATCAAGGGGTTTTTGTTTTTTATAATTTTTTTTTTGAAGAAGAGATATTAAATTTTCATTGGATTTCTGGGTTTGTGATTTAAGTTTGATTGATATATTGGGAAGATGAAGTTTGGAGAGACTTTTAAAGAGTATCTGCATGGGGATCAGGAGTGGTTTTTGGATAAGTTTTCTCATGTTGAGTATAAAAGGCTTAAGAAAGTGCTAAAAAGCTGCAGAACCTGTAAAGCATTACCTGACTCTAACAATAAAACTGAACGAAGAGACGAGGAGGAGAATCCCACATTGTCTCAGTTTTGTCAATGCCAATCTTGCCCAGGTGAGTTCCATTTTTCCATCTCATTTTTAGAACTGAATTTTCTATATTATCTTATTCCACCCCTGGTGTATCATGTTAGTTGGTATTAATCAATTTGATTACACTGAACTGTCAAAATCTAGGATGGAATGATGGGAAAAGATTATATTTTTTCCAACCATTGTCTGGTTTTATTTATCTATTAGTATATAGATTTCAAAATTCCCATTTAGAGAAAAAGATAGGATAATGGAATATTGGTTTTGATTGAAATTTAAAAATTTTATACCAGAGGCATAGCATCCTGCTTATATTTCCTGCCTCCTTAAAGCTTTAATTTTTTAAATTATTTGTTGGCTCCCCATTTTCAGTTTTCATCCAGATTTTAAACTTTGTGAAGGGTAATTAAACAATAGAGGAAATGACTTTTGGTTCACACTCCCACTTACAAGGATTTTTAGAACAAGAAAGAAGTGGAACACTGTGTTGTCTTGTCCTATAAGGTAGTGTTTAAGAATTTCCAATTTTGAGGTTTTTGGTTCTTCCTTTGCCTGAAAATAACTTACAGCCTTAAAAGGCCTATTTGTAAATTTTCTGGCATAGCTTTTGCGGGCAAAATCTTTGTTTTCCTATTATTCTGATGCACCCTAATTGATAATAGAGCTCCTGTTGCTGATGTAAAGTTCATGGTACTTAGTTCTAGCATCCAATAATGAGCTTTGTGCATTTTTTAGTGTGTGATCAGATGTTCTTTACTGAGTTGATGAGAGAAGCTATGGATATTGCTGGATGCTTTAGTTCCAGAGTCAGACATCTCCTCCATCTTCATGTTGCCACTGGAATGCAGAGATATGTATTGCGGTTACGGCAATGTTTTAAAAATGACCATCAAGCATTGGTACAAGAAGGGCAGATGCTAATAGAATATATTACAATGAATGCAATTGCTATTGGTAAAATCTTGAAGAAGTATGATAAAGTATGCAGCAATTCTTTTTGTTTTTTTCTCCATCATTGCTGATACTCTTTCAATCACCTTGTATTAGAACAGGATACTTAGGTGATTAATTAATGTTCCACTTCTAGGTACATAGCTCTGTAAATGGCAAAAATTTCAAATCCAAGATGAGGGCTGAACATCTAGAGCTTTTGCAATCACCTTGGCTGATAGAATTGGGAGCTTTTTACTTGAATTTTAATGGATCAGATGGCGGAGATTTCGTTCAGTTTTCTGGTTCTTTTGTTTGCGACCTTAGTGCAACAGAACCTGTGATGACAATGATGCTTCCAAATTCAATAAAGCTAGAATACGATCTAACATGTGCTATTTGCTTGGTAAGCTCTTAACTTAGGTACAGTCCAAGGAAACATATCATGTATTCTCATATCTTTTGGTCCTTATCTCACAGGAAATTGTTTTTAATCCATATGCATTGAGTTGCGGTCATCTTTTCTGCAAGTCATGTGCTTGCTCTGCTGCTACTGTGATGATCTTTCAAGGACTTAAAGCCACAAGCCCAGATTCGAAGTGTCCAATTTGTAGAGAGGTTTTGATTCTATAGCTTTGAACTCTTTGGTTTACTGTTTTATGAACACATTCAGCTTCTTCTTTAGTATTCAATCTTTTTCCATGTGAAATTTGCACTATGTTTCCTTATCATTCCAGTAGTTAATTAGGCTAAGGATTTGCATCCTTATGTGATAAAAAATATTAGGGAATGATCCACCTAACTCTCATCTTCCTTTTGGAAAGGCATCCCTTTTCTGTTATCTTAAGTGATGCAATTATTTTCTCATTGCCTGTTTGCCACACTTCCAAGAATCTTACTCTCTTTTTTTTTTTTTTTAATTATCCAAGAACCTTTCTCTTAATATATTTTGTGATTTCAATTGTCTACATTCATAGCAGTTAATAGGAACATGAGTTCCCTTAATTTGACAAGAGCAGATAATAAGATACTTACCACTTGATGAGTTCAATGTTTTATTTGCTATATCTCCACCCATATGTCTAAGAATCTGCTTCGGGGAACAAAGCTGTAACTGCCATCTTCAAGTAGTAACCATTGATGGTGCTTCATTGCATGCTTTCTTTGTTTGGTAATCGGAATCTTGGGGAGGAAAGGGTGGCTCATTGCACGCCTTCTTTCTTTAACTGTTTCTGCTGCCTTGCTGATATTGTTTCTTGATTTTGGATGAAGACCGAGAACCCCTCTTCCCCTAAAGAAAAAGAAAGAGAATCAGAAACTTACTCAAATGGCGGTGTTGGTTTCAAAGCTATTTCAGAAATTTTCCCATTTCAGAGTGTCAACTTGTTACTTGTGTTACTTATAATGTTGCAAAGGCCGGACTCTCAATGTTTTCTCTTATTAATCTTTTGTTTTTGTCCTCTCATCTGCAGGCTGGAGTGTATGCTAACGCGGTGCACATGCTGGAGCTAGATCTGCTAATTAAAAGAAGGTGAATGAAAGTGAAAACTCTAATTACTTTCTTGATAAATTAATAAGAAAAAACCGAAAACATGGTGGTCCAAAGTTCAAATCAGACGCACAAATTCTTTCATTATTTACGACACTACCATCATATATGTCTCTCCTATACGGATTTCAGACCAATTCCCATAACCCTTTATTTCTTTATGTGAAATTCACTGCAAATCTGCACCAGGCACAAAGATTATTGGAAGGAGAGGCTCATAGCTGAACGTGCGGAGATGGTAAAGCAGTCCAAGGAGTACTGGGAATTGCAAACCAAATATGTGATTGGCTATTAGTTAATGAACTAGTGGATCTCCTTCAGTCCTTCTCAAGATGAAGCCATTGATGAGTTTAACGAATGTAGAGCTTTGCATCAATCAAGCAAGGGAGAGAGGCTTGGCAATTGGTTGCCCTGTAGTTGTGGCTATTTCATTTAAATGCTCTAGACTTTTGACTAAGAGAGCAGTGAGAGTATTGTATCTATCTCTCGGCTGTAGTTAAGCATTTTTTGTCCTTGGACCTCTTGAGTGATGGGTCCATTGATTCATAGTTGAACTGATAACAAGAAATAACAAAGATTTTTTCCTTTTTGTTGTAGTTTGACAGCTATTCAATTTCAATTATCAATGCCTTAATTGAGATTAATAGATTAAATGAAAATATTTATTAAAAGGAGAAAGAAATGACGTAATACTTTCTTTCAAAGCATGTATCTTACACTTAAAAAGGCAACCAACAGGAGTAAAGGACTGCGCAACGTTAAAAGGGTCGTACTTCTTACTTCCTTGGACTCTAATCGACTTCCAGCTTGTGATCATGGGCTTCTCCTTTTGGCTGGCTCGTTTGCGTTTGCTTTCTTGTTCGAAGAAATCTGCGGTCCCCAATGGTTCCCGTCATTCTTCTTACCTTGACAAATTTCAGTTCAGTGGTTCTCAAAAGAGCGTGCCATCCACCACAGCTGAAAAACCCAAAACCCAGTTTTTTTCATGGTCAAGCTCTTTGCTTCCTTTGGCTCTCGCGGTTTCAGCTGGGTCCCTCGCTTTTCAATCCCAGAACACTCAGCCTTCTCTATGTGAACCCACCAACATCGATTCTCGGTCTGTTTAATTTTTTATAAATAATTTTTTGGTTTTACTTGTCATTTTTAATTGAATAAGATGTGATTTTCAACTGTTGTTGGATTACAAATTTTGAACTTTTCTTTTATTTTTTATTGGATATGATGTGATTTTCAGGAAAGTGAGCATTGGAGGGAAGGCAAGCACAGAGTTTGTGGTGAAGGGCATTCACAAAGATGTTCCACAAGAGCTTGTTGATGAATTGATGGCTATCTGCCAAGTATTTACCTTCTTTTAATTTATTTTTGGGTGCTTAAAAGTTTTGATTCACTGCAAGTTTTAGGAATAATTGGTGAAATGAGTAAAATTTTGACATTGTACAGGATAATTTGACTTTGGATTATGATGAAAGATTCTACCATGGAAAGCCACAGAACAGCTTCCACGAAGCTGTGAATATTCCTGATGTGGTTGTTTTCCCCAGGTGAGACTGATTCTTGATCTTCAAGGTTCAAAATCTTATCATAATTTTTTTTGCTCAAGCTTTTGGAGTGGTTTAATAATTATTATTCCTTACTTAGATGTGAAAGCGTCTACTATTTGTTCTTTTACATTTTCATTCTTTCTTATAAAGTAAAAAAAAAAGCATAAATAAAAGCAAGAGCGTATTTGGTTAAAAACTTTCTATATAGAGGTAAAATTGGGGTTTTCTTATTCATAGAAGTCAAGTACTTTAATTTTTAATTCTTCAAATATAATTTTTTTATGTCCAAAAACATCAAAAAGTGAGTGGCTAAAGCAAAAGGTTAGTTTGCTTTTCCTTATGAACACTATAATTCTATTCAAACCAAGTATTAAAAATAAAATAGATGATTACACATAGTACTCCTGCTAATTAATTTTCATGGGTTTGAAAGTCCAGTTTATTTGTTGTAGGCGCAGAAGTGGAGATAGGCATAATAATTGTGCTAGTAGTTGTTAATTAAGGTGGATGTACTTGGAACGTCACAGCATTTTTATAATAGATTTCTGAACTATATAAGAGTGTTAGAAGTGATTAGTGAAACAATTCTTAGAATGTTTAAGAAACACCTGAAGAAATTGGCATATTTTAGACTTTAGACATCTTTGATAAAGTCTTTGGCGTGCTCCTTCTTTTCTTCAAAGGCATGTTTAACTATGTATGTGTGCACTATTATGTAAGAATAGCCTTTACAAACCCAAATTGGGGTGGGCTTTGCTTTGTGGTTCTTTTGTTAAGAACTCTTCTGATTGTATATCTGACATCTAGTGCATGCCACATTCGAGTCCAATGTTTTCATTTTGTGGTGCTACTCAGAGTATGTTGAGCGTGTAGCAAAATTAGATTTTTGGTTCTTTTATAGGTCTTCTGCTGGTAGCGTTTTAAGAAGAACCATTTGAATAGGTAATCATTTGATTTTATAATAGGATTTTAGCTGTAACAAGTTATTTCTCTAATTCCAGAAACAGGTGTTTTGCTCAGATATATTTGGTAAGAAATTTTCTCATATCATTCTAACATGCAACCTTTTAATTTGAATAAATGAATTGCATTTCCCATTGCTTTTTATACAAATGGTGAAGTGCATGAGACTTGGGACTCCCAAGGAAGTTAGAGAACAGCTCACCATATATCTTTATCTGCATTTCTTTTCTGTCAACATCAATTCACAATTCGTATGCACAGGTCTGAGGAGGAAGTTTCCCAGATTGTCATGTCTTGTGACAAATATAAGGTCTGTTTCTTCATTTGTCTGTAAGCTTATAAAAGATGCACTACTGTTCCTTTTTCTGTTTTAAGTAGATCTTTTAATTTGGAACATTTGCCATTAAATATTTGGTATCCTCTTTAGAGTTGAATGGTTCGTGATATAAAATTTGGTGCTTGTGCATAGTATGATTTTGGTTTATGACTACAATGTCTCTTACTAAATCTTAAAATCAAAACCAGGTGATACAAGTGATACACATTTTATTATATAGTTTATAAACTTTGCCAGGGTATAATATAAAAGTCTTGGCTGTTCTTGAGCAAGTATAAAATTTTAATTGTTTGTTTATGTTGTATTCAGGTTCCTATAGTACCATATGGTGGAGCTACATCCATTGAGGGGCACACTTTGTCTCCTAATGGAGGTGTTTGCATTGACATGACCTTAATGAAGGTATAAATAATCTCTTTTTCTGGTTAAATTCAAAACATAAAGATTGAAATAATCTCTTTTTGATTCTGTATTATGTGGTTTTGCGATACTGTTAATTGTGCTTCTTATTCTATTTAGTGTGCTGTATACTTAGGCTGGTAGTGGAAGCATCTAACTGAGGCTTGTTCTGTGTCATGGGGTTTATTAACATCATGTGATTATAGTGCTCATTCTGGACATTGTTTATATAATTCAATTTGTAAATTACATTCTTTTGGCAAATATTTCAATTGAATGTGCAATTCATTTTATGGCAGAAATCAGTACTGTTGCTTATCTTATAAATTGATGAAATATACATTAATATGGAAATCTTCTTTTGTTTTCATTTTTGAAGTTGCGGTGATAGTTATAGCTGTTATTGTTTGAATTCACAGAGAGTTAAAGCCTTACATATTGAGGACATGGATGTTATCGTTGAGCCTGGAATTGGATGGATGGAACTTAATGAATACTTGGAGCCTTATGGTCTATTCTTTCCTCTTGATCCAGGTCAGATTGCTATAAGAAATTCTTGCCGCATTTTTTTCTAATGTAAAAATAACTTATAACACTTTTTTGCTCCACTTGCTAATAGCACATTATTTATCAATTATTTGTTGGCTTGGGTGTGATGTTATCACCTTAAAACATGTTGACCTGCAGGGCCTGGTGCAACAATAGGAGGAATGTGTGCAACACGTTGCTCTGGATCTTTAGCTGTGAGGTAGTCACTATGCTTCAACTGATTGTTATCTCAGCTACTGTATTTATACTTTGCTACGTGTAAATCCACTCCCTGATAGCAAAACAAAAGGTTATCTTTTCTATATCTATTAGTTACTTGATGCATCCTCTCTTTCTTTGCCTTCTCTAGTTTTCTGTAGTTTTCATTTAAGCAATTTAGCGTGTCAAGCAAGTTTATTCAGATATGCAATATTGGTGTTATTTCTCCTGGATCATCTATATCTCTGTTGCGAATGTAGATGGAGACTGCCCTAGACAAAAGGTTTTTAACTGGCTTCAGGATTGTGTTCAGGCTTCTGAAAGAATTACCATGCTTTGATTCCTTACCAAAAATTTTCTTAATTTAGACACATACATCTTCAATGCCTATGTAGTGCATGTACTTGTTGGTCCCATTATGGGTTCAGCACATGTTAGAATATTTTCTTGTAGGCCTTTGTGTGGTTTTTGATCAAGAAAATCAGCAAATGTTTGCAAGCCACATAGTGAGGAATCAGCTAGTGATATTACTGATCCTTCTCAGCAGAATAGCAGTGGTTTAAACTTTTCCTTACTTTGGGGGAAACTGTTTAAGATTGCAGATTTATGATACTGCATTGTAAAATGCATGCCTGTGCATTGTATACAATATTGATACTGTGTCTTGGCTGGATAGGTTGGATTCCATCTGTTTCCGGAAGAAATTTCATTATTTTCCAGCCCATTCCAGTCATCTAAATTGCCTCTGGCTATTATCGCCTCCACCTTTTGGCTCGCAGCATTAGTGCTGATGCCTTGCTAGGTTGGAAGATCAATGTTGAATAACATCTTGATTATACCATTCTGCAGGGACCCAGCATCACAGAATACTACCTCATTTATCTTAAGAACCATCAAGGAAGGCTTTTTCTTAATTATCATCTTTCAGAATTGAACACCACACTAGCAATTGATTAATCTTTCCTAATGTGATCCTTTGATGGGATTGGTTAATAACACGAAAATACTGAGATTTAAAATATTAACTCTTTGAGATTTCTTATTCTAAAGTAACTAGGGGATTGTTGAACAAAGGATTTTACTTCTTAAAGATTTTAGTCCCTTGATTTGTCTATTCCTATGATTTCAAGATGCTGCAATCAAGAATGCTTCTCTAACATGGGTAAAAATACTCTTTATTTATGCTTATGTTGGTAAAAGGATGGCTACATCCAGATTGTTGGTTGTAATATTTCTTCTGCTTTATTGTTTTCTTCTTGAAGAAACAATCATTAACACTAGTGCTTTATCAACATAAAAAAAAAATCATTAAATTTTGTGTCAAGCGGACGATTAATCAGTTGCTCTTATCACTTTGTTAAATGTATATAATTTTTAAATGGTTTTCTTTGTTTATTGGATTTAATGATTTTGCTTTTAGCATGTAGGTATGGCACAATGCGTGACAATGTCATCAGTCTCAAGGTTTGTTAATTACTCTCTTGACGGATTAACTTGTTAATGAGTGAGTTATTTCTTACACTTTGTACATCCCAGGTAGTCCTTGCCAATGGAGATATTGTCAAGACGGCTTCTCGTGCTCGAAAGAGCGCTGCTGGGTCTGTTCTCCTATGTCCTTCAATCAATACTTTCTATTTGTTCCCTATCCCCGAACCCCTGGTCCTGAATTATATATGTAGCATGGTCATCCCATTTGCGTTCTTACATGTCTTTTAGGGAATCTACCATTTTCTGTTTGATGAAGTTGTTTACGAGTTTGAGTGAAAGAGAAATATACACTAACTTTCAGTTGAAGCTAGGCTAGGTCTTATCAGCAATAAGTTTAATTTGCTTCTCAAGTATGGTCATGTGGCTTTAATCACGTGTGGTCATTCTTTTCTTTTTTCTTGCATTCTTGAACTTTTTTATGCTTTTAAAGTCTTATTCTTCATTTGTTCAGTAAAAACTCCCCATTTTTAGTCCAAGTTTTTACTGCTTTAGGGATGGCTAGTGTGATATGGTAATTTTACATGCAAACGATTACTTTATCAGCAATTTCTTCTGAATGTCTTTTCCTTTTTTCCTGCTGTAAAGAATATGTATGTCTATCCATATTTATTTATTTTCAATTTTTGTATACTGTTATTCTCGTTGGATTTGCATATCTTAGGTATGATTTGACTCGCTTGATGATTGGAAGTGAGGGAACCCTGGGTGTGATAACAGAGGTCACTCTAAGGCTTCAGAAAATTCCAGAGCATTCAGTGGTAAATTGATCTTTCTTGGCTTGAAGGCATTTCTTTTGTGAGTTAAACTTGTTTCCTTTGAATAATGGGATATAAAATATACAATGATTTGGCACGTCTATTTTCTCATTGACTCTGTTCAACTCTAATCTTTGCCATGTAAAGTTTGTTCTGTGAGTGAACCATTTAGTTTGTCCATAGATGCTTATCACATAAGATTCATTGGAGTAATCTGCTTAAAATAATGATTATGAGAGAATTAAAGTTCAATTTAATTGTTTTTGTTGTTAGTGGTGGTTTTTTTTTTTTTTTTTGGAAAGATATGATTTAGTTGAATCTGATTACAAAGGAATGGTTGGAAACTGAGAAAGGATGGTGCAGGAAACTTATAGCAGCAAGATTAGGTTTTGATGAAATATTTGGATAGTTGAATTCATCGTAGTTGATCGCAAAATACGTGGAGGATTTAAGGTTGGAGAGTTTAAGAAAGCTAGTTTGACATTGGCTTCAATAAGGAAGAAATCAAGTTTCGTGGAACTAGTTTATTATGAACTGCAGAGTTACTATAGATGCATAAGAGTTAGAAATGCAAGCAAGCAGAAAAAAGAGAGAAAATAGCCTATCCTTCAAACCTGAAATCTCCAAGAATTTATCATCCATTCAAATTCTTAAATTCAACTTTTTCAAGTCTTAAAACACAAAGATGCAGGAACAAATGAACAAAAAAATTATTAGATTCAGGAAAATAACCCAACTGAAATAAACTAAAGCCCATAGAAAACATCCTAGGAATGAAATAGATCCAAGATAAGATCCAATGAACCTTAATTAAGGCTCATTCCAGCAAACTAGAAAACAACCAAAAATATGCATCGAATTCCAGCAAACTAGAAACCAATCAAAAATATGCTTTGGACAATGAAACCCTCTTACATTAATGAACTATTGGAGCAATGATTTGGTAAGTACTGGCAAAACTTGAATAAAAAATGACTTCGTATACGTTAGAAGAACTCAAGAATTTGGTCCTTGGCTTCAAAAGAACATAATCTTTAACTATCCAAGCTAACAATATTCCACCAGCTTGACTTGTGAGTCACTATCTCTTACTTATGATTTCCATTATATTAGCAAAATGATTAGGAATACAACAATGCTAGAAAGAGCTGGTGAAAATTTTGAATTTAAACAAAAGCTGGAAAATTTGAGAATGAGCAAGAATGTCTGAACAAAAAATCTAATGAAAATTTTTTTAGTGTTATGAAAAATGTTCTTTGATTTCTGGATGTCACAAGTATTGAGTGCTTACCCAATTAATGAGAAACCATTTATCTGTCTTTCGTCTTTAATGAGACACGGTACTCTTAGTTTGCTTTTTGAATTCATGTTTGCAATTAGAATTCAGATTCCACATTGTTTCTTCTTTCTTGTGATTTTTTCCAACAACATTATGTGTCAAAATTCTTAAGTAAAGTTGAAAGATTTGAAATTGGAATCAATCCCTTTGGTTCATTGTTGTTCAGTTATAACTTTATTCTTTCACAAGAGAGTAAGATCTGTTTCTTTATTGGGGGGATTGGTCAATACTGTTTGGGTAGATGAGTCATGTTTAATATTGCATTTTCTCCGTCAAATTATTTGTAAATATTGGCTGTTGCAGAATGATTGGTTCCATTTTCATTGAGTTGGCATTCTTCATTGTCATAAACACATCTTTTCTCGCCTCCCCTTTCTTTCCTTCTTTCCTCACAGAATAAAGTGATAGCTTCGAAATAACTAGTTCTCAAAGGAGTGGTTTTCTCATTTTGTACTTGTCATTTACTTCAACTGGCGGTTTCTTCACATATTTCAGAAAATAGAGAAAGAGTTATTAGCTCCAAGTTCTTCTTTTGATAATTATGTCAGTGAATTTGCTAAATCAATGACAAGCACAATTTGAATATCTTGAGGACTGCAACCTCTCTCAATCTGCTTCTCTTACTAATAATTCTCTCCAAGTTCTTCTTTTGATAATTATTTAAGTGAATTTGCTAAATCGGTGACAAGCACATTTTGAATTTCTTGAGGAGTGCAACCTCTCTCAATCTGCTCCTCTTACTAATAATTCTCAACTGGAATTGTCTTTGACAATCAATTGACTCTTGCTCTTGTATTTATACTATTATAGTTTCCTTTTTTTTGGTTACTTTTTCTAATATCGTATGTGAGATCTTAATATTTATGCTTTTGTTGATTGATTTGATAATACTACAGGTTGCAATGTGCAACTTCCCTACAATCAAGGATGCAGCAGATGTTGCTATTGCCACCATGTTGTCTGGTATACAGGTAGGGTTATATTTTTAATTTTTTTGCTTTTATTCAAATTATTTATCAGATTTTCTTTCATATTCTTTAGGTGTCGAGGGTAGAATTATTGGATGAGGTCCAAGTAAGGGCTGTCAATATTGCTAATGGGAAGAATTTGCCTGAAGTTCCAACTCTGATGTTTGAATTTATAGGCACTGGTGAGTGGCAGGATTTCTCCCTTTTCTCCTTTTGAATCTCTGCTACTTTGCATAGAAAGGTTTAGCCTTACTAGTTCATTTGAACTTTTTCCTACAAACAAATTGACAAGGAATTTGGCATTTTGTGTCCTATTCTGACATGGTGTTCTAGTCTTAATTATCTGAAACTGGATGGTTTCTTAAGTGATGATCCTTATATTTTGTTTGTCTAAGGACCTTAGTACATCCATGATTATTTGTCATAAAGCAAGAAATATAAAAGAAACAGAAGCTAAAGGAGCAAATGCACTTCTGATTTGGCAAGATTTTTGAGCCAAAGCCTGAGTCACCCTGCCTTAATCTGGTTGTCATATTTAAGGTTTTTACTTTCACTTGTGATGGATCCTAATCTGTTTATTACTGTTTGTTAGAGGCATACTCCCGTGAGCAAACACAAATTGTTCAAAGAATTGTTTCTGAGCACAATGGCTCAGATTTTGTTTTTGCGGAAGATCCCCAAGTTAAAAAGGAACTTTGGAAGGTAACATAACTTAATTCCTGCAGAGTGGTTGGGACTTTAGTTGTGTGTTTTTGGCTGATAACTTGTTTTGCAAAGTCTATTTTCCTTTTGAAGGCTTATCATCTCCTTCATTTTTGTTATATTTAGTGAAGATGATTTTTGATTTTGTATTCAGTTATGTGTTAAAACTTGGTTGTCATCTTACAACATCTTTATCAGTAATTCCTTTTATGATAATATTTTGAATCTCTGGTAAAATCCTCCAAATTTACAAGTCAGTATCATGATTAAGCATGGTTCAAGAACTTATGGGTTTTATTTAAAAATGAGTAGAAGTGACACTATTTTTGGCTAACATTTTGGTCATTACCATGCCATTTGACAAAACCACGTGTGGAGGGCATTTCAAAGATTAGAAAGAAGTATGAAGGACTTCTTTCTGCGAGGAACCAATGACTGATACATTTGACTTTGGTTAAGTGAGTGCCTGAGTATCACATTTAGGTATATATTGAATAGAAAAGCCAAGAATGATATTGAAAGTAGAGACATGGCCTGATTTAGTTTGTAATAACTCAGTGTACTTCACAAACACTTCACCACAAGCCGTGATCATTTTACTTAGGTGGGTTGACTACACCTAAGATGGTTAAGTGACCATGCTGTTTCAGTTCTACCATTGTCCTGATCATAATATGGATTTTATTAGAAGGAAATTAATTATGCAGTTTGTCTCTATGGACAAGCGGGTTTAGTTTGATGTCAGTGGGAAAGACAAGATACAGATGCAATAATGCATGCCAAGGATAATATTATACTTGCTCATGAAAGGTAGAAATGGAAAGGTGGGAAAAGGGGTTTTGGGGTGGGTGGGGGATTGTTATTTTCGGATTGAATTTGCTAGTGAGTGGAAAGCTATGAAGCTAGTTTAAAGCTATTGATGCAATTATTTGACATAGAATGCCCCAGCTTGGCTTCCTTGCCCAGCCCATGATATATTGAAGCATGTAAGATAGGTTGTTGCATATTGAAGACCTTAGGAAACCTCAAATCAGAATGTGTTGGCACTCTGTGTTAATTTTTAGCTTTCCAACCCTGTATCAATCCTGAAACATTGAAGCAGGACTGAATTATCTTGTTATGTTCAATAAGTCGGAACTTGCTTTTACTGACTTAAATCACCTCCAACATATATGCATTCGGACAATTCTTTCTGTATATTTATTAATTTCATGCTTCTAAATAAGGTATTGGGTCATAGCCTTCATCTAAATATATCTATGCTATTTACTCTTATCTTGTGTAATATATTTGGTTCCTTGCAGATCAGGAAGGAAGCGCTATGGGCATGCTTTGCAATGGAACCTAATTTTGAAGCAATGATTTCTGTAAGTTGAACTAAATAGATGGAAAATTAATCTCAATATGATCTTTTAAAATCATTGAATTGCCATTGCTCAATTTCCGGAGGTTAGTAGAAGCATCTTTACCAAAATTTTCTTTCTCTTTGTGTAGGATGTTTGTGTTCCTCTATCAAAACTTGCAGAATTAATATCA
>NW_018397259.1:3497242-3499425 GCF_002168275.2 Theobroma umbraticum | reverse complement strand
ATATATATATATATATATTATGTAATTAAAATATTGAACGATTGATTGTTATCTATTTCTGTAAATAACAAATAAGCCCTTGAATCATTTTCATTGATAGTTTGGGCAAACATGTCATCTCATCAGTCATGGTTGACATTAATTCTGTACACAAAGCTCATGAATTTGAAGCGCAGATGTCATTATTTCCATGCATTTCTTTTTAGATACTTGTATTTTGTTTTCATTTTTATTGAGTTGTATTCAATATTTTTGAGAGATTGATTGTGTTTTAGAATTTATTAAAAACGACTACTAATACTGATACTACTGTTTTTTTAAATTAATAATTTGAAAAATAAAAAATTATATCCCTAATTCTAGTGCATATAGAATTAATAAAATTAGATGTACCATATCATATCTCCTTTAATATTTCTATTATTTATTGCATTTCCAACTATTTGTTATCAAAATAATAGGATGAAAATAAAGAAATGTAAACGGACAATCAAAATGTGATAGCATCGTTCTTATGTTATTAATAAGATAACATATATAATATGTAATTTGATAACAAAACGGATGTAACAACGATAATAATGAGCAATAGTGTTTTTTTTTGTCATATGTAATGTAACGAGTTTTATTGTATTTATTAATTCTTTTATTATTTTGATTTTTTTAATAATTATAATTATTTTTTTAATTTAATAATTTGGATTGTGAAATTTTGTAAGCTACTTGCTATTAATACCATGGGCTTGATTGGAAAAACAACAGTGCTTTTATCTTCTTTAAAGATAACAAGTACAGTATCCTAGGTATTTTAACTTCAAGCAAGATGGGTTCCGAATTTCCTCTTCGGGCCACGAAATCTGCTTTGATTATTAACAATGGCAGAAACGCACAAGGGCGATGGGCAGCCTCAACCACAAAAAGCACAGCAATAAAGCATGGCACATCACATCGGTAATAATAGAGACAACAGTACACCACTTGCCCAGAAAAAATGTCATTGGCAGCATTGGCAGCAGACAATGAAATAGTCAAATTTTAATTATTAGATTGTGGGTGGCAAAGCAAAAGTAGTTTTATGTACATGATTCAATCTTATCCCGATGATAAAAAGTAGGTCATGAATTCTTATTAGAAGGCTTCAAATTCAATTAACTTTGATCAATTGATTATTTTCTTGGTTGAATTTATTCTAGATTATGGTACTTTCTTGATTTTTCTTTACTTAAGAAAAGAATTTATGATACATATGCTGAAGATTGTTAGATTATAAATGTAACTTATTTGATCATTTAATTATTAAAAAAAATTTTATCCATGCAAAATCAGTCATCTGTTTTTTTTCATTTCGTTACGATCGAGTAGCAAAGAAGAGAATAGGACGTGGACCACATGGTGAAAATGAGTGAGGAAGCAACTCAATTCATGTTAAAAACCAACACTAATTATTAATAATAAGTTATAGTAAGTTATTTATTAATATTCCAGCAGTGGTAGCTACCTCCAGTATTGGTAGAACTGTAAAAGGTTTTTTCCGAAGGAGCACCATGACTCTTTTGAAAACACATGGTTGATTAATGAGGGACTCTGGTTGGAGACTTAATACTCTCCTTTGATTTCTTTATCGTGTTCTGCTGGGGTTTGTGCATCCATTACAGGCTTCGGAAACAAGGGTTTCATTTGAGTGTCAAAGTTGATACAGTGCCAAATTTCCCATCACCAAGTTATTTTCCGAGTACGAAACAAACCTATTCTTTTCTCTCACTTAAAGCTAGTCATGAAACCGAACCTATATTAGCTTTGTTTCTTTCTCTCACTTGAACCAAGTCGTCATGAAAGTGGTATTCTTCTTCTTTCACAATCAAAACGCGCGTGATTAGTGGTGGTCGGTAATGGAGGGTAGGTAGTATTCGTGAGCGACGACTTACCGCGATAAAGGTGTAGGGTGTATTAGTGTTGTCCATTTTAGTGCTCTTTGCCTGCGGTTTGGATATCACCCCTGATCCTTTTTGCGTCTCTTCATATATATTATGTGGAACCGGTAATCGGATAAAGATTTTTTTTAAAAGATTTTCAATTAATAGGTGGAAAATCAACACAATTCCTACACTTAATTGGCAAATAAACTTACACAAACTTAGATGTTTCAACAATAAGCTGAAAAAAATCCCAGCAACACACTTACG
>NW_018397259.1:3466023-3497142 GCF_002168275.2 Theobroma umbraticum | reverse complement strand
GTACTAAGATTATATAATAACATAGGACGGAGAGAGTTGGGCTCTTTCTATTTGGAAACGATGATAAAGCACACGACCAATGTTTTGTACTAGTTTGCAATGGGGTTTGCTTGGAACAAAAACTTATATAGAAAAAGAGTTGGACAGATAGGGGTTGCTTTGCTTGGCGTTGTCTTTTTGGACTGTTTCTTTGTGGATTCGATTGGACCACATGAATTCATAGAAAGCTGGAGGGAGTGCCCACTTGATTCGTGACCTTACTCTCATGATCAAAACCCACCCACCATATAAACACGAGAGCCGCCAGCCACCATCGTTTAGTGATTTACATCTCATCTTTTGTAGCCTTCTTCAATTCCCTCCAATTTGACCTCTTCCCTCTTGCAATAACCCAAAGGTCATTTCTTCTTTTGTGCTCTCTCTCTCTCCCTATAACAAAATAAAACAAAACCCTAAATTCTTGTCTGCAATGTAAAGAACAATTGAGCAATTAATATAGGTATAGGCAAGCGTAAGCAGAGATCACAAGAAGAACAGAAAACCTTCAAGTATAGTATAAAATTTGGGGTAGGAAGAAAAGTATAGGCAAAGGGATTTTCCCAGGCCAAACATGGTGCAAGAGATGCAAGCTTTCATGCCGGCTCCTATCAATAGAAAGGCAAATCCCACCTACATGACAAAATACCAATCAACTTTGGACATGTTTGTCACTTGCTTTTGCTTATAATAGATTATAATAATACTCTTAATGGATTAAAGATTATCTTTAATCAAGCATTAGTAGAAATTAATTAATATTATTTAATTAGGATAAGTTGGCATTGGAAGATTAGAAATCCCAATACCTCAAAAAATATACATTGGGTTTGAACTATATAAAATGAAAGTTGGTTTTTTTTAATGATACGAAAAAGTCTCAAATTTTAACAATTAAAAATATCTTTTTAGAGATGCATTAGAAAAATAATAATAAAATTTTATTTATTTATTTTAAAATAAAGGTGTCATGAGTCGAGTAAGGTCCGGTTTGGTTTATTAGGGTTTCTTTTTTAAGAGTCATGCTCAAGCTTAGTTTAGCCTACTCATTTAACAATTATTTTATTATCTAGATTTTAAGAATGACAACAAGTAAAGTATTGATTAATTTTAAAGTATTTAGACTTAAATCTAATTAAAATTTAACTATGTATGTCCTATTCAAATGTGATTAAAAATCAACATAAAATATTAAAATTCGGTTATTAATACTTACAAAAAATCCTAATGTGAACTCAAAAAAATAAATTTAAAATAAAATTTTATGTATAGTATTAATAAAAATTAAATTAATAAGTTAAAATTAGCTAATAAAAAATAAATTAAAGATTAAAATCATATTTAGAATAATTAATAAATTTTTTAATAAGTATTATGTTAATCCTAAGTAATTTGTTATATGAAAATAAAATTTATTATTAAAAATTATTATTTATAATCATTCAAATACGATATACTTTAAAGATAATTATCTGATCTTATCAATTATTGATTTTATTACTTAATCTCTATCTGAACTTAAAAATAAGATAGGATTAGATATCTGATTATAAAATATTCATTACTACTCTATCTAATCCAAAACATGTCGTATCTGTGACTCAATTTTTTAATAACTTTACTTTAAACTCATTTGACCATTGCATTTGTCACATTAAATTAAAAGATAAGAGTATAGATGACTAACAGATGTCTTATCTTTAGATGATTTAGTTGTGTTCTACATATTAAAACGTGACCAAATTCAAACATTTAATCATGCCCTCTACATTTTAAGGCCAAAACTTTGAGCACGGGTCGCGATCATGGAAGTAAATACAGACCACTTGGCTACTTTTGAGTGGACTTTCTCCATGGAGCCGAGACCTTCCACGTTTGCTGAACTTTTTTCAAAATAAATAATTATCCTTTCGATTATACTAACTATATTTCTTAGCTGATAATTGCTTTGTATGGCTTAAGTCTCATAATCAACTATTCTATCTTTCTTTCTACTATATGATACCCATATTCTTATCATCAACACATAACTATAACATAATGTTCAATCACAATGTCTACAACTAAATAATTGTGATCGCAGCTCAAGAATTCTTAACATATATGGTATTACTATTGTATATGATAAAAAAATCTTTCGATAAACGAACAATATAAGAAGTGGGCTCATATAACTAAATAAAATCTAAATATGATAAATCTTAATCATGAATTTAAAAATTTAGAGATATTTATCTTATTTTAAAGACAGTACTTCATCGATGACTTTTTTATTTTTTTAATAAATATATGAGAGGTCATATTGGTTTTGCTTAATAACTCTAAATCAGCCTCCAGTGCATTATGATCGGCCTGTTTTTGCAAAAATATCTCTTTACGTACGTGTGCCATTGTTGAAAATTTAATTTTATATGCAGGCAATATAAAGGTCACCACGTTTCTGATCATGATAGCAAACCAACAATTAGATAAAGACTAGTGACTAGTTTCCCTAGCAGTACTGCCTAGAACATATGAGATAGTGCCTAACTTAAATTGATCAGTGATCTCTGTCCTTATCCTTCAAAAAGGGCCCTTCAATACCTTTCTTTCAATAGCTATCAGAAACTTTTTTTTCTCTTTAATGATGGCTGTGAGAGACTTCAGGGAAGTAATCCAGTTATAGGAAACTTCTCTTCTCAGCGTGACAATTTGGAGTTTGGTATGATTTATTCTTTTCTGGTTCACTTGACTAAGTCATCGGTACTGATGTGATCTAAATCCCATCAAATACTATTTAGCTGTTGGTTTTGCCACAATCTTCATGTTATTGCTTTTAGAGAACTATATGGAAACTGTTATAATACAATGTTCATGAAATTCTTTATCATAATACATTGGGGTAGGCTTTAGGTGGTTTTCTCTGATGTAAAAACCAGGTTTTGGAGGCTGTCAATGCCAATTGGAGAGACAAGAGACCACCCTTTGGCAAACCCATTTGGTCCGTGGAGCCCTCGCCTTGAAACAGTGACCCTTGACCCCATCTTGGTCACTGTAGGGGGCAATGAGTTGTTGAAAGACAGGGCAGAGGACTATGCCAGAAGACTAAAAGACATGGGGAAGAAGATTGAATACGTTGAATTTGAAGGAAAGGAACACGGTTATTTCAATTACGATCCGCACTCTGATGCTACAAATCAAACCCTGCAAGTTATCAGCAGATTTATGTCTGACAACTCTAGCTGAAGATGATCAGGTGCCGCCGGTTCATCAGCTTTGGGAATTTGTATTAGCTAGTAGCTATAATATGTAATTTTTTTTCTTCTGTGGCACTTATCCTGGAAAGATTACTAGATAATATTGCATGTATACGGTACTAGGAGATTATAGTAACTTTTTTTGTGTGTATGATTGTGAGGTTATGTTCTTGGTCATTGTATAATTGAATCGTGTTGTTAAATTTTTTCTGTTTCTTTCCTTGATGATTGATCCTTGTTTATTTTCAATCGACATGCATAAGCCTAACTTCATGTCTCCTGGATTTCAAGCAATGTCACAATCAGAACAATGGGTTGATCCTTATTTTTCATGATCTCTTGTAATGATCTATTGTTCTATCAAGCTCCGTAAAAAAATTTGGTCTGTTGGCCATTGAGCTGAGTATGATCATATATGTGTTGGAGGGAAATTGAAGAAGATAAAGATCCATCAGCTTCTTCATTCACACTTGCACAGCAGATAATTCCTACTCCAGATAATCACAGGAATGAGTCATTCTTTGCCCCAAATTTATAGGTGATTGGCCGTCCAATGATTTCCAAGTTGAAAAGATGTTTTCATAGCACCAATTCCTCAAAAAGGCTACCCCAAAGAGATTCATTTGCAATGTTCTGTATTATAAAGCTTGTGTTGAAAGACCACCTCAATCTTGCCTGCCCACAGAGGGTCTCAAAAGGGGATAATTAACATATCCCAAATCCTACATCCTTACCAAATTAACCAAAGGGCCAATTCTACTTTCCCATACAAGAGGTCTCAGAAAGGGGATAAGACCCTAACATTTGCACTTGTTAGCCTCCTCTTCCAGGTCTCAGGCAAATGTTACTGGTGTCAATCCTCCATTCTCGCCTTTGTAACATTAGAGCTGATTTTTGTTGAGGAAATGGGGCCATCAAAATATCTTTCCAACTTGGAGATTGTACCATTGGGTGGTTTATCATCAAGCTTCTTTCCCAATATTTACAAGCAAACCAAGGAGTTAACTCAAAACACCTAATGCAGATAAGTGTCAAGTAGAACTGTTGGTTGATGATGACATATATCCTCCAACTGTCATTTTCGATATATCTTTTGTCCGACAAAGCACGTGTGCCCCTTTGAATACATTTGCTTCTTCTGGATCACAAACAATGAAAAGATGAATTTCATTCCTAGTGCTCTGAACTAAGATTATAATTTTTATATTTATATGCCTCCAATAATGTTAGATTGGACAGCATAATCTCAGTCATTGATTACCAATTAACTCTTTGCCAAATTTAATAGAATAATTAAGTACATGTGGGGATTGATTTATTTAATTGTGACTAAAAAGATGCCTTTCTGAGTTCATAATCTATGAACACTTGCAAATATTGAATAAGCATTTACAAAACATAAAGTTAGGATCCCTTCTTAAACTTTTCCACTAAAATCATTTGTTAATATGTAACTATTTCCTCTTTCTACTACATGTTCAAAACCAATAATTACTTTCCTTAGTCAAACTCTTTCTCTATATATATATAATAAAAGATTTTGCAATGGCTTTTCTTTTCAAAGAAGATTTTGGTAGGTCCAAAATCCACGTGAATTGAACTCCCTAATTAATAAACAATAGCAAGTATTCTCATGCATGACCATATAAAAAACCAGGACTAAATGTAAAATTTAATGATAAAGTTAGTTCCTCATTGGGGGTCCACTAGCGTTAGGTGATCATTTTCACCCTTTTCATACTAATAAAAGTATTTGTTATTGCCTATCTATTAACATGCTTGTACTTTTGCCTATAAGACAAGGGAAGTCCTTAGCACACATCAGTGCAATAAGATCGTAACATCAACTGCTTCTGTTTCTCGTAATACACTAAATTATTTAGTATAGTTTTATAGTAATGATTCAATAAAATTTAAGAAATTTAATATAAAATATTGAATAAAATAAATTCATTTTTCTTGATTGAATAAAAGAGAATTATAAACATTGTATATACTTAATATTGCGGTTTTACTAGCAAATTAAACGAAAATAAGAGAGCTAAAGCTTACAACTTGGAAGGGATGTGTGCATTGTGTAATCTAATTCGACGTCCATAGAGTGGGCCTCGAGACCACTTTGTAGCTTCATTACAGGCCTACGAGACCAGTAAATAAGCGGCCGACCTCATCCCTTCACCATGCCAGAAGCAAGAGAAGAACATATAGAAACAATGGCGTCATTTTTGTTTTTCCAGAATAAAATCTATTAATTTCCCATAATATTATTTTCTCTGATAAAGAGATAATAATTCTACTACCAATTATACATTGTACAGAAACAATATATAATAACTTGTACAGAAACAATATACTGTTTTACGATAACATTTGCTTTTTCTTATTCAACAAATTTGGGTTTTAGCGCCTTTTTTTTATTTTGGCATGCATGCATTATTTTGTTGGGGTTGTAATGGACCTACATGGGCACGAAATATAAGGTTTTAACAATAGATCTGATAAAAGAAAAATCATTTAACAATTTGAGAAAGGGGTTTCTCTTGTAATTTTGAAGAAGTTTTGACAAAAACACACTCTTGTTATATTATTGTGCCATATGAGGCCACATATGCCTACTGCCTACAAGGTGGGAGATAGTCTTGGAGATTAATATACATGTAGTTCTTAGAATGCCATTCTACGGAGTTAAACCTTCATGAAATTTTAGAGATGAAGTGGATGTAATTAATTAAACAAATTAACCCCAACCCCAGATATAGATACATATTATGGACACCCTAGCTTGTTAGGCTACCTTAATTTGTACTTTGTTCTGGAATGTGTAACAGGAATGGTGAGTAAGGGGGTTACTGAAAAGATCTAGGGGATTTAGTGACATGGTGCCAAGTATAGAAAGCTTGCAGGCCCAAAGTGTGCATCATCAACATATATGGTCTTTAGTGGTGGATTGGATCTGGTTTAACATTAAAGGAAAGATAGGCTGAGATGAATGTAAGGCTCTGTTGCCTGAAGGATAATTTAATCTGCGAGCCTGGGGTGTGTGTTGCTGCTGGTAATCAGTTTGACAGAAGTGGGAATGTCTGCTGCTGCTGGTTATCTGGTTGATAGAATGTGGCTCCTGATGACTAAAAGTTAAAAGCGGGTTGTGAACACTCAGAAACACCTCTTGGATTCATAGGCTACTGCGAGTGACATCTGCTTGGCTGATTGACAGTAAAAGAAAGTCTTAAAGCAAGGTAGTTAAGTTTGCGGCCGAGCTGCTTGAGATGCTGCAAATGGAAATTGAATGTTATGATGGCATGCCACGTTCTGCGGCCGAGCTGGTGGGAGAAGCTGATTGTAAATAGCTTCAGGGTGCAATTTATGGCTCTGCTATGTGCCTCTGTGCTTTGCGAGTTAGGCAGAGAATTTCTGTGTATCGATTGTTTTTACTTTTGTGATGTGCTACTGTAAGTCCACACATGAAGCTATGCTATGGTAGTGGGGATCTGGTATTGCCCTTTTCCGCTTGGATATAATAAAGCAGAGGATAAGGAAAGCTAGCTAAAATGTACACAAAGAAGAACTTATTTATGCACGGATGATTAATTGAATATAATTTAATTATTGAATGACATGAAACTGATCATAACAAGATCAGTGAATGCACTTGAACACTCAATAACCAATACGGTTCAGTGTCATAGTGCCTACACACCTTATACACGCCAT
Organism: Theobroma umbraticum; assembly: GCF_002168275.2. NCBI lineage: Eukaryota > Viridiplantae > Streptophyta > Magnoliopsida > Malvales > Malvaceae > Theobroma > Theobroma umbraticum. Next base: position 3,490,159 of record NW_018397259.1, on the reverse strand, counting down.
AAAACGAACAAGCAGCCCCTTACAGACACAGTGACAGTACAATCATCTGAAGCTTCTCAATACCTAATTAGAGATCAAACATAACCATTCACACAGTATCATAAATTACGTTCTTTTGTTTAAGTATGCGATAGTCTGTGCGGTACTTGAGTGAACGTTTCCATACAAATTAACTAATACTCGATTATATCTTACCCAACAATAATAACAACAACAAATCAAATTAAGAGAACCCGCATCAAAATAAAAAAAATACCGAATGTAACATATGCAATCACTAAGTCATAACAAAAATATTTTATTAATATAAAATTAACTACAAAGTGACAATCGGGCTATAGGGGCAATCCTAAATGATTCGCTATAAACATACCTTTACCAATGAGGTAGTCCAACAATCCGTCGACTGTTCATCCCCTATAAAGAGTTCATGAGATTTTACGAGTATTCTACTAATAGCTATTACAACGTTTAAAATGAAGACATTTCTTTCCTAAAGAGTCTTTTCCCTTAAAGACTTAATAAGTATTTGTGAATGTGTTATCACGTGCCATTACATTATTTGAAAAAGGATATTTTTCTTACCGATATAAAAGACTCAATCTTATAAACAACTATATCCTATCATAGTCTGATATAAAATTGATTCACGACACACAACATATTACACCAAACTATAACAACCCTTGCTAGAACTCTATCCCTGAACTGCACAGAACAACTCGAAAACTACCAGCTGCAGAAATACATAAACACCAGAATAAATGCCAGTAGCATAACAAATAGCTGGATCAAAAATAAACAAGACCCTACGATTACCTCAACGGATTCATAATAATTGAACAGAGTTCTGCAGAATTGAAATAAGCCTACATCCGTAGTATATACAGAAACATAACAATTACTTGACTTGAGCTTGTCTTTTTGTAATTTTCGTATATTTCGCAAACTTATAAAAACATGCTTAGTTATGATCATATTGATTCTTTTTTTCTTTTTTGGAGGAGATCCTTTATACTGTTATCAAAAGATCACCTAATTCCCAAGGCCTAAAGCAGTACAAAGTACTACTATAAACTATAGAAAAAGGAAATCTTGAACTTTAATTTATAAAACTTAATACCTTAAAGCTGTAAATAAATTTCAGATAATCAAACACATTGTTTATTATTATTATTATTATTATTATTATTATTATTATAGCATGCAAACTTTGTTATAAACTGCTTGGTGCAGTGCACTATTTAATGTTGGCGATTATAGAATTTTAATTAAAACATATAACATTTATATTGAAGAAAATTTCAACATATATATTATTTATTTCTCCATTTTTCCTTCTTTTCTTTTTTTTTCTCTCCAATTTTGTCTTGATTATTTTCTTCATTTCTCCCTAGAACATTGTCAAATGAATTCGATAAGATCATTTAAAGAAATTAAAAGGAGCGGTTTAATAACCACTTGTGATGAAATTCTTCAATTCAAGTAATGCAACCCTACAACATTAATATGCACCAAATTAGAGGTTATACACTTATTTGATCAGCTGCGCTGTATTATACCAAATTAGAGGTTATAAACTCATTTGATTAGTTACGTTAGGGGATTTGAATTTTGCTTTTTAAGTAAATGATCATGTATCAAGTAATGAATCAAATATTTAAATGTAATATAGAAAATTTTTTATTTCATATATATATATAAAGAGAGCTTTTAGAATTTATTTTTCGTATATATGCATATAGGAGGAGGTTTTATTTCTCTTCTAATTGTTATTTCTTAACCCCACTCATATGGGTCAAAAAGAATATTAAATTCCTATGTATTAATTGGCCCAAAGTTTTTTTATCGGCTTGGATTAGATCACACTTGGGTCAGAACCTTAGCAATTGAATTTTGTCCAGTGATCTGTAATAGTGATGGGAAAAATTTTCCGTTAGGTCTGATATAATTGTATATCTTTTTAGGAAAAAGAGATTCGATTCGTGTTTTTTAAGTAAAAAAAAAATATTAATTAATAAATTAAATATTGAGGTGTATATCTTTTTTTAACTATGCTTTATAACTCTTTTCATCATGCATTTGTTAGCTCTAAGTCAATCATTGGGTCAGATTCTATGGTTGTATTATCATGAGTGATCAGACGCCATGGAACAAATGGTATATGTTCAATGAGATTATACGTTGCAACAATCACTTGGTACTGTTTCTTTTGTGCATGTTTTGCGTGAAGGAAACTCATTGACTCCCTTGCGAAATTTGGGGTGGACAAAAATTTTATGTTCTCTGCCTGGTGGTAACTGCACCCTTTTGAGCCCTCGGTTTGGGACATTTACTGCTCTTTATGCCTTTCATAACTCAGCACAGTTCCATTTATGCTGCCGGATCCACATTTCACCAGTGGTTCATTGTTATGTTTTTTAAGTCGGCTTTATGCCCCATGGCTCATGGTGCTGTTATTTTCTTACGTATAGAGTTTTGTCTTGAACCTTTGGATCCCCTACTCGGTTAGATCCTCCACTGATGTAACTTGGCTTTTTTGGGAAGATACCACTCGGTGCAGCCTTGAAAAATTGGTGAGCTAAAATGTCACCTTTTAGGTATTGAGGAGTGGACCAAAAGCCATGGTAGGGTTGTTGAAGAGAATCAAGCTGGCCATCTTCTTTGGGGAGGTTTAGTATTGTCTCTTTTTATTCTTTCCTCGGTTCCTGGAGAGGCAACATCTGGATTGTTTATTAGGGATGTAATGAACTAAGCCTGTGAGTACTGAGTAGTGACGTCCGACTCGAAAGGATAGCCTGGTGAGTCGACTTCTCCTCAAACATGGAAAAGAAGGAAAAGAGTCAAATGCAAAAATTTCATTTTTATTCTTTTTTTTCAAAATCAATTTTTTCGTTCATAATCTTTCAAAATATTCCAAATTTATTTTCGTATGTTCAAAATCAACAAAAAAATCCGCCATCATTTGCTTTCCTTATTGGCGTGCACCCAAGACACGAAAAGGAAAAGGTCGGTGCGCGGCTCTATCGTTTCATGGACCCTAGCCACGTCCGTCGTTATAGACTAATGTTTAATTCTCAGTGGATGTGGACATTAATTACATTTTGTGTTTGTTTAATTTAAAAATTTTTAAATTTATTTTTTGAACACTTTCAATATTTTTAATTGACTCATGTTAACATAGTGTATCAAATATAAATTCATTAAATAAAAACGAAAAAGAAGAGATATTAATGCAAATTTAGGCCGTGGAATAGCATAGAAAGCTTACTTTGAGACGAGTAGGTGCTACTCAACACAATGACAGATTTTCAATGATACATTGAAAATGCAGCAAGCAAACAATCAAACCATAACTTAATTTGCTCTTCAAGGCTACGTCCTGCAGCATTATGATCACTTATTTTATATATTTTTACCCCAAGCTACCTATGACAGTGAGCTTGCTTCTCTCTCTCTCTAACATGAGATTTGGAAGGACAAACCAGTTCCAGCAAACTTTTGCTCCATCATCTTGTCCAAACGCTCTGCCATCTCTGGTGTAAGATACTCCTTCCAATCCCCAATCTTGCCTTTCCTGAATAGGAACTGTTTTCAACTTTGACTTCATGTGGCTTCCTTAATCCGGACTTATTTACGTCCAAGCTGCTCATATTCTCGAAACTACACATATCTACGATTCTCTGCACTGCCCCTGCTTCTTCTTCCTCTAAGGAGAAAGGGTACCCCATAAACTCAGCCAATCTCTTTACGTAGGGCGCAGTGTCTTTCATTATATCTTCATATTTCAGGAACAACACCTTCCCCGGCCTTGCTTGACTTGCTTTCCAGAACCCTAAAACATGGTCCAAATAGGTCCATAAAAGGACTTCCCTTGACAGAAAAGATCAAAAGCCTCCCCCAGGGAAACGAACTCATCTTTCTTGGGAGCGCGCTTGGCCAGAAAATGATAGAGGGAAACAAATGCGTCCTTTGGCTCCCTACAAATGTAAACAACTTTGCAATCAGAATCCAAGATGGATTTTGGCAGGGCAGTGTATGGTGTGTGGGTGCCTATGAGAGGGACCCCTGGCTCGCGGCTATCTGGCTCCTTGTGAATTTGGCTAAGGTGGGAATGCAATCATGGGAGATCTTGCTGAGCAAAGGGCTCGTGGAAGTGTCATAGCGGTTTCTGGTAACAATGGCAAAGGTCAGGGCCTTAAGCCAAGTGGTTCCACTTTTGGGCGCACTGCAGACAAAGATGTCATTTGGTTCAGCCTTGAAGCCTTCTTGAGATAAGATTATATCTTCTAGGAAGTTAGGGCTGCACCAAAACCCTTGGTACTGGCTGAGAGTATGTCCAGATTTCCAGCCATCAATTTGATGGAGGTCGGCTATTGTTTCTTTGATTTTTTCCATTTGTTTTTCTTTATAGATACTTTCTAACAGACTTGAAAGGAGGAAAAAGGCCCAGCAGAGTAGAAAGTAGTCTAGTTTGGAGAATATTATGCCCTGTGATCCGACCTTTGTATTATATACAGAGCGAAAAAAATCAGATAGTTTATATATATATATATATATATATTATGTAATTAAAATATTGAACGATTGATTGTTATCTATTCTGTAAATAACAAATAAGCCCTTGAATCATTTTCATTGATAGTTTGGGCAAACATGTCATCTCATCAGTCATTGTTGACATTAATTCTGTACACAAAGCTCATGAATTTGAAGCGCAGATGTCATTATTTCCATGCATTTCTTTTTAGATACTTGTATTTTGTTTTCATTTTATTGAGTTGTATTCAATATTTTTGAGAGATTGATTGTGTTTTAGAATTTATTAAAAACGACTACTAATACTGATACTACTGTTTTTTAAATTAATAATTTGAAAATAAAAAATTATATCCCTAATCTTAGTGCATATAGAATTAATAAAATTAGATGTACCATACATATCTCCTTTAATATTTCTATTATTTATTGCATTTCCAACTATTTGTTATCAAAATAATAGGATGAAAATAAAGAAATGTAAACGGACAATCAAAATGTGATAGCATCGTTCTTATGTTATTATAAGATAACATATATAATATGTAATTTGATAACAAAACGGATGTAACAACGATAATAATGAGCAATAGTGTTTTTTTTTCATATGTAATGTAACGAGTTTTATTGTATTTATTAATTTTTTTATTATTTTGATGTATTTTTTATAATTATAATTATTTTTATTTAATAATTTGAATTGTGAAATTTTGTAAGCTACTTGCTATTAATACCATGGGCTTGATTGGAAAAACAACAGTGCTTTTATCTTATTTAAAGATAACAAGTAAGTATCCTAGGTATTTTAACTTCAAGCAAGAGGGTTCCGAATTTCCTCTTCGGGCCACGAGATCTGCTGTGATTATTAACAATGGCAGAAACGCACAAGGGCGATGGGCAGCCTCAACCACAAAAAGCAAGCAATAAAGCATGGCACATCACATCGGTAATAATAGAGACAACAGTACACCACTTGCCCAGAAAAAATGTCATTGGCAGCATTGGCAGCAGACAATAAAATAGTCCAATTTTAATATTAGATTGTGGGTGGCAAAGCAAAAGTAGTTTTATGTACATGATTCAATCTTATCCCGATGATAAAAAGTAGGTCATGAATTCTTATTAGAAGGCTTCAAATTCAATTAACTTTGATCAATTGATTATTTTCTTGGTTGAATTTATTCTAGATTATGGTACTTTCTTGATTTTTCTTTACTTAAGAAAAGAATTTATGAAACATATGTGAAGATTGTTAGATTATAATTGTAACTTATTTGATCATTTAATTATTAAAAAAATTTTATCCATGCAAAATCAGTCATCTGTTTTTTTTCATTTCGTTACGATCGAGTAGCAAAGAAGAGAATAGGACGTGGACCACATGTGAAAATGAGTGAGGAAGCAACTCAATTCATGTTAAAAACCAACACTAATTATTAATAATAAGTTATAGTAAGTTATTTATTAATATTCCAGCAGTGGTAGCTACCTCCAGTATTGGTAGAACTGTAAAAGGTTTTTTCCGAAGGAGCACCATGACTCTTTTGAAAACACATGGTTGATTAAGAGGGACTCTGGTTGGAGACTTAATACTCTCCTTTGATTTCTTTATCGTGTTCTGCTGGGTTTGTGCATCCATTACAGGCTTCGGAAACAAGGGTTTCATTGAGTGTCAAAGTTGATACAGTGCCAAATTTCCCATCACCAAGTTATTTCCGAGTACGAAACAAACCTATTCTTTCTCTCACTTAAAGCTAGTCATGAAACCGAACTATATTAGCTTTGTTCTTCTCTCACTTGAACCAAGTCGTCCTGAAATGGGTATTCTTCTTCTTTCAAATCAAAACGCGTCGTAGTGTGGGGTAATGGAGGTTAGTATTCGTGAGCGACGACTTACGCCGATAAAGGTGTAGGTGTATTATGGAGTGTTGTCTCAGTCTCGTGTCTTGCTGCCTGTCGTGTGGATTATCACCTCTGATCCTTTGTTCTTTCTATATATATGTGAACCGGTATCTGGATAAAGATTTTTTTAAAGAAAGATTTCAATTAATAGGTGGAAAATCAACACAATTCCTACACTTAATTGGCAATAAAACTTACACAAACTTAGATGTTTCAACAATAAGCTGAAAAAAATCCCAGCAACACACTTACGGTTACAGGCTTAGTTCAACTGCAACCGACAATTATTATGCATGATTAACACTAAAACCTTGAATGACTACCGCATGCGTAGCTAGATGATATGGCTTTGGCTGATGCTCAGGAGCCACATTGAAGTTCGAAAGTCAAACCGGATCCACTCAGTTTCTGCTCCAGTATCTTGTCCAGACGCTGCCATCTCAGGAGTAAGACAGTTCTGCCAATCTCCAACCTTTCCTTTCCTAAAGAAACTTTTGTTTGTTGCCTCACCATCATCCGCGTGGCGCTTTCCTGTCTTGTTTATCTCCAGATTGCTCAGATTCTCGAAACTGCACAAGTCTACTATTTTCTGTACTGCCCCAAATTGTTCTTCGTCCGAGCTAAAAGGGTAGCCCATAAACTCTGCTAGTTTTTTTACATACAACACAGAATCGTTTAACATGTCTTCATATTTCAGGAACATTACCTTGTCTGGCCGTTCCTGGCTAGCTTTCCAGTACTCTAAAATATGGTCCCAACAGGGTCCAAAAACAGACTTCCCTTCACAGAAGAGATGAAAAGCCTCCTCCAGGGAAATGGGTTCGATTTCTTTGGGTCTCCGCTTGGCTGCGAAATGAAACATGGAAACGAATGCATCCTTTGGTTCTCTACAGATGTAAACAATCTTACAATGATCAGAAGAACAATCCAAGACAGATTTTGGCAAGGAAGGGTAGGGAGCATTGGTGGCTATGAGTGGGACTCCCGGCTCACGTATATCCGCCTTCTGCCCGAAACCCACAAAGGTTGGCACACAGTGATGGGGACCCTTGGTGAGCAAAGGGCTGCTGGAATTATCAAAAAGCTTTCGAGTCACAATGCAAAAGTCACAGCCTTGAGCCAAGTTGTGCCGCTTTTGGGGGCACTGCAAACAAAGATATCACCTGGTTTAGGCTTGAAATGCTGCTGAGCTAATATGATGCCTTCCAGGAAATGAGGGAAGCTCCAAAAGCCTTGATATAAGCAAAGAGGCTGGAAGGCTCTCCACCCATTCTCTGCGGGAAGGGTTGACATGAACTCCCTAACTCTTTCTACTTTCTCCGGGGATACTTCTTCCTTGTCCAAGGAATCAGCTGCACCACTGGGTTCCATACCAAGGAGTTGTCTCAAAGGGAAATTCTAGTTTGGCAATGCTTATAGTAAGGTGTCTATATTTTAGTTCGACAGTGTTGCTCGTCCAGATTTAAGGTCGAAATGTTGAGAATTAATTATCATGTTAAATAGCATCTAAACAAATTGTCAATAACATTTGAATTCATGATCGTTAAGTGCAATGGATGATCGTGTAACTCTAAGTAGCTAATAGGGTTGTAGTCTAACCAGTTGACTAGTTAACTAAAAATATTGTAGTATAATTATATCATTGAATTATTGAATTTGTACAATTATTTTAAGACTCTCCTTCAAATTTGTCAACTTGGGTTTGGAAACCAAATCAAACTAAAAATTGACACCGACCAATGACTACATGACATAGTGGAACACCTAATAGAATAAATGACAAAATACTTCACAAAATAGAATATGTGGTGAAATACGTGATATATAAAGAAATAAAATATATCATAAATAAATAATTTATAAATTAATGACATGATTAAACACGTAATAAATGATGTCGTAAAATAAGTTGCATAACAAATTACGTGCAAAACATAACGTGGCATAATATATGTTGGTTTTTTTTGTCTATAATAAATGCAAAAATTTTATTTATACTTCAATAACAATTATCGTCATCAAATATAAAGTAAAACATCTATCACAAGAAAAGTATAGATTAATATTCATGGATTTCAAAAACAATTCAAGTACCTTGTCTAAAAAAAGATTAAATTATAGATAAAAAATACAAGTACTTCAAAAACGATTTAAGTGTATCGCCTCTCATTTCTAACAGAATTCACACTTGTTTCATTTTTAGGGTTCTCTGTCTTCTAAAAACTGCCAATTAAGTAGCAATATACAATTGAACTTGGATCCATTAGACCTAATCATAATCTAACAAGACTTATTATATATTAAACTCAAAAAAAGAATATGCATGGGTCCCTAGAAATCTCTACCTACACTTATGGACCCAAGTCCATGTCATCTCATGACAATTTCATTTAATTTAACATTATCATTTAGTTTTTTAAATTAATTAAGAAAGTTTATTTACCCATTAATTATAATAATGTCCATCAACACATTGCAACTGACCTCTGCAAAAAAAAAAAATATCAATGAAGTTCCTTTTATTTTAACTTTTACTAATTAGTCCTTTCATCATATTATATTCCTCATGGCTCTATGAATAAATAATTTCCGCAACCACATCCAACTCATGCAATACTAATTCATAATTCTCATTTTTGTTGGACTTCAAAAAATATTTTTCTTCAAAATATTAATATATAATATTAATATAAATACTATAATTCTAAAACACTTTTAGAAAACATACCAACCGGATTTCTTGAGTCTAATAATTTTAAGAAAATCACTTGAATATCTTTTTAAATAGAGAATGGTGAATCCTTTAATGAGCATCCAATATGATTTATTTAGTATGTACATAACCCAACATACCAAGATATTAGCTTTAAATTTAACATCACATATTGGTAACATCAAAGTCATATAAATACTAAATAAATTATTTAGACTTCTCAAGTCTAAGGATAATTAATAAATTGTAATAGAACGTTTGTTTATTTATTGATAGTGATAGACTTATATGAAGCTCTTTAATTGAACTTGTTCGATGTATGTATCTCATTCACTATACTTACTTGTTTGCTTTAAAGTCACTATCTCAATGCTAGAGTTAAAACATTCTATTTTTTTTATAAAGGTTTGGCAAGTATAGTCTTTAAACAATTTATCACATTTAGTCTAAAACAATTTTAACAAACAAGGAACTAAAAAATCAGAACTCTTTACTTAATAGTTCATCAACTATTACCATAGTTTTTTAACAATGTTATCAAATAATTTATAATTATATCATATATATCATAAATAAATAAAATATTTATTAACATATAATATATATGAAATTAATAATTAATGCAATACTTCATTTATTTAATAAAATAAATAATAAAATTGCGTTTTAAAAACATATATCTAACCATATGACCGTACATGTCGCAGATAGTTGATATGTCAAATAAATTGTCAATACATGGACAATCGACACGCGAAATAACAGTTGCCTACATGTGAGACACGTGAAACGAGGATCGTCGATAATTAAAATAACTCTTATACCATGTTATAAGAATAATAAAATATTGCATGTTAAGCGTAAAAAAAAATAGACATGTATTATGAAAAGTGTATCAAACTGGGTGGCCGAGGTACTAACCTACAATTGGTACGTTGGTGGGAATTTTCATTTTCCCTCTGTTGAACAGAAAAAAGTAAAAATTTCATGGCTGTCATTATGAATGGCAATGAGATCAATATGTAATCATAGAAGTGAGGAGTACTCCTCTGCCATGGAAAGCGTGCTTCAAAAAATGAATGGCCAATAGTAATGAAACAAATTTTCAAAAAGATCACATGCCCATCATCCGCAGCAACTGCAGGCAACTACTCACCATGTGAACTAGAATTGAAATATATGTAAGCTTTTGTCTCGAATTTTCAGCATAATTATATATATATATATCATTGGAAATCTAAGTTTTGTTACCAGTTTATTCAATGGCTCAATGCTCCTTACCTTAGGATTTGAGATTTAAGATATGAATTTTTCTCTCTCTCTCGAGATATTCTTAAATGAAGAAAAAATTTTCAATTAGAATTTTATTTTTATTTTCATTAACAAATCATGCTTTATGTAATAAAGTTAGTAGAGATGGCCAACATTAAAGTTTAGGTTTTCTTGGGTGTTATTTCCACAATTTATTTTTAATTGTTTTTTTTTTATTTTGAGAAGAGAGTTAAATCCAACTCTCTGAATAGAGCATACATGCATCCGTCAAGCACAAGCTCGACCTAACTCGTTTTTTAATTATTATTATTTTAATAAAATAATATTTTATATTTATATTTTAAAATATATTATTTATTAACAAAAAAATTAATGAGGTTCTATTCAAACTTAAAAATTTATATCCAAATTTAACATGAGCTGGGTTGGCTTGCAAGTTTAGATAAACAAATATTTGTACATAGAAACAAAAATATATTTACACTTTTAAAATAAGAATTTTTAAAATTAATAAAAAATATTTGAAATTTTTATATTTTTAATTAATGATATTTACATTTTTAAAATAAATTGTTTTTTTAATATTAATACATTTGCATAAAATTATATCTAAAAATTAAAAATAAGGTATTTTACGCTAAAACTAAAACATCCAAAGGTTACAGGTCACATTCACACTATGTCGGATATCAGGCTGACACGGTCGATAGTCATCACCATAAATAATGAATAGTAAATAATCATACTAGTGCGCCTGCAGAAATATAATGACGTCAGAGATTCCCGAATGATTTTATGCGCTGAAAAAGCAAACACGGTAACAAATTTGCCATGGATAATTGAGCCAAGTCAAATCATTTTTTCTTTTAATTTTGTTATATAAATATTTTTGAGTTTGTTAATTATTGATGTGACAATAATGATTATTGTATTGTATTTATATAAATATATATTTTTAATTGTATAAAAATTATGAAATATTTATTCATAAATTTATAGAAGCATATGCTTGCCATTTTAACGTTCATTTATACAACAGTTGCCGCCGATGGGATTCTTGTCTTTCTTCTTTTGGTTTTACTAGCTATAATTTATCCTTCTCCGTCATCACATGGCACTCTGCGGTACCTCCGAAATCGGTGCCTTGAAAACCTGTGAGGTAGAAAATGGCCCTCCAAAAGAGCCAGCAGGATACAACGAGATCATATCCACTCTTCCTAGCGAAAATGGGTGGAAAGTTTTCCAGCATCTTTGCTTTTACCAAAGCTTCTGGTGCTTCCCTCTCCACCTTGAAGGAGCCATGTATGCTCAACATCATTTCAAGGCTCAGCCAACTGATGTTTTCTTGTGCAGCGCTCCCAAGACTGGTACGACTTGGCTTAAGGCCCTGAGTGTCTCAATTGTAACCAGAAACAGTACTGCCGATAACATCAAGAACCTTTTGCTCAACAAGGTTCCCCATGACTGCATTATGTTCCTGGAAAAAGATTATATCAAGAAGCCAACTGATCAGGAAAGACTACTCCCTCTTGTAGCCACGCACCTTCCTTACGCTGCCTTGCCTAAATCCATACTCGATGCAGGTTGTAAAATTGTTTACATCTGCAGGGATCCTAAGGATGCATTTGTTTCCCTGTGGCACTTTGCAAGGGGTATAAAACTCAACAACAACCCAAATCTCCCAACTGATGTGGCGTTTGACTTGTACTGCAAAGGGAGATCAAATTTTGGTCCCTATTGGGACCATGTTTTGGGGTACTGGAAAGCAAGCCAGGAAAGCCCAGAGAAGGTCCTGTTCATGAAATATGAGGATTTGTTGGGTGACACCATCAATCAGGTGAAGAGACTGGCTGAATTCCTGGGGCGCCCTTTCTCCACAGAGGAAGAAAAACAAGGCGCAGTGGAGAAGGTCATCAGGCTGTGTAGCCTGGAAAATTTGAGCAACTTGGAGGTCAACAAGACTGGAAAATATGGGGATGCCGAGAAGGGGATTGAAAACGCTGTGTACTTTAGAAAGGGGAAGATCGGAGACTGGAAAAATTATCTGACACCCGAGATGGGAGACCAACTCGACAACATCATGGAAGAAAAGCTAAGTGGATCAGGGTTCACATTTCGTGAACCTACCCACTGAAAACTAGTAGCACAATGTCGCATTGAATAAATCAGAGTTTTGGTGGCTCGAATAATGCTTGCAGCAGCTTGCAAGACCTAGTTAGAGTTAAGTTCTGCCTAATGCATTTTCAACGTGTCCTTGAACTTGCAACCACTTTTTGAACTAAAAATCCACTGCATTTCAACGTGGTGTTGAAATTGCAAGGTTTGAATTAATCGATTCCCCGTGTTAAGTTATTGTCCATCACATTGCATTTTCAACCTGGTGTTGAAATAGCAATATCGTTGTATTAAGTAATGAAGTTTGAATAAAGATCCGAGAATGTCTGTTACTAATGTTTATGAATTATGATAAATGCAAGCTCTCCAAAGTTGTTTGTGGGTTTTTTTTTTCTTTTACATATTTGTAAACAATTAAATATTTTATTTAGAATTGTTTTTTCATTGATTATTGATATTATATTAACTCTCAATATTTTTTAAAGAATTGTTTCTATTAAGATTTTTATTATTATATTTTTTAATTTCTATTTGTTAATAATTTTATTTAAAAATTTAGATTATTGTTATTATTAAATTATTTATGATTATAATAATTAATTCTTTTAAATAAATTATTAAGGTTGATTTATTTGAATAATTTTTAAAATTTATTTATATAATTTTGATATAAATTTTTTTATTTAATTTACTTTATATTTTTGTCAAAAATTATACTTTTGATATAATTGTTTTATAACGTCATATTTTACCCTGTACCCTGAAAAGTGAAATCCTGACGCCGCCGCTGATTGTAGGAGAGAAACCATTTTCCATTACCTCCTGGATGGAGCAGGACGAACTGAGAATATAATGTTAGGTTTGTTTCTTTCTCGCAGATGAGCCAAGTCATAAATATGGCATTCTTGTTCTTTCACAATTAAAGCGTCAGTGGATGGTTGGTAGTAAAAGCAGGCAGCGAGCAGCATGCCACGACAATGGTGCAGGGTATAGTGTTGTCCATTTCAGTGCTCTCGTCCCCTACAGCTGTAGACATCTCAAAGCCATGGTGTGGAACAGGAAAATGACACCTCTTTGGGGAAAAATTTGTAGTAGGACCGGTCTTACTATGAAGATATATAATAGAATTTAAAATAAAAAAAAAACTTGTAAAACAAGTTAGCAAGTAAATAACGTAAGTAAAATATATTCTCATTCATTTTTTGTGTTAAATATTATGAGGTTTTTATTTTTAATCACTCTTTTATATTAAAATTAAAAAACTATAATTTTTTTAATATTAGTATTAGAATTAATTACTTTAAATAAATTAAACTCGTTATTTTAAAATATTTAAATGCTAAATTATAATTTCAACTCTAGATAATGGTTACGAATAAATTTAATTGTGATTGTAATTTATACAAGGATATGACAGAAAAAAAAATAAAACTTCCATGGAAACTCTTATCCATTTGCTTTACTTAAAAAAACATATATATATATATATTAATATTAGATTAAAATGCAAGCTAAATAAATAAGAATATTAGAAATTCAATAAAAAAAATAATGCAAAATTCGCTCTGTCAAACCTCTGCTGCAAAGCATAGAAATCAAGGGAGGGATAACCGATTTCAATTTTTGCTTTAGATTTCTAAGTGAAAACTTAAATTCATTGAGTTTCAATTTTAGCCATCTAATAATTAAAGAGAAATGGCCTTTAATGCTCGAAAATTCAAAGCCCCGTAAATGAGCAATTTATTTGTGTCCTTTCCATTGCCGAATCTCTAATAAATTATCTCTGTGAAGGTGAGTCAAAAGTCTTATTATTCTCCATATGACTCTATAAGGATTGACACTTGATTGCCTATGTTTGGCAACGTTGCACTCAACACACAAGTACCAGCAAATGAAAATAGGCAACAGTAGTAGAATATGCTCCTTTTTGGTATAATCTCCCGAATGGTACCAAGCCCATAGGATTTGCACAATACTAGTAGGTTGCATAATAATTATTTGAAATATTTTAATCGGACATCAACAAGAATCCATTCATGCAATAATCTCCATATGAAGAATGAGATATTACGAGGAATACTTTTAAGCCATATAAGATTTCTTGTTTGTATTCTTCTCCAAAGTAGACAGATTACCTTTTGTAAAAATGATGACATCATTTGCAAAGGAACATTCAGAAGAATAACGAAGGGAGGGATATCAACATAAATTTATCTATATATATAATTAATAGTTTCGTTATTCAACCAATTCGAATAGAAAATTAAACCTTGTTAATCGATTGATTAATTCAATGAGATTGAATTTTTTAATAAAAAATCAAAATGCAATAACTAAATTAAAATAATTGAGTTACGATAATTCAAATCTTCGATTTTGATCGACTAACGCTCTCCCTTAACCTTAAGGATGAGCAAGAACATCTATGCTTCTTCTCAAGAGCCGTTACAATTTGAAAGCTTGAAATTCAAAGAAAAGCAATTAGAGGCAAAGATTGTCCCATTGGGCCTGCAAGAAATTAACACACAAATTTCGTATTAAAAAGAAGGTCAAGAAAATTTGGAAATAAACAACAATTGACATAATATTTTAAAAATTCCTAAACTATTTATATAAATTCAAATAAATCTTTATATTTTTATTATGTTGAATCAAGCCATTTTACTTTTATTGTCATAATGGCAAATTGATGTGAAATGGGGACATGGTCTGTATTTTTCACATTTTATATCAATGCTATGTGGGTATAAAATAATAAGACACATTTATATTAATAACTATTAATCAACTATTAGTTATAAAGATTTGTTTGACTTATAATAAAACTATAAAATCTTAATTAAATACAATAAAAAAATAATAACTTATTTAAATATTTTTTAATAATTTAAAGGCTTTTCGTACATTATGCCATAACAATTTTATTGATTAGAAATGAAATTACAATCTTTGAAACTTTTTCAAAATAACAAAAAATTATTGTCTTCATCTTCTTTTTTTCAATAAATCCACTTTAAAAGTTTAAACTAGACTTGATCTGAAATGAACAAAGATGACTTCGATCTTAATCTTCTCCTCATCAAGATTCAATTCGTTAGAGTTTGAGAATTTAGAGAGCTTGAGTCTTCAAAATCTTCTTCTTCCTCTCCTCTCAAATGTGTTTTAAATGACTTGAAAGAGCACTAGAATTTTATTGAAACTTCCTTTCTTTGATTTTATCTCTAAATCTTTTAATTTAATTAGAAATAAAACATGATAATTCATAATTGGATTTTGATTGGTTAAATTCTTACTCTTTATGTTATAATCGATCGAATTTGAATTTTATCTTTACATTATTTTAGTTTATTTAAATATAAATTAGATCACTCATGTGGAAATTTTAATCAATCATACTATGATCTTTGATGTTAATTAGTCAAATCTTGTGTATTTATCTTAAATTAGTCAAAAAATTAGTTATTTTATAATTAATTATATAACTAGCTTAAATGATATCATCAAATCCACAACACAATACATGATTAGTTTTTGAAAACTTTTTTAATTAACTAATTAAAATAAATTTCAAAAAAATGTAACATCTTGTAGTTGGGTGAAATTTTCTCCAATATATATATATATATATATATTGTATTGTATTGAGGACGCTGTCTGGGATATATTTTATTTTTAATTTTAGTTGTTAACCAATAACAAAATACTATGAAGGTTAATTGTGAAAAAGACTAAGTTAAATAAAGTAATGAGTTAGTGTATGATAATTGTTATTATTTTTTAATTACTTTTATTATGAACGATAAATATCAAACATATTGTAATTGAACTAAATTTGATATTTCATCTTTTTTTTTTTTACATATAACTTACAAACTTAATTGGAATCCCATCAATTTATCCATTTCTTAGTGGGCTGATCGAACAAGATAGCAGACCTTAATTCCTGAACTGGGCCATCCAGCCCATTAAACAAAAAGAAGCTCCCTCCTTTGCTTTTCCCTTCAACTCGATCCTTCCATTGTTCCCCTGTTTATCTGCAAAATAAAAACCAAACATAAAATTACAAAATTCCAATTCTCCCCCCCAAAAAAAAAACCGACTTTCTTTTAAATCAAAGCCCAGGTAAGAAACCAAAATTCTTATTGATTATCATAATTTATGGTAGATGCTTTCTTTTTGTTTTTTGGTTAGTTCTAATTAGTGTCAAAATTCTATTCTTTTTACAATCATTTTTGTTTACCAAGGTCAATAGCTGACTAGGTTTCTGGCTTTTTAAGTTTGTGGGGGATTTTTCTTGAGATGGGTCCTATTTATATATTTTTCTAAGTATGTTTTTCTTAAGGCGTGTTTTTGGAAACAATCCCATTTGATTTCCCAGGAGTTTTTCTTCTGATTGATACAATATTAGTGTTGCAGTTCTGCATGGGTGTTTTGTATTTGCTTTTAAGTTTGTTTATTGGTGTGTTTTAGTTCATGAAAATGCAATGGCTTGTAGAGTTGTTGTTCTATGTTCAATGCCTGTCATTCATGAGTGCTTTCTTTTAGAGGAGGGTAAGGTATTGAGTGCTTGTTGTCTCACCTATGTTATGCTTCTTATAATGGAAAATAGGCTGTGGCTATGCCCCTCCTGTAAACTCCATAAACCCCAAGCCTTCCCTCGAGGCTGAAAGATTTGAACTTCTGGCCTTCAAGTTCTAACTGTTAGAACGTCCCTGAGAAGAAACCCTGCAATCATTTGTTTGTTCTGTTGTTTCCTAAGACTGGATAGGCAATGTACTTATCTATTCCAATCCTCATAAAATGTTGTAAGCTTTTTTTTTTTTGTTTTTACTTCTCATACTGTGTAATGACAACATGATTTGTGAATATTGTAAACCACACTGATTCTGTTGAAAGCTAGTTAGTTATAAGGCATTAATTCCTGAAGGAAGTTTATCACATTAATTCCTGACAAAATGATAACTGTTTTCATTGTAATGTTATTATAGGTACAAATGAAACTTTTCATAAATCTTTTTATTTCAATGTTCGTTAAGCAGATTACTGGCATCTGCAAAACATTGCAGGAAACCTAATGTCTATTTTAGGGATCCCATTCTATAATTCAGAGTAATATGTTCATGTGTTAATAATTCAAAAAGCTGCTTCTGGGTTCCATGAAGCTGAATGCATCTATGAAGAATGGTCAAGTTACCAGTGCAATGAACCTGGATTTTCTTAGTTTTGATTGGTTTTCTGTAGGTATCATTTCATATGATACGATTTATTTTTGAAGGTATCTCCTCTGCACTTCTTAGCTAGTGTAGGAGTAGAATTATTTTTGCTTATTTTAGTAATGGATTAGTCACCTACTCATGCCCTAGATAAATTCTGTTTTCTTATGACATTTTACTTTTTAACAATTAATGACAGTATAAAAGAAACTTTTCATTTTAGTTTGGTGCATGGTTGATGTTTGGGGAAATTTTGTGCTGAAACAAAACTGAAGTATGGTGAATGAAGAAAAAAGGAAACATGTAACAACAATGGGATAATAAAATATATGTCTAGGCACCACATGAACATGAAATTATGGTTGATTTGATGATTAAGGTGTTCTATATGTGCTTCAAATAATGGAACATGGAGTTGGTGCTCTATGTCAAATGAAATTATCTTGTCTCTCTGTCCCATGTATATTGTCTTGTTTTAATATTTTTGGTCAAATTTTTTCACCTTTGACTCTATTTTATTTTCAAATGATTATTTATTAAAATTTTAAAAATATCCATTAAAAACTATGAATAAAGTAGTTTTCAAATGTATGCTTTTTAAAATTTATTTTGATAAATATTTAAAATAATTTAATTGAAAGTTGTAAAAATATAAACAGGACAATATATAAGGGATGGAGGAAGTAATTAATTCTGAAATACTTAAATGCTTTCTTTTTCTCAGTGTTTATGTTCTTTGTGTAGTAATTTTGGTTTGCAATTAAAGATGAAGAAAAAATAAATAAACAAAGAGGTCTTTGTGGGTCCTCATAATTTGATTTTGTGCTGGCATTATATCTCTCATTGTTTATGATTGTGTAAACGTTTGATGTTTTTCTTTCCTTTTTTCTTTTTTTCCCTTGTCATTCTTGCGATATTGAATGATTTTAGCATATTTCCTGGTATGTTATCTAACAGGTGTCTGCTAATGGTGAAATCAAAGCAAAGGCAGTTAGCAACAAAGCATGCAAACAAGACAAATGCTCAAAGTGGCAGCTTGGACTCTTTGAACCCCAACATTGAGTTGGACCTGCTTGGAGAAGATGGATGGGTTATAGTTAAAAAGCAGAGAGTCACCATTCTTATACCACCATTGCCTGTGGCTACAAAGTCAAAAATTACAAACCAGGGACCTGGTCAATTAGAAGCGATGCCTGGAAAAGAAGTGGAGGACCAACCAAGGCTCTCTGTTCAGACATGTCCCAAGTTGCCATCTGGGAATGGACAAGAGAAGTCCACTTCATCGGCTCATAGAAAGGGTATTGAAATTACTAGATCTCCTCCTCAACACATTTTAACTTTAGCCAGGTCTCCAGCTCAAGGTGTTAGAGCGGAGCCAGAAATTCCAAGTCAAGTGGTTACTTTAAAATCTCATAACATACACAGAGTGCCTGAAGCCTCAAAAACTATCAGGAGGCCGAGATCAATGCATTCCCCAAGTGTTCCCATTATTGGGAGCATGTTACTAAACCGAAGGCTGAGGGTGTCAAATCTTGAGAGGAAGCTTCAACAGGCTGGTGGGTTGAGCAGGTGGCTGACATCTCTAGGACTAGGTCAGTTTGTAAGGATTTTTCAGGCCAAAAGTGTCAATAAATTTCAGTTGGTGAATCTAAATATGCAAAAGCTTAAAGATATGGGTGCAGATGCGGTTGGTCCCAGGAGAAAGTTGATCCATGCTATTGACTGTGTCTGTCAGCCATTTTGCTTTGAGGCCATATAGATATACCAGGAGCTAGTTGCAATAGCTGAATTAGAAGGGAGAAGTTGAAGAATGGAGCAGTTTGAACTTGTTTTTTTTTTTTTTGGTAGATATTGAGGTTGTAACCACAGCAATTTGACACAAGGGAGTGAGAGCTTATATTGCAGCTATCCTCTACGGGCTGCATGTATTTTGAGACAATTACTTGGGTTAGATATCAACTAACCAGGTTGGAAATGATGACTTTATTGTGTTCCAAAATTTAATAAGCAATTTGTACATGATCCAGGCCCAAATCAAAAGGGTTACTCCAAGATGTGTAGAGGAGATATATACAGTCAACTTTACGTGGCTCATCAGCTGGAAATCCTTCTTGACTTGTCAGCCTGCATTTCAAATTTTTACTATGTTAAGGACCGAGCATACAAACCAAGGAAATTTTACCAGTTTTCTGTCCTTACTACCTGCTGTATCTAATCCGGAATCCAACTCCATTCGCAAAACTTTCCGAGACAGTCGCAGGTCCTTTAACTTTGCAAATTTCTTCGGTTTGTTTGGTTGAGATACAACTCAAACTCATCCTAATTTCCATGGTTAAGACATTGTTGTGGCATCTCTCAATGCGTCAGCCATGTCAAAGCAGGGTTTTTTTTTTTTTCTTGTTTTCACAGTTTTACGGTTTTTCCATTTTCTAAATAACAACATAGTACAAATTAAGCCGTTCATGTCCTATCTTGCAGAGGCACAAAAATAAAAATACATAAAAATCAGAGTTTCTTTTTCCTTGCTTCCCTTTATTGGCTTTCATTTTGCATTCGATCAAATCTGTGGAGTCCAATCATGGCTCAAACTAGTGTCATGGATTTAGTTGACAAAATTAGCCCATCACCTTACTGACATAGCTGCATGAAATTTCGGAATTCTGTAAAAAAATGGTAAGATTCCTTAGTTATTAGATCTACCCTACTGTTTTGTCTCATTGGACATCCATCCCAATCTCTTCATTGGTTGAAGAATTGGTCTCAAACTCTCAATCTCGTTCTTTCAAGTTCTTTACCGCTTGAGAACAGCAACGCGGCATTAACAGTCCGAGCCAGGGTGGCCTAGGTCTCCTGGTGTGCCACGGAACTGGTTGAAAGTTGAACCCTGTTTTTCTGTCTATCTGTCCACAAACTAAAAAACCAGACCCAAAGAAACCAGGAAGTTTCTGTCAAACTACAAAAGAAAAAAAAAATGGAGGAGAAAAATTCTGATAGAATCCCCTTGATCAATCCATCGCCATCAACCGCAACAGATGGAACTGCATCCAAACTTCAAACTATAGGGAACATCATAGTTTCAATAGTTGGAACTGGCGTTTTGGGCCTTCCTTTTGCTTTTCGAATCGCTGGTTGGCTTGCTGGATCAATTGGTGTTATCCTTGCTGGCTTGGCCACTTATTACTGCATGCTCCTCCTTGTTAGTATCAATTCTTTCCTTCTTCTATATTGCCTTGTTTGTGTCTTGGTTAAACTGGTGTTTATATCTTGCAAAATGTTTCTCAGGAAACATGAACTTCATTGTCTTAAGAACATTTAGCCTGGATATTTGGTTAATTTCTCTTGGGGAAAGATATTTAGTGCCCAAAAGAAAAGAAGTTATGTTTTCGCTTGGATATTTGGTTAATTGCTCTTGGGGAAACATATTTAGTGCCAAAAAGAAAAGATGTTTTGTCTGTATAAATTGAATTTTGTATAGAACCCTGGGCATAAAATTTAAGTTCCTGCTGGTGGTCGGAGTGGTGTGCTTTAATATAAGCATACACAAAATTTGATGGGCTTATGTTTATCCAAGAATTAAACTTTTTACTCTTTCTTTATTCTTCCTTTTCTTATTGAAAGGTTGCTTTTAACTTTGGTCTACAGGTGCAGTGCAGGGATAGATTAGCATCAGAAAAAGAATTACCAGGAACAACAACATATGGTGACTTGGGTTACAGGTGCATGGGAAGGCCAGGCCGTTACCTGACAGAATTTCTCATTTTCATCTCCCAATGTGGAGGATCCGTAGCATACTTGGTATTCATTGGCCAAAACCTTGCATCAATTTTCAAAGGCCATGGCCTCACTATTGGATCTTACATATTCTTGTTAGTCCCAATTGAAATTGCACTCTCTTGGATTGGCTCCCTCTCTGCCTTTGCACCATTCAGCATATTTGCCGATATATGCAATGTGTTAGCAATGGGGTTTGTTGTTAAAGAAGATATACAACAGGCAATTGGGGGAGATTTTTCGTTTAGAGATAGGAAAGCCATCACTGATAACATAGGAGGGTTACCATTTGCAGGAGGGATGGCAGTGTTCTGTTTTGAGGGGTTTGGAATGACACTGGCTCTGGAGGCATCTATGAAAGAGAGGAGGACATTTCCTAAGTTGTTAGCCATGGCTTTTACATGGATCACTCTTGTCTATGTTTTATTTGGGATTTTTGGCTACATGGCTTATGGAGATGAAACAAAAGATATTATAACGCTAAATCTTCCCAAGAATTGGACAGTCATTGCAGTCCAGGTAATTTACACAAATCTTTTACATTGCTGATTGTGCTTCTCATTTGTTTTTGTGCCTCTTCACATCTATTTTTCAGGTACAGCTTTAGATCTTAGAAACTTATACAACTTAAATGTTCATACTCAGTAACTTTTTCATAATGCAGAAAGCCCTGTTGTCCCCACCAACCCACCCCTAAGTTAAGAAGCTTAATTTATTCTTTAGTGACATCTTCAGAAATTATAACTGGTTCTCGGCATCTGTTGCCACACAAAAAAACTGCCCTGCTTATGTCTACTTTGTCATTATCTCATAATTTTTAGATTGCTGCTATTGGAACTTGTGAGAGTGGTTGTCTTTTGCATGTAATTATGTCATTCTAGAGCATATAATATTGATAGAAAGATTTAGTTGGATCATCTTAATGGGTATTGCAGGTTTAAAGAGACCAAAAAGATTGTTGTAGTTTAGACTCAAGTATCATGACTTAGGTCTTAATCTTTTGTGCTAGTGACAGGGAAAGCAGGCTGGTCGTAAGTCCTTTCCAGTTAATAATAAAATTTCAAAGTTATGCCAGGCATATAAAAATGGTGAAAACTGTGATGTCATAGGTCTCTGAATTATAATTTTTTTTTAATTTACTTCAAACTTTTGAAGCATAATAATTTTAACATCTCATCTTCTTTAATCCTACATCTGCTGCTTCACTTAGTAAAAGTAAAAGCTGAATATGTGCTCACTGACAACAGATCGGCTTGTGCCTGGGGCTAGTATTTACATTCCCAATCATGGTACACCCTGTTAACGAAATCCTGGAGGGGAAGTTGAAGAAAAATTTATGGCTTCAGAAGCTTCACGACAATGATGCTGAAAGTTCACTTACAAGATTAGGAAAGTTTGGAATATGCATCAGTCGGGGAGTACTGGTAATTGGGTTGGCAGTCTTGGCATCATTCGTTCCGGGGTTTGGTGTATTTGCCTCTCTTGTTGGGAGTACTGTATGTGCACTAATCTCATTTGTTTTGCCAGCCTCTTTTCACCTGACATTGTTGGGTTCATCCTTGAGTTTCTGGCAGAAAGCCTTGGATTTTTGCATTTTGTTGTGCGGATTGCTTTTTGCGGCTTATGGTACTTACAACACCATAGTCGGAGTCTGAAAATATCTTGGTTTCAGAAGATTCCAAATAAAAAATTTTAGCGTTTCAATTAGATTAATGGACAACAACATGCTTATGAAGTTGTCTAGAAAATCTTGGATTAATGGCAGAAAGCCATGGATTGTTTCATTCTGTAGTGCGGATTGCTTTTTGCAGCTTATGGAACTTATAACACCATAGTTGGAGCCTGAGAAAATTCTTGATTTCAGAAGAGTTTGAAATCGAAAAATCAGTTCTTTGATTGGATTAATAGACAAGATATCATGAACCTGTAAAAGTATGCAGGTTTAATGGCAAGACAGTCAACATTTTACCAATGCAGTTGTATTATTTCTTCTACTTCCTATTTTGCTGAAGGAAATATGTTAATATGCAGATGAATAGATTTTGCTATTTGTTATATACTCTATTCGCTTTTCAATTTATTGTCAATGATTGAATTCTTTATTAGTATTTGCTTTTGTTTTTCTCCTACCATGTAGTTATTTCGCCAGAGAAGTATAAAATCTGAATGCTTTATTTGCAATGTTGATCAAGGTTTACTGTTTCATGTTGTTTACTATGAATTTATCTCCTATGGTGTTGAAAAGCAAAGGTGCTTTCCATGTCTAAGATGTGATAATTGTGAGGTCATTTATATGAAAAATATTGAATCGGTCCACCTATCTATCCTTGCTAGCTGGGTATGGTAACCTTATTGGCGCTGGACAGGTTAACTTGAGCTAGAAAGATACTACTATATGCCATTTTTTGCAGACGTATCCCTGATAATGAATTTTCCATGTCTGTGAATATGTTCATTAGTGATCGATAAGCAAATATGCCGTCACTCTCTCTCTTCCCTTTTCTTTGTTTTTTCTTTTATATATAGTTCTGTCAAACTTTAGCAGAATTCACAACTTTGCAGGCCATAAACTTGTGGTTTGAATAAAGGCATGGTGCTCTCAGAAGTTTTT
>NW_018397259.1:3462625-3465923 GCF_002168275.2 Theobroma umbraticum | reverse complement strand
CCGGCACGAAACCTTCGCTTGAAACGACCCACTACGTTAAAACCCACTTTAAAAACCTTGGCTTGGAAACGCATACGGTGCCGTTTAAGACCCTTTTGTCTTACCCTCTTCGTGCTTCAGTTTCATTGCATTTCGACAACGGCACCGTGATAAACTTGCCGTTAAACGAAATTGGTATTTCTAGTTATGCTCCTTCAGGCTTGGTACAACCTTACCATGCATATTCTCCATCAGGAACGACGCAGGGTGATGCTGTTTTTGTGAACAATGGAACTGAAGATGACTATCGTGCGCTGGAAGTGATGGGGGTTAACGTTAGTGGCTGCATAGTGATAGTTAAAAAAGGTGGTAGTTTGAGTAGAGGCGCTGCTGTGCAAATAGCTGAAAAAAAAGGTGCTTTGGGGGTGCTAATGTATGCCGAAGGGGATGTTTCAAGGGGTAGTTTCGGGTTTGGAGTTGAAAGAGGGACAGTTATGAGGGGAGTTGGGGACCCTTTAACTCCTGGATGGGCTGGGGTTGAAGATGGGGAGAGGTTGGAGTTGGAGGACAATAAGATTTTGGACAGGTTTCCTGGAATTCCATCTTTGCCCTTGCCTTTTGAGAGTGCTCAGGTTATTTTAGAGTCTCTTGGGGGTCCTGAGGCGCCTCAGAAATGGAGGGATTCCAGTCGATCAAAGTTATCCCGGGTTGGACCGGGTCAGGTTATGGTCAATTTTACTTATCAGGTTGGTTGGTTGGCTGGTAGATTGTTGATGCTAATTTTATTTGCTTTATTTGTTGTTACTGCATATTTTTGCTTGTTTTACTTCTGTATATGTTGTCTACAACGGGAAAGTGGTTGACTTTGGTGCCTGATGTTAATGTTAAAAGTTGGTCAAATTGGATCTATAAAGATTGTAAATTGAATTTGGATGACTTTGATGTTAACAATTTGACTGAAGATAGAGTTTCTTTTGCTGGATGTTTTTATCTGTTAGCTGCAATTTTTAGTCAAAAGCTAGTTTGGTAAATTAGGTTGGTTAGTAATGCTTTTTTAAGAAATAGGAATGATCTAATTTGGACAAGTTTCAAAACACTGCCAAGTTAATAGCCCTGTAATTTATGACTTTTATTCAATATTCAGTCATTTGTGCACATTTGGTGAGTGAAGGAAAACCGGTTGGGCCAAGTTTGGTTTGTCTTTACATGTTGTATGAGTATCCACCACCACTTGCATGTTTGCTTGTCTGGGGGTTTCATATCTTTTTCTTTTTTCTTTTGCCTAGGAAGATACTAAAAGTTGGCAGAACATAAGGTTATCATATGTTATATGCAATGAATTTAGATCAGTCGGCTCAAGTTGTCATCATTAAGCTGAACTTTGAACACTTAACCAACTTCGTTATGTGCTTGAACATTATAGATTGTGATTTGTTCTATTTATTTGTGAGAAAGAAACTGCTTGGGGCATTTGACATACTTTTCTAAAGCCTCACTCTGGACTTCCCATTATTGGAACTGGTTCATTCTTCTTTTGGCCTGACAAAACACACTGTTTGATTGCAACTGGTAGACCTATGTTATTTTTTGCAGGGAGCCCATTGAGGTCACAAAATTATTTGTTAATAAACTTTTATATTTTTATCTAGTAGTTCCTTAGCAAATTGTATGGTAATTTGCAACCTAGCTTTGTTATATGCTTTTCCTGAGCTACACATCTGAAATTGTTGGGGATAAGGTTACTTTTTTCCTGGTCTGTTTCTGTTAGAATACAGAAAAGGTAATTAATGCATACCTAGACAGAATAAATATTGCATGAGAGGACATCTATGCGTGTGAGAGATGTTTTTACTGATTTAATTTCTGACTATAACTAAAGTTGAAGTTGATTGTTGTTCTGCAATTTTTTTAGCTATTTTTTATGGAAAGAAGAAAAAATGGTTGCCTTTAAATCCTATTTTCTAAAGGCTCTTTTGAATCTTTATTGATTCTTTCCTTTTGATCTATTCTTCTAGGGGGAGAAAAAGTTGGCAACAATTCATGATGTATTCGCTGTCATACGGGGGTCGGTAGAGCGAGATCGCTATGTGCTTCTGGGGAATCATAGAGATGCATGGACATATGGAGCCGTAGACCCCAATAGTGGGACTGCAGCCCTTCTTGATATTGCTCGAAGGTATGCCCTTTTGATGCGAAAGGGTTGGAACCCTCGAAGGACAATTATTTTCTGCAGTTGGGATGCTGAAGAGTTTGGAATGGTAGGTAATGTTCCATCTTTGTTTAACGCTGGTTTGTAAAGTGCTATGCATGCAGAGTGAATTGGGGCATCAAATACTGAATTTTCCATGGGAAAATTATCCTATACGGTGGCGATAAAGTTTTTATACTCCACAGTTGGGGTTAGATGGTTGACATATGTCCCACTAGGGTATATGTATGAAAATTAATATAAATTAATTATTTATT
The DNA here is from genome assembly GCF_002168275.2 of Theobroma umbraticum. Classification (NCBI taxonomy): domain Eukaryota; kingdom Viridiplantae; phylum Streptophyta; class Magnoliopsida; order Malvales; family Malvaceae; genus Theobroma; species Theobroma umbraticum. The sequence goes on along the minus strand of NW_018397259.1, from coordinate 3,463,478 downwards.
AAATATGGCAACTATTAAACCCCACTTGTGGAGTTTAAAAACTCCCCTGCCAGTGCATAGAATGATAATTCATCTTTCAGATTCTCTTTTCTGATGACGTATGGATACATTAGGGAAAATCATTTGGTTGGATGTAAATGTGATGCATATGGTATTCTGGAGCTATATGGAGCCCTATATTCCTCTGTAGGCTTTAGATTATCTATATACCCAACCTTTTAAGTTGTCTCTTTAGTAGGCTTTTTTCAATGCATGTTGAACATGGTTTTGAGAGTCATCAACTTAACACTAGCTTATGTTGTCATGGGAATGTTTTCCAGTAGTCCTCTAAAGTTATTTCTATCTGTTGCTATTTTGTTTTCAGATCGGTTCCACAGAGTGGGTTGAGCAGAACCTTGTGAATCTTGGTGCAAAAGCTGTGGCATATCTTAATGTTGATTGTGCAGTTCAAGGGCCTGGATTCTTTGCTGGGGCAACTCCTCAGCTAGATGATCTTATTTTTGAGGTCACAAAGAAGGTAGACAGACGAAAGAAGCAAAAAAGAGTGAATTACATCTTATTTTTATGACTTGGATTATAATATGTTCCAACTAATATTCAAGCTAATTTTAGGTCAAGGATCCTGATTCAGATGTTGCTACAATATATGACAAGTGGACAACCATGAATAGAATCAGCTATGTAAGGCGGCACGGTGTTCATCTTTCTAAATGTTAAAATGTTCATTTATTTAGCTTGTACATACAATTTTATATACATTGAATCTGTATGGTATTGATTGTCCTTTCCCATTCAATGAGTTTAATTGTTGATTATGTATATCTCTCACAAATTTCATGTTTATGCTGCCTCA
>NW_018397259.1:3401210-3462525 GCF_002168275.2 Theobroma umbraticum | reverse complement strand
ATATATATATATATATATATATATATCCTACAAAACAATAACTGAGCCCTACAGGAACTTTCTAAGCAAGCTTCAACTGTTTCCTCCAATGTGTAACTCCTTCCTTTGCATTTTCTCCATATCTATAATGCCATCAAGGCATTGAAGGATCTCCACATCATCTGATGTGCTAATGGATAATTAGCTTTCTACTAGTTGTATATTTTAACTGGTTTCTCAAATGTGTGACGGTTCTGCAATGGTTGAATGCAACTTGCAATTAGAATCGGGAGAGGGAGAAAATATCAAAAGCATGGCAATACAACTTACTAGAAAATGCATTACTTTGAATAACACCTAGGTATCAACAGTAGTCAACAATATTGCAGTACCTACCTGATTTACATAAGCCCTCTTAGGAGTGTTATCGGGATGCTCTAGACCAAGGTATTGCTCCCAAGCACCATAAACATCTCTTCTCTGAAGAGAATATCAAAAATTCATTAAAACACCATTTTGTATAAAAATAAAATTTCTAAAAAAAATACTGATCAAATATGAGGAACAGGAACATGGCGAAGAAACCAAGACAAACCTGAAAACGATTGAACACAATGTCAGAGTCCTGTAGATACTCTGGTCGACCCAATGACAAAAATGCAAACTTCCACTGGGAAAAGCGATGAAGAAAACATCAGGAGAGGGTAATCAAAAACTGATGTCAAGATTCCATATACATAATAATGTGTGCATGCACCCAAGGAGTAGTGCAAGTGAGAATAAATGCTGAATTTGTACATTGAGAGGATAAAGTTAAAAAGAAAGAAAGAAAGAATTAGCATAAATGAATAAGATAAGCATGAAAATACCTTGGTGAACTCTTCATCATGAACCTGCAATTTCTTTTGTATCCGCACTTTAACTTCAGCCAGAGTTTCACCTTCATGAATGACCAAGAAAAAGGGCTCACCAAAATTTTGTACTTGCTGTTGACCAAAAAAAAACCTTTAATTCTTACAACATCCGAATTGTGTGAAATCACCAGCCATTATCCACCAAATATCTCAAAACAGATCATGACTATTTATCAATTCACTTGTATTTGAATACCATCTGATTCTGGGAAGTCTCTTTGGTAAAATGGTAGACATGAATCAATCGATCATGAGGACCAAGATTCTTCTCTTCTTCTGGGATCTGAGATTTAATTAAAAAAAAAAGGTAACTAATAGATACTGCAAACATCAATAACAGAATATTTAGAGATGCTAACTTATTATAAACAAACTCTTAAGAAATTAGGCCTTAAAGCCACAGCTTGATGAAAATAGTCCCAAACAAGGATATATCTGAATGAAAAACTAGAGAAGAAAAGTAGTTATACTGAAAGGTTTTTATGTAGAGACAGAATTAAAGAATGCCATACTTCCTATCTAACATACCAAGCTTTAGTAACCAGTTGGCCCAATCAGGTCACTTTTCTTCATTAATATCAAACATCCACTTGTAATTTAAAAAATTCTGCTGTCAGTCTCATGTTGCATCCGGATTCACACAGACACTCAAACATAGATAAAACTCTACAAGTAAGACATTTAGAGAATGCCAGTTGCATTTGCTCAATTGTGCATTTAGACAGCTAAAACATGCTCAAGTATTGGAAGGCCCTTCTTGAAAAGTTCAGCTACCAAAAAAAAAAAAAGAATGTGTTGCTTATGACCCCTCTTTTGATGATCCACTTCCAAAGCTATACCCCTATAATTCCACAAAAGACAGTCCTTCCCCTATATGCACTTCATGAATAACATTGTCTGAAAGCATCTTAGCCATGAAATTTCAGCTACAATGGGATGGAAAAAATTAAAAAAACTTGCCTCTTCTGCACGCAATGTCCAATACTGGTCATTTATGTTCTCAATCTTTTCACTGGGTGGAAAGATCTGAAAAAAAAAAGAAAAAAGAGATAGAATAAGAATGAATCACATGAGAAAAGCATATACTGTACCCATAATTCCCATAAGACACTTAAAATTCAAATGTCTCGAATATATTTATATACAATTTAAATTGCAACTAGTGATCAATATTCAACCAATTTCTACCTTATATATCTTGTGATAAAAGACTTCCAGCAATCTAAGCTCTGCATTTGGATGTGACAACTCCACCTGTTTCACAGTGCAGAATTAAAAAGCAGAGATGGAACATGGTATGAACTTCGAATTGTATGGGAAGTCAATAAAGATATACTACCTTAGATACACTCCTTGGACAGATATCATGCATTAACACACTATAAACAGAATATTGGGAATAACAACCCATCAAACTTATGATAAGGAAATACATGCAAGATTCTGGTTGCTTCTCAATTGAATATTCACACAATAGTTCTCTCCTATGGAAAGGAGACTAGAAAATGATTGTCATAGTTCTCTCCAATAGTAGAAAGGTTACTAGAAAATGATTTTGTCAAAAAAAGAAAAGAAGAAGAATAGTCATTGCCAAAAAGAGCCACAGGAATCCCTCATCACTAATAACACTATCATCTCTTCTTTGCTTCAAGCATTTAGATGTAAAATAGAAATGGCAAAAACTTACCTTTGTCTTAAGTTCATCAATTACATTTCCAACGGTGCTCTGTTTCGGCAATCTAATATTGTGAATAACCACCTGAAAATCATGTTAAACATCATTACAGAAAGGGCCAAAACATCATATGATCACTAAAAGAAAGAGGGAAGGGGGATGAATCACTACAGATCTATTCTCACTTCATCCCTAGTAGCGTGATGGAAAGCAACTTTCAGGTTTTTCAGACCTTGCAATTCTGGCAAAGGGATATCCAAAACTTCATAATACAAAATGTCAGAAGTCTGTAAATGAAAAAACACCAAATAATCAGTCAAAGTATATAATGCATAAATGGAGCAAACATAGCAAGATGTCAAACTCATAGGGGCTACCTGGTTATAGTGGACCAACATTTCTGAAAGATGCTCTACTCCTCGATATTTAATAGGTTGAGGTTTTGGTTGCTGAGAATAGCAGTTGTGAGACGTGAGCCTGATTTTGGATGGATCATCCAGACCAATTTTGCGAGCCACTCTTTCCACAACATCATCATAAGTATGTATCTTTGACCTTGAATGTCACAGAAGAAACAGAGTATAAATACCTGCGACAATGGCTAAAAATTCTTCCACTATCCGAACAATAGTTTTCATTAGAAGTACTTACAACTCTAGACAAAAATCATCTTCCTTTGGTCTCTCCAGAGATCGAAAACGAACAATCTAAGTAGTATCAAATCACAGAAACACTTAATTTGAGTTAAAGGAATCCAAGCACAAACAAAATTACACCTAATGAAAAATTAATAAATAAAAGAACATCCTAAGGGGAATGCTTATAAGGAGAGATGACACAAGATTGTGACAGGCAATTCTCCAAAAAAAAAGCTAAAACCTGTTGCCTGATGGAGGCTAAAGTTGTCAGGCTCAATGCCGTTCCTTGACTTCAACAAATCAACGTGTTGCCTAATGGTTGTTAAACAACCAGCTCATTAAATTATATATAAACAACTCCCAATATGGTATGACCCTTTTTCCTTTTAACATCCAAAAACAGATTAACATCCTCAAAGAACGAAAGATCACGTGTGAATGAAGACAGTATTACTGGAACTGAGTACAGATATCTCTTTCCCTCTCCACCAAATTCCAAATTTTTATTTATAAGAATGAGTAAACAATATAAACCTCTATCAGCCTCCCAAAATAAAATCAGCTAAAAAACAAAAAAACCCCAAAACAACAACAGATTCTGCAAGCTACCACATATTAATAAGTTTCAATAGACTGTACCTGGCGATTGTGCACATATTCCAGGAATGAAGGCACATCTGGATATCGGCATGCTTCTTCACTTTCAATCGGAGGAGACTTCTGAAAGCATATGATATCCCCATCTTCTATCTGCAAGCAAGACAGTGTCACTGGCAAGTTACAATAAAAAAGGATGTATGTTCTAAAGCAAAAGATACCTGACTTAACCGGAATGAGCATCTCTTATCAAGGTGCTCACACATCACACACGGCTCAAACTTTATTTCCTGAAATTGCAAAGTCAACAGGTGAGAGAAATTGGTTAAAAAATCTGTTGAAGCGTATGCAAACACAGAGTTGAGCAGTTACAAACCTCATAAAGTTCTATTTCTTCATCAGGAGAAAAGCCAGCCATTTGATTTAGCTTCGCTATATATTCTATTGGCTTACCAGAAAGTTTTACCAAGAGCCTCCCAACATAACTGCAATGGAACAAAGTGCAAAGTCAGGAAGTACAAGGAAACACAGAATATACAAGAATAAAGAGGACAAGCTAAATACCGTAATTCTCCTTTCTCTGGGTCATAAAGCTTGAAGAAAAGCAAAATATCTTCCCTTGTTTTATCAGGTGGGGGAATAGGGCGTAAATCCTGAAGTTATCACACAAAATGTCAAAAAGGAATGTGAGAAGACAAAAAATATATATTTTAAAAACTCAAAACAATAGTTAATAAAACAACATTACCTGTCCATGCTCAACCTCTAGGAATAGCTTTAGTTCTGCGTTGTGTGCCTTATTTGACACCTCCCTCAACTGTCCAACCTAAAATCACCAAACAGAAACCATTAACCCAAAGGACTAATCACAAAACTGAAAAATTAGGACAAACAGCGCTCCTCACCAACTACTCCATCCTACAACATTGGTCCATCTACCCTCAACTGAATGGCTCCAAGTAAAATTTCTATTACAACTTTTTCTAAACAATAAAAAATTGCTAGAAGACAAAAGAGTTCTATTAAATTTGAACAAACATGTAATATCATTTAAGCTAACACACTTTTTTATATTCAACCCACAAAAAAATTGAAAACAACAGCTATTATTTCACTCCCATGCAAAACATCAGTACTGGATCCCTCTTTCTATTAAAATTCTTGGTAATCAAAAGCAGGGAACATCAGAAAAAGCATATCAGACATAACCAAGAGAAAGACTAGATGCAAAGTAGCAAGACGAAAAAGTAGAACTACTTACAGATTGTGCCTCCTCCTGAGGGGTCAATGGTCGATTGGGACGATATGTATGGTTCTGCCGCTTTGCCCAAATCCAAAATCGCTGATATTGCACCGGTATGCCAAACTCTTTGGCAACTTCCTCCTGTGAACCAGCTCAGAATTACATATTCAACAGAAAATGACAACATTCATAGACCCATAACAACAAATCCCAAAGACAAATAAAATCATTTGCACATTTATACAGTACTAAAAATGAAGAATCACACTAGAGCAGATCTACCTATAGTACTAAATATAAATTATGGAATGCTAAAAACAAAGGCGTTTGGTATAAGCTTTCAAACTTTGACTTCAGATTCCAATAATATATTTTACATGAGAAACTCTGATAAACATCTTTTTATTAAGCATGCAAACCCCTACTGCCATCAAAGACTATCTGGCTAACATGATTAATGCTAAAATGCCAAGCTCCCCAAAAATTTCCCTCTCAACACCACCATCCCCCAAAGCAATCTACCAAAATAACTCAAATGCATATTCTCAAGTTTTGATAGACATTTCATAATTATGCTGTTAGACAATGCAAAAGGAACTGAAATTCAAGACAGGCCAGAAGTATGATTTTAGGCTTTGATTACAAACAAAAACTGCTAATGTCGTCAACCGCAATAATCACGATCTAACAAGCAGTCAAAAATCATACAAGATACCTTAAAAACATGGAAGGGTATCAGCTTCTGAATGCGGAAACTCCTAACTTTGTCATGATCCACAAGATCAAAATATATGTCCCTTCCTATCTGTTCTGCAAGATCTTCATCTTTTGCAACCTAAATGCATCAATGATATTCATTAATGTGAACATTAAAAAAAATATATATGAAAAGACAATGACCTTGATTCTGCTAGATAGATACCTTGATAATAGTATAAAGGTGGGCCTCTGCTTTATATCTCCTTTTGTCTTCCTTCTCTTCTTGTTCTTTCTTTAACCTTATCTAAAATTACACATAGAATACATTAGTCTGGATCAACAGAGTCTACATTAGAGAGAATAAAACCAAGGGTTATAGGTTTCACATCAGCTACAAGTAAATGAAGAAATTACCCTCAAGTGTTCAGCAATGTCCTTCTCGTCAACATTGCATATTATTTTGTCCTTATCACTTTCGCGTATATAGACAAGCATGTATGCATTTGAGTATTTTGTAAATTTGAAAGGGGTATTATTAAAGCCAGGATTGGTCTGTGGCAACTGTTGCATATAACAGAACAAGGCAACAAAGTCAGTTAAAATTTACAGAAAGTACACAAGTAGACAGGAATTTCCATGTATATCATAGAAACATTACCTCTTCCTCACCACCATACTGCTCCTCCAATGCCCTCTTCATATCTTCTTTTGTTACCCGCTCATCATCAAATTTATACCTGACAAAACAGAGAGATCTATTAAAGTGATTCCACCAACCTGACTTTATCTCCATTGTAAAATAAGCATTACTTAGAGCCAACACTAAAATGGAAAAGTACCTGACACTAAATACCAAAATATCCTTAAATGCGATAACATAAAATGCAATAAGATCAGCAATGAAAAACTACAATTAATACTCCATAAGATGCATCATCTGAAGATTATACTAATCTGATCAACTAAGAAATGCCTGAGTTAAACCCCACAAAGCAGTCAAATGTTAAATGTATGTCTCAATACAACTTCAATTTCTTAAACAACAATTCTATAATATGATACTGCTATTGTCTCAATATTCATGGAAAGATGTGAGGAAATTGCAAACCAAACAGGAAAAAAAGTACTCAAGAAGAAAACGTGTTCCTAAGTCAATCACACTAATCTTCAAAATTTCTTCTTTCAATTAAAAAAAAATAGGAATACACACAAACTCATTGAGATTGTAATCAAATTAGTCAACTTTCAATTCAAAAATGTTGCTCACCACTGGTCAGAAAGGGTTGGCCTGATAAAAGCATAGTAATGTCCACCATGCACCCCTCCGCTATGAACTAAGACACTGCAAAGAAAAAACAGGGCATGCAAAAAAACGCAGATTAGCAGAAAATGTAGTGCAAAAAGCTAAAAGTAGATAGGAAAAAATACATGCCAAGAGCCAATACTGCCACAAGCAAAATTAGAAGCAGTTGAAAAACAGAAGAGTTCATCAAGCACAGCTAAGATGGTGAAATGTTCAAAATTTCTATAATGTGGAGAAAGGGTAATTGAAAGCTAGACATGTGATCATACAAACAAAATGGTTAGAATACAGCTCAGAGATCACTAAAGATTTCAGAAACAAAAAAGAGTTCCAATTAAGCAAGGGTAGAAAAGCAGGGAAACAACTACTAAAATGTCTTACAAACTTGCATCAGTTAAGAACACATTACAATTACAAGTTAGTGATACAATTAAAAACCAATCCTGGGATAAGTAACACCTGTGAAGTGTGTAAAGGTTGCGAACACTCCTATCTGCTTCAGGTGATAAATACTTCCCATTTTCTCTATCAAGGTCAAGTTGAAGAGGAAATTCATAGCGGTCATTTATCTACAAAATGAAAGCAACTATTAACACAAAATAGGCAATACTAACATGAATAGTGACTAAATTCACATGAAAAACTCAATAACGCCCACTTAAAGAAACATTATCATTTCCAGTGTTGAAAAGACATTAAAGATGCTCATCACTCCGAAAGAAAAAAAATAAAATATAGATCATACAACATGAGGTTTATAAAAGTGATATTTCTGGCAAAACATTAAACAATATCAGACAGTAATAACAAGTGCAGTCATGAAAAGCAAAGCAAAAAAAGAAAAGATAGAACAAGGATTATCAACATAAAAATATTTTAAAAAGAAACATAGCTGTTTATATAATTTCTCATTAATAGCAGCAATATAATTGTGGCCTGTTTTGTTTTTACATATAGAGAAGAGTTTATTAATGTCTTTTGAAACACCTTATAACATGTTTCATCAATATTGAAGAAAGAGGATAGTAGGAATCTTGACAAGGAAAAGAAACGGTTAACTAAAATAAGAAACTTAGAATTAGAATATGTAGATCAGATTTGGTGCACCAGGGCAAGGAATCATTACAAGTGCATAATCCGAAGCCTTGAAATTTAAAAATACTAAAATGTGAGTAACAAAGCAACCCAAGTATTCAGTGCATTTGGCAAAAAACTGATTTCATCACTGACCTTCACCATCGTATCCCGCATAAAATCATATTCAAACCGCTTTAGCTGAAGTTGAAGTACAGGAGGAAAGTCGATAAATAAGACACCTTTCTTTGCATCCTGAAATGAACAGAATTTCAGCACACAATTAAGAAATTTCATTTCAACTTAGCTAATTACATTAGCCTTGTTTGTGCCAGCAGAATGTTGCTTTAGTCAACTTTGATGGGTCAAACCTTCAAACAATAACTTCAAACCAAAAATAAATTTTCTTCACTGATGAAGTCTAACCAAAGAATAAACGGTCAAACATAGCCTTTTCCATGCTTCATTCAAACCATAGAATGTATGGTCCCACACTCCCTACATTGAAGCAACATTGTTGGCCCAGTTCCTATCATCTCAAAAAAATAACTAACCTGTAAGCCATGCTCTTCAGCATGATATTTGTTGTCACCCTCAAGGCGCTCAACTTCCACATACTTGTCAAAAGAAGCATAAACATCACGGCAACCTTTGACATCAAGCTGAAGGTCTGCACACAATATGCACACTCAATGTTTGCTTTTCAGGAATACATTTCAATATTTCAAACTAATATGTATAAAAATCAGTAAAAAATAAATACCATAAAATGATTCCTTTCTTGTAGACTTGTAATCCACATTGATGCATTCAATATAATTCATATGATGACCTTCAAACAACTGCTGTATTGTCCCCTCTACAACAGTACCCTGAAAAAAAAAAAGGGAAAATCAATAACATAGTTTAATAAGCAAACACCAAGAGACAGAGAGATAAAAAGGTAAGTACCTTCATTTTATCTTCAAGCTTTTCACACAGAACTCGATTGAGTTCTTGTACATCATGTTGCATGAAAGAATCATACGTATCCCATCCAAAAGATTTGGTTAATTCCTTTGTCGCAACACTAGTGTCATTATATTGAAGCTTATAAAATAAACTCTGCAGAGCCAAAGGAATACTTCCTATAGGCATGTCGTTTTCAGTTGTTGGCATGTGGTACACTGCCTGAAATTGAACATGGAAAAATGAGACGTTTCACTTCAACTAAAGTAAAGAGTATAAGAGCAAGCATAATCGAATTAAATATGAGACAGAATCCACACCTTTCTGAAGTATGGTATATGGTATAGAGTCTGTAGAAGCGAGTTCATGTAACAAGTTGCTCCTTGGTTCTTAAGTCCTACATAACCAGTCTCTTTCTTTGAGTCATATGACCAATAATCCAGTATCTTACGAACAGCAACCTCAGCTTCAACAACAACAGTATCATTCACAAGATATCCTCTGCTAGGGTCATAAAGATCGCTGAGAGGCATAAATGAGGTGAAACCCCAATCACTCTCTCTTGCATTAAACTGGTGTTGAGTGTCTGCAAATGAAAGTTAAAAACAAGGCACTAAATAAGTTGTAGATGATATCTTAAATACTTGGTTGCTGTGCTATAGGAATGACAAGAAATAATCTACAATTCATCTATCGCACAGGTTCCTTTCTTCCCCACTATAATCAACCACTCACAACAAGACACCAGACTGCTCGCTATATACATGGCAAAAAATGATATGATCAAGAAAGAAAAACATCCAAACCATCCTATATTGGAAGAAGTTACCAATTTTGCAAAACATTGCAATATTATTACCCTTTCACACTAATTCTGCTCTTAAAATTTGACCAATTGGAACATAATGTGGATTATGTCAACATAAAATAAAATGAAAGATGTCACTAAACAACACTACGCTCACCTATTGAGCAGTATAACAGTTTTAAGTACACTAAATTTTCATTTTCATCAAAAGGAAGATCCTTATATAGAAATAAGGCACTTTTGAGCATCATGAAATTTTCATTATCATCAAAACCTCTCTAATTTTGAAATTTTACGAATGTTACAACAGATTCTCCTTAAATTCCTACTTCCGTTTTAGTCAAATCCTCTCAACATCCAAGTAAAATAAATAATGAATAAATACATAAATAAATGAAACCAAATCTTGAATCTCCTCATTGTTGTTTCTAAGCCCCCAGCTCTGAGAAGAGCATAGTTGTAACTAAAACAAGTTCAAAGGCCGCAACATCACCTACTGTGACAAAGCCAATGAATGAACGCTACATAACAAACACACAATCAAGCACTGACTAAACATGCAAGAAAAAAAATTCTTTCCGGGAAATGCAAGATAGCATTAAATTGAAGCCTCCATAAATCACAATAACAAAAGCAGGATTTTCCCAATAAAGGCTGCAGTTATAAATAATTACTTAAGACAATAGGACAAGCTTAGTAATAGTAAGAATATACCCTTTCTTATAGAATACTTGTGATGGATCTGATTAACAACCGCCAAGCTAAACTGAGCATATCTACTCCAACCATATGGCAATGTAGAAGAATCAGCAACATCAAGGTACATTGACAAGTGATCCACATTGTTTCCCTTTGGAAAAATTAGTATCCGCCTACACAAATGAACCAACCACACGTCCAAAACTCAATCACATGAGGGATTGCGGCAGACCGAACTAAACATATGCCAATAACGACAAAACGAAAAAGCTTTCGCTTTACCATTTATAACCACCAACAACAAATATATCTGAATAGTGCTTCTTGGTATTGAGCCTTGCAAAATTCTCAATTGTCCAAGTGAACTTCATTGATGGAGGATCCTCCACTTGCTGATTCTCAACCGTACTAGCCGGCTCAACTTGAGCAACTAAAATTAAAATAAATCATTAAATCAACAAAAAAATCTCAAAACCCTAAGACACTACTAATCAAATATTATTCCATACTAAATTGAACCATAATTACAAAAAAAAAAATCATTCGGATCAACCTAAGACTATCAACAAAAAAAAATAATGTGAATTACACTAAACTCAAATATTCCAAAAAAGAAACCTTCCATTGGCTGAGGTCCTTCGATTATATCCGAATGCGGCACGAGCATCTCCTCGTCTTCTTGCTGTTTCAAAATCCAAACCTCCAAAAAGTCAAATCTCTGATCAACCAAAACCTAACCCTAACTCTCTCAATCAAAACCCTAATTATTACACTCTCAATGCATTAAAAAAAACAAAATTAATTCCACGAAATTCACGTCTACTTAATCACTTCTCAATTTGAAAAGTAAAGAAAACTTCAGAAAATAAAAAAAAGCACTCTTTTAAACACTTCCAACCAAGAAAAGAAAAAGAAAAATAGCAAAGTATATATTGAGAGTGAAGGGAGGAAAGAGTGGTATGTACATCTAACGGCGGAGTAGTCATCATAGTCATGGGTGGAGGGAGATGTAGACCGCCCGATCAGAAATCGGAAAAACTAAAAGCGATTAAAAATCAGAGAGGAAAATAAAATAAAAATAAACAGTGAATTTTGGTGAAGAGAAGGGGAAGGGAAGAAGCGGGCACTGCAAAGCGACTCGACAAAGAACTGGTGCAGAGAAAAAAGCCATTTGAGTTTTACTTCAACGGGAGGGGTATTATTGACATTTTGATGCTGAAGCCGGGGTGTTTTCGGGAATACAAAAAGCTGGATTGGGCGGACGCGGGGATGGTAACAAGCAAATAGGAAGAAAACACGTGGGAAAGCAAGTTGGGAGACGCACGAATTAGTGACGTGGCAGGTAGTGGAGTCACGTGCGTGTGGTAAGTCGGGTGACAAAATCTGCGCTCGCTCTCTCACTCTCGTCGGCTTTCCTAGTACGATGCTATCCCTCTTTTTTATTTTTATTTTAATAAATAGCAGCAAAATATTTTATAGATTGAGATATAATCAGTTCAAGATCTAAACTAAATAAACCCTAAAATTTGACACTTAACTAATTTATGTTTGTTTTTCTTTTTTTATTAAAAACCATTAATTTTATTTTCAAAAAATAATTTTTTATTTTATTATTAATTGAATGAAATATAAAATATTTTAAACTGTGTGTAAAAGAAAAAACACAGAGTAGTTAAATGTTAGGTTTAAATTTGAAATTTTATTCTTTCTCAAAATATTAAGTACTTTTTTATTTTTACTGTGCTCAATAATAGGATTTTTTTAATTTAATTAGTTAAAGATAATTATTAACGAAAGAGGAAAAAAATGATTCATTAAGTAAATCTTTCAAGTTCCAATTCTATACCTTCTCTTTACAGTCTTTGCCTTTTTAGTACCACTTCAAATAGCTTCCTTTTTTTTTTGTTCTTGGTATTGTTTAATTGAAATTAGAGAAAATGAATACATGGAATGAAAGGAAGTTAGCTCCTTATGTATACATATGGCTTGGGATTTAGTCTAATGATTATTAATCATTCTTGAGGAGATTAAGATCCAAGCTTTTTATCTCTCCTTCATCTTACCTTGTACGTCGTCGTGTTTTTTTCCAACTTCCGGCCCCACCCCAGCTAGCATGGTCATATGATCAAATTAACACTTCCCCCAGTCTCCCCCGCTCAACCAACATACATGCGCCGCCAAAACACACTAGTGCTGAATAACAAAAGCTGATCGTCATCATGATCTCCCGGCCTACAAATGCTCTTTGCTTCGCTAGCGTTTGGAATTTTCTACTCCATGCATGCCACGTTTCCTTCTCTGCCATTGCAAACCTCCACGTTTAATTCTCAACTTTCCAAGTGTGAGATCTTGCAATCCAGAAGCAAGTAGATACCCATCCACCGTCGGGTTATTTATACGAAGATGGATTCAAGAACTCTCTTTTATATGTATATTTATAAGGGACTGTGCTGGTTTTGGTGACGGAAACAACGACAGAAAAGCTGCAGCGGGCTTCGAGGCAATTGGACAGGATAAGGTGAAAATTAAAGATGAGAGTAATGGTGGGTATTGACGAGAGTGATGAGAGTTTCCATGCTCTCCAATGGACCCTTGATAGCCTTTTTGACGGTATCAGTACCAGAACTGCACCCCCTGAAGAAGCCAACCAGGAGGAGGCTGGTAATTTGCTCACTCTACTTCATGTTCAGCAGGCTTTCCACCACTTCGGCATCCCTGTTGGACCAGGAGCCTCAGGTCAGACGCATCGGACCCTGCTATATATTCCTTTTTACGATCATCTCTTTTCTCTTTCTTTCTTCGAGAATCAATTGTTCCGGAGTTTCAATTCAAGTTTCTACACTATCAGCAAATGTTTCTCACGCAGTAGACGATATGAATAGGCTATATCCAAGTTTTCACTTGACCAAATCACTATGGGAGATATTGAGTTACTTTTCACTTTTCAGTTTCCTTGATACCAAGCTCTGGGGAATGGGCATTGAAAAGCATAAATTACATAAACTAAAAACACAATTTATTTTCAATGTGATTGTTCTTTAATATTTTTTCCTTAATATATTAAAAAAGCGAAATTTTAAAGATTGCACTCCTTTCGTCTCATTATTTATTTGTTTATCTATCTTTTGAATGGCTCCAAATTATCTCCTTTTGGTATTTTTGAACCTCTAATTATTTCTGTTAGATTTTTATAATCTAAGTTTATTTTTCATTTTTCAGTAAAATTTAATATAAAAACTTTAAAATGAAAAAGCTCTATCTAATACGCAAAAATCAATTATAAACAAAAATTTTGAGTTAAAGAGCACTGCTAGGTGAATTTTAAAAAATTATTATCTCACGTAAATATGTGAATAGAAATTAATGTATGATTTATATAAAAAAATTATGAATCATTTTATTTGAACATTTAACTCACTGATATAAAAAAATTAAAAGTAAATTTAAAAAAATTGTTACAATAATGTTAAATTTTTTGCTTTAATTTAGTATTTATATATCAGAAATATTTTTAAAAAAAAAACATTTTAAATATAAAACTTGACATCGTTGAGTAACTATTTGTGTGACAAAACAAAAAAAGTTGGGTTGAGGTTGTGTTCTTAAGACACTACTCTCCAGGTCTTTCACCTCAGTAGAAATTTTATTAATTTATTATGAATTAAAATTTTATAATTGTAATTAAATCATATCAAGATTTTATCGAAACCCACGTGAAACTGAGTTCATATTCGTAAGATCAAAATTCTCTAAAAGAATATTATTTTTGGGATTTGTCCTCACTTTGGATTATTTCATTTGTTTGATATTGGATTTAATTTTTCTAGTAGTAATTCTTTTAAAGAAAACTTTTTATAGTTACTTGCCAAAGTTTAAGATTTGTTTGGCCTGATTAGAGCTATAAAAATTGTAGTAAATATTTAAGTGGTTGTAAGTTATGCTTAAATTCTATTAACTAATCTATTATCTCTTGGTTAAACTCATGAATTTTATTTGTGATTAGTGTGTGCAGTGCATTTATATGTGTGGATTCTCTATGAAAGACCACCAATTTATTTACCATCTTCATTTAATTATGTCAATAAGGTTTATGATATAGACATATGAACATATAATATAAGTTTTCTTGTTTTCATTCTCAAAGTATTTTACGTGCCATATTCGATCGAGGAATCGGTGAGGAAATCACAAAAGCAAATTTCAGAAGCATTGCTCTTTCGTGCATCACAAATGTGCAAAGATAAATCGGTATTTTTCTATTTATTAAGAATTGAGTTTTTTTTTTATATAATTAAGAGAGGGAGAATTCGAATTCTGTTCTTTAAGCAGAGAGATAATACTTCAACCAATGAGCCAATACTCGAGTGTTATTAAGAACTGAGTTTAGTTACATGTTACCATATGATCTTGTATGAGAGATATGAGATCTCTCATCTATTACCTACAGATGTATTGGACCTAGCTAAAGCAAATAAAGAAGTAAATATGCATGCATGAGATGACTTGAATAAATTAATGGAAACTTCTTGCCTGCAGATTAACGTGAAGAGTTTGATTCTGGAAGGGGATCCAAAAGAAAAGATATGCCAAGTTATTGAGCAAACGCAGGTTGATCTTCTCGTCGTAGGCAGCCGCAACCTTGGAAAGATTAAGAGGTGATTTCAACCTTTCTTTTATGGCAAATCCTGCGTTGTGGATTAATTTTCTTTTCTTATTGGAGATTTTGAAATTATATTTTCAAGTTTTAATTCTTAAATATTGTTTTAAGGACAAAGTTAACTGAATTATGAAACTGAGTAATTGTCTACGTAGTGTATATATAAAATTTAAGCTTCTTGCATGGTGAACACACAAAGGCATGCAAATGATGATTTGATTGGTTGTAACTTCCTTGTGTTACTTAATTTTGGAAGCAGAGCTTTGTTAGGTAGTGTAAGTGACTACTGTGCGCACAATGCAAACTGCCCCGTTCTTATCGTGAAGCCACCACCAGAAACCAGTAAGTAAGTAGCAGTGAAGGCCGTGAGCTTTTTCTACTCTCTAATAAATATTGTCTTGAAGAACATTAAAGTGTAGTAATTTTACATGTACAAGTGAGCTCCTGTAAACTCTGTTCCGCGGATTATGTAATTTCTCTCTTATTTTACTTGTTAGATACATACTGTTTTCATAATTTTTTTTATTTACGGAAAGAGATTCGAACTTTAATTTTTAAGTAAGAGTCATGTTTCAACTAATAAGTTAAATACTTAAATATTACTATTTTTATAATTATTATTACTATTATTTTATTTATAAGAAAAATAAATTTTAACTTAATTTATTTAATTTTTAATAAAAGGGATTTGAGAAAATGTAGAGACAAAGTACAGTGAAGATGGAAAGAACTGAGTAAAGGGAAAGTATTTGAGAAAAGCTTAGAGAAGTCTTTTAGAGAGAATCTGCTAAAATATTAACATGTCCCTAAATTGCCAAATTTATATATACACACGAAATAAAACCAGTTTGTTAGACGCAATGGGTTAGAAAGTTTTTACTTGATATCATGCAAAGAGCACGTTTAGGGGGAGTTTTTTTAATATATAAGAACATGTTTATGATGGAAACGACACGTTTATAATCAAAGAATATATTCATTATGGACCATTATATGTATCAAGTAATGAGAGGATGTGTAAAGATATAGTGAAACTTAATGACACTTAATA
Organism: Theobroma umbraticum; assembly: GCF_002168275.2. Classification (NCBI taxonomy): domain Eukaryota; kingdom Viridiplantae; phylum Streptophyta; class Magnoliopsida; order Malvales; family Malvaceae; genus Theobroma; species Theobroma umbraticum. The sequence goes on along the minus strand of NW_018397259.1, from coordinate 3,446,240 downwards.
ATATGTCACATATTAAAAAATAACAAAAATACAAAACACGCAAATTTTAAGTAAATGTTAAGAAGAAACTCTTTAAATATCTTAGCCTCGGAGTTGTCGAGTCAAGCTTTGAAGTACAATTCAAATTGTTGCAATTTATTTTAAGTTATTTTCACATTTCATGTGATATTGTTATTTTATAATTGTTCTTATCCTGTAAAACAACATTTAAAAGAAAAATTATACATAACTCCAAATAACCCAATTTAGATATCAAAGAAAAAGTGGGCCGTGGCATAAAACATACAACAACTTAGTACATGAAGAATTGGATCCAAATGCATGATGCCAACTCTTTCTAAACATGTCATCCCAAACTTCCACGTTATCCATAGTTTGTTCCAAGAGTGCAATCAAGATTCAAACAGCGCATTCAATAATCTCCTCTTCGGCATATATAAAAGAGAAGGCGGTTTAATCTACAAAATCAATATTTCCATTGCTTGGTAGAATTAGAGAGGAGGGAAAAGATGAGAGTTATGGTGGGGATTGATGGGAGTGATGAGAGTCTCTATGCTCTTCAATGGCCTGATCAGTCCAGCACCAGTGTGCAGAGGACTAAGGCTTTCCTAGGATTTGTCCTGCAAAAGATAATCTATATATAAAATTATGTTTGCTTGTAAACTCTATTTGTTTATGTTAGTGTGACAAAGAAAGAGCATTATCGCTCAAAGCTAGATCTTTACTGAAATATGGTTTTACTCTTTTATCATTTGAAATGAGCTGATATTGGTTCATAGTGTACTTCATTTTTAAATAGATCAAGTCCTTCTTAAATTTCACAATCTTTCTTCATCACTTAATTTATTTCCAATTAAACGGCAAGGATCAGTATCATATCACAATTATAACATTTAGTGATGTTGTTTTATCTGCTTCAGTTAAAAAAAGAATGCTGTTTTATCAGCAATGGACCAATGGTTGGAAAAAGCCCTCAGTAATCCTAGAAGCAATGGGTTCTTAGGAGAAGGAAATCAGGCTTGCCAAACGGGCCTAGAAAATCATTTCTTTTACGAACACAGTTTGCAGGAACCATTCTTTCAGGCAACATAGTTTCACTACATCTCTGTTAATTAACTGCCCTTTTGATAAAAATACTTTCGACAGAAGTATCAGGAAAATGGTATGGGCAGGAAGGGGTTGGAAGCTTTAATTTCAGAGCAGCCATCCATGATTCAAGTAGTGATTAGCTCATATGAAGTAGCTCCAGAAGTGGGGATTACTCTGTGGGATCAAGAGACTGGTACATGCTCTGGAAGCATTGGATTAACCTTTCTTAGTCTTAGTAAGTGCTCTAGAAAGGCCTAGAATATATAGATTATGGAAGATTATAACTTTTTATAGTAAGTTTTGAAAAGGTTAGAGAAAACGGTGGAGCATCTCCTTTTGCATTGTGGTTTTGCCACGGCAGTCTGGCTCGGTTCCAGCCTGTCCTCAGAGCTGATCAGTTCTCCCCTGACAGCATTATGGACTGGATCAAGGAAACGATTCTTACGACTCATAAGCAGAAGGAAAAAGGGGGTTTACGTTTTGTCCACTGCATATTTTTTTACTAATTTCAGGGCTATTTGACCTTCAGCCTTGTTTCAAACTAAAGCCCCGGACACCAATAACTGAGAAGCTTTTGAAACCAAAACAAGTAGTGAGGGGAAGGGAGACATGCAGTTTGGTTTCTGATTCTTGAGGGGGATCCAAAGGAGATGTTATGTGAAATTAGTGAGCAAATGAATGCAGACCTCCTCATCGTTGGAAGCCGTGGCCTTGGGAAGATTAAAAGGTGATTTTAATCATACATTTCTTGGGTGCTTTAGTTTATAAAATATAAGAGCATATATTTTTGTTATATGTATTGGACTAATTTATTTATGAAGTTCATTTGTAGCATATGATTGGATTTTAATGGCTAATCAAATTAAGGTGATTCGTGATTTGCAGAGCTTTCTTAGGCAGTGTAGGTGATTACTGTGCACACCATGCCAAATGCCCAACCCTGATTGTGAAACCACCAAAGGAGGCAAGCAACAACAAATAGTGAGGACTGAGGCTGACAACATCTTTCCTTATATGTGTTTCTTGTGCCATTATGCGTAAACTTTATTTATATATATTTATTTCAAATTAAATATTAATGTATCGTGATGGCAATATCAACTATCATTTATAATGTCTGTTATATATTTAAAATAAAATTTTAAATTATAATTATTTATATATAAAAATTTAACGAATAACATATTATATGCTAATGAAAATAAGAAGATTTTGTAGCAGTTTGATGAAAAAAATTATAATCTCATAATAAGGATCCATTCAAGTTAACATTTCTAAGGTATAAAGTTATCGTATAGATACAACTATTATTCATTACGTCGGAATTCATATACTACTAATTCTCGACACTCACAATTATTCAAATATTGTTTTAATAATTATTTTTTCACTAATAAATTATTCTCATTCAATTTTAGAAATTATATATTGCGTCCAAATTTCTTTTTTTTTATTTCATAAATGACATCTTAATTTTATTTTTTTAATAAAACAATTTTTAAGTACATATTTGTTTGATAAAAAATTTAAAATAATTTGACTCAGAAATTAAGATTGATAAAAAAAAAAATATCAAAGCAGACATATTTGCTAGAGACAAAAGGGGTAGTTAAAAACGGAAAGAGAAACATAAATTGCCATTGAACAAGAAGGAAACACAGAGCTAAGGCAGAGAGCGCACCTATACTTTCTGCAAATGTTTTTGAGGATAGAAAATAAGAAGGGAAACCAGAGCAAGTGAACATTGGAGAACTAACCTAACATGGAAAGACCCATACCAATAAGAAATGAAGCTGAAGCAGCAGCAGTAAAGAGAAGAGAAAGTGGTCAATGGAGATCCAAAGTTGAAGAGTATGAAATGATTTCCGATCTGAGTGGCTTTGATAATTTGAGAGCTATGATTGAAGGAGAAGCTACTGTCCAAAGAAGGAAGAGAAGAAGAAAGAGGAAAAAAAAGAAGAACAATCATGTTCAGCACCCACTCCCTGTATGAATGCCCTGCTTTTCCTCTCCCTGGCTCTGGGCTTCAAGATATGTGCATATGTTGTTCTTGAATCCTATTTTCCTTTTCACTTGCTTTTTGGTAAAGAGTGAGTAAAAAAGAAAAGAAAATGATGGGAACTGAAAAAGATTTTAGCTTGTCTTGTTTCTAATTGAGTTTGCATTTACTGTATCTGAATCAAGTTTCTTATCCTTTTTTCCTCCTCCTCGTTGAGTCTTGTTAAGGATTGTTCGGCTTTCACTAATACTTATTTGATGGAATTTAGGTGGATACTGGAAAGCCTGCAATTGATACAGAGCAGGCTGTGAGAACAGTGGAAGTATCAAATATGGATTTGATTGAAATACCAGCCACTGATGTGCCACAGAAGCTTGCTGTCAGTTTCAGCTCGTCTTCTTCTTTTTTAGTTAATCTTTTGGTGTTCATTTGATGGATTCTTGATATTATTTTGTTTATTTTAGATTGGACATGTAGAATTTAAGAATGGATTGAACCAACATTAAATTATCCTTAGTGGACCAATCTCGGTTATAATTAAAACTTTTGTAAATTGGGCTTCAGGTTGATACTGCCGTTAAGGAAAGCAAGATGATAGCGACTGTACAAGCAGTGAAAAGTAGAACTGGAGGCAATGGTAATGAAGCTGGCTCTGAGGATGTCTTTGGTCTTTTTTCCTCATCTTCAGAGGATGATAACTTGATCTCAAATATTAGCACCAAAAAAAGCACTGGAAAATTGGTGTCAGTGGAGGTTACAATAAATAAGGACAGTAATACAGTGTGGAGAAATGAGCTAAAAACTGTTGTAGCAGAAGAAACTGTAAGTATATTAGCTTTTAAACCTTCTTGGTGAGTCTTATATTTACAAGACTCTCTATTCTAATAGCTGCATCTTTTGTATTTGGGTTTAACGAAGTGATCATCATGGATTTCAAACTAAAAATTATTGTTTTCAGATGGTAGTTACATTTTTTTTGCTATTTGCATGCTCTTTTGCATCAGTCTCTTCTTAGGAATAGAAATGATGGAAAAGGTGGACCTTTCTATTTATCAAGATGATATGTGGGATTGCTGTGCATTTAGGTGGATGTGGGAAAGAGAGAAATACATGCAGCGAACGCTAAATGTGTAGAAACTTTAAAATTACCTGAAACAGAACCAGCTCAGAACACTGTTCTACCAAGGCTTCTTGTGAGTTGAGGATCTGTATTCAAATACTGCTTTAAAATGTTTGGTGTCATGAAAATGTACTAAAATTCTGTCAAGATAAATTGATAAGTTCTTATTTGATTGTGCATTACTTTTCTAGCGGAAACCCAGATACTTTGATTCTCCAACCGGTTTCTGGGCCAGGTGTTTCAGTTCTGGAGAAGATCATCCAGCAGCAGCAGCAAACTGTACATTACCAAAGCGATTGAAACCATGCTTCCTCTGCGGGAGTCTTCAGCACAATGGGAAGCATTGCTTACAGGTTTTAAATCCCCATCTCCTCATTAAAATGAAGCATTGCATACAGCTTTTGATAGGATTCTAAAAAATCCCAATCACTTTAATAAAATGAACACTATAGTCTATCAACAAGAATAATTTGGTGTTAGAAGAATTTGTTAGTACTTCAAATGTCCCATCATTCAGTCTAGTCTGATGACATCAAGAAGCAATATAAGAATTGATGATTTGTAGAGGTTACAACTCTATAATGGTAAATTTTATAGACATGATCAACAAGAGATAATTGAGATAAACTGGGAGCAGTTTTACTTTTCAAATTCTCAGTTTCCAAATTGGCATCTAAGCCTGAGTACTACCCATGATAAAGTTATATGCTTAGTAGCTTTAACAAGTGTTATCTAATGAGATCTCTGGGTTGATACAATAACCTTGAAACCTAATTGTTGCTTCCAGAGAGGATCTTGCCTGGCAGAAACAATATTGGTAATATTTTTACATTAGTATTTTAGCATACTATTTTTCTCTTTAACCTTTTTCCTTTCTCTCACAGAGCTTTCCCTATTGAATCTTGTACATAATGTTCAATTTTATGAGGTTTGGCTTTGACTTACTTTATTTGTAAAAGATGGGACCTTGATATTTCAACAGGGCTTATTTTGCTTTGTCTGCAGGGAAGAGGTCACCCAAGCCAATTGTCCAGAGAAACAGGAAGAAAACAATTTGACTTGTATTCTTTGTTTAAGATGTGGGGATTCAGGACATGATATGTTCTCATGTAGAAGGGACTATTCTCCTGATGATCTCAAGGTCTTCCTTATTTGTTAATGCTCTCAGTAACCCCTTTCTCTCTGTTTTGTCCAACCTTTTATTTTCTTTTTCATTTGGGAAAGGGTCTCTTTGAGCAGGGGCACATACCATTGAGCCAAATGCTTTATTTTCTCATGCCTGATTTTGTTTTATAAGATGACATTAGTATTGCTTCTCACAATAGAAACCAACTGGAAAAAACAATATAAAGTTGGACAAAATCTTACACATGTAAGACTTGAACGTGGGACCTGTCCGTTCCGGGGCTTCTTCTTAGCCATTGAGATATGCCTCCTCAGCCCCATGCCTGATATATAAATGAGAACTGGAAATCCAAATTGCAAGTGATTCTTGCAGCCTGATCGATAATGATAATTATTGTGTTGTGAGCAGAAAATTCAGTGTTACGTGTGCAATGGTTTTGGTCATCTCAGCTGTGTCAACGTTCTAGATACAAGTCCAGCTGAAGTTTCCTGCTACAATTGTGGCCAGTCTGGCCATTTGGGATCGGTAAGTCATATTTGTCTACTCGTTTATAGTTTAAGTTATGTATGTGTCCATATTTATTGTATCTTATGGTGATTATTCTACTAGGAAAGCACAAAGTTTCCCAAAGTTCCTAGAGGCTCAAACGCCCATGCTTTATGCTACAGGTGCAGAGAGGAAGGTCAATTTGCACGAACTTGCACGCTTTCTAGGAAGGTTTGTTTTAAACAACCTAAAGTTGTGTGTGCACGCACACGCAGATGCCTAGTTTGCATGTTCATAGATGCTTCGAAATACTCATGCAAACAAAGAAACTGTTCATTGTCTGCATGTTAATAGTGAAAAGGAACTGTTCTCAACTTATCATTTGCAGCACGTTAGGAGAGTTCAGACCGAAATGAGAAGATCACTGGAATCTAGTTCAGCACCCCCTAGTCTTTGTGAGCCACAGAATGAGAAATACAAGAAAGACTAATAATCAATGTTGATCAATAAAGGTGGAGTTAGGATTAAGCTTTCACTCACCTGCTCTATGAAGAATCAAGGCAGAATCTTAAGATGTCTCCTGCAACATGCACCCTTTTTTTCTGTAGTCATCTATCCTTGCATCATGGAACTCCAAGTTTAAAAGTGTACCATCTCAAATTTTGGTGCTGAGGTTCAATTACTCTTGAAAGACTGAAGCTAGTCAAGATTGGTAGAAGGAATACATTCCAACCGGAATGTGAAATTGCCAGCATATAACACATTTAGACTCTCTAACCTGTAACAATCAATCCATTTTTCATTGTTTTATTATTTTTTTTTTTCAAATGAGTTTATGCATTGGCGTGGTTATGAAACCATAAGGCCAGCTCTTGTTTGTTCATCAGAGCCTTGTTATACCGAATTTTGCCAGTGCAGCAGTTAAGGCTGTGTGCAATAGAAATTGAATTCTAATATTTGTTCATTGTTAATCGATTTTCCTTGACTATGACAAATGTTTAACACCAAGTATGGTAGGAAGGAAGGAAAAAAATACAGAAAGAAGAGAAAGAAAATTAGTTTTTCTTCTCTGTATTTGGTATGAAAAATGAAAAATTAAAGGGCAAAACAGAGGTTAGGCATAAAAATTATGCATGAAATTTCTTATGTGTTTGGTATGAAAAATGAAAAACAGAGGAAAAAAAAAAGGTTAGGCATAAACTAATATAAAATAGAGAGAAATTAGACATGAAATTATATATAAAATCATTAATTTAGGTTGAATGAGTGTTTTCCTTTTACTTTGGGATGGATTGGATAGAATAAAAAAGACGTAAATCCATTTACTATTTTCCTTTTTTTTTTCTTCCTATTTCCTTCTTACCAAGAGAAGGAAAAGATGGAAAGAAAGCAGTGTTTTCCTCTCATCTCTTTTCTTCCTATATCTAACCATAAGCAGGCCAAAAGTTTCCTGGGAAACAATTTACACTAAAAAGGAATGAATGATATTCAGTATGTCGAAACCGAATTTTTTTACTTGTGAACATATCATCCCACTGCAAAAAAAAAAAAAAAAGGTAATAAAGAAAATGCATAAATCTGGAAAAATTTTATGAAGAGAAAAGCTGTGATTTCAGTAAACAGTTATGTATTGCTCAATCAGGTTAAGAAAGCTTCAGAAAGAAGTCAGAACAATTGCTCCTGTTCATAATATTTCTTTCTTCGCTTTGTTGGCTTCTGTCAGAAATGCTATACAGTACCCACAAGACCAAATACGATATGGACATGAAGGCGCATGAAGTAGGCCGCTTGAATCGAGCTTGAGGGATGCTTGTTTAAAAGTTGATAAGAGATTACATCTTTGCAGGTCAGTCCTGTAGCAAAATCACCATAATCCCCAGGATCAGAACATAAAAGATCAAACACTTGAAAAGAGTAAAAGCTCTCAAGCACTTACCTGCTGGCTCATAAGAATTTCCACAGCGACGTTAAGATCCCCATCAGCAGCTGCGATTGCAACTTCTACTTGTGTCTGAAACAATCCAAAGGCGTTTTCCATTACTCCCCTCCTTCAAACGTAAGTGTTTGCATGCAAGAGTGTATGCATTGGTATGATGGTGCTGATTTGAGTGTGTCAATGTGCATTAACTTATGCTTGCAGGCACCAGCTTAGTTTGATAAGCAAGTATTGTAGTATATGTCAGCCATCACATGATTAATAAATAACTACTGAATTATGATCCTTGAGAAAGTAATCTATGGATATGCTGCACAAATTCCGTAGACAACCATGAAAGTCATGCAAAATCAAACATCAAAATACAATTATAAACAAACAAAACATAGGAGGGATAAATCTTCAAACACAATTATGAAACATTCAAAATAAAAGGGATCTAACTTTTACCCTTTCAAAACCCATCGATACAAGTTTCTGGATCTGTTCCTCAGAAGCAATTGAAACCTGTTGCATCTGGCGCACATGAAAACCAAAGAATTGATTAAGGAACTTATTAACTGTAAAACAAATTCTAAGCAGAAAAAAATATAATTCTCAAATAACAGAAAGAAACCTCAGCAAGTGGAGGACCTCCAGCACCTGCTGCAACAACGTTATTCACCGGTGACCGCCTGAAAGATCAACAAGAAACATGAAATGACATTTCAATCATATAGAAAAGTACAAAGACAAACTTGATTACATCTAACAAGAGCAGCCTAAAATATGAAATCAACACAGATTTAGCACTATATTTTTGTTCATTGCAATTTAATATCTATCAAATTTAAACCAATGGGAGTTGTAAAAGATTCACATGCAACAAACTTCAGAATTGGAAAATTTCAATCTAAATATTTTTAAACCACAAAACAGCCATAATGTTTAGAAAGCATGCCTAAAAGCCAAATTGAGAAAAACTGCAGGTAACATAGAACAGCAGTGTCACAGATCTAAAGTAAAAGGTTGTAATGCTTATCAAACAAGGCTTATTAACAGAAAAACTTCTAAACGAAACAATCATTTATAAACTCAGTGGAGTTACATTAAGCTTCTAGAAAATATTAAAAAAACAATTTAAAACAAACAGAACAAGGCCCATTGCCAAAATAAACAGCAAATTATGTTCGAACAGCAGCTTCTTAGGCAAGGCCACAAGTGGAGAGATGGGGTTTGGGGATATTTAAAAGACCCAATAAGATCTTATAACTAAAAGATGTTACTACCACCATATCAAGTTCCTGGGATGATGGGTAAGATTTGTACACCAGAAGTGCATGACAGAAGCGAGATTCATATTGGCAAACTTTCAAACCAAAGAGGATAATAGAAAAAAAGATAAGACACTATCACTAAAGCCAAACTGAAAAGCAAAATGAAAAACACTTCCTGATACCTTTCATTTGAAAGCCTCTGCCCTGCCCCAGCTGCTGCAATATCTGATGGATTGTTGGGGCTACTATTATCCAAAAGTCTAGCTTGTAGGTTTGAATCAGAATTTACAACAGTATTTTGACCAGAACCAAGTGTCCTCCCTCTCCCAGGAAATCTGACATCATCTTGTGTAGACTGCATGTTATTGAGGTGGATCACATCAATTTATCTTTGACCAGGCTTTTGAGGACATAGGGCTCAAGGAAGCCACAGTCAAGATTAAGCACAAAAATAAATCAGGAACACAAGATCATTGTTTTATTTCTTCAAAGTTGTCTTCTAATGTGAAATGATTTCACCATAAATGCTTAAATGTATTCATTCCAACGAAAGCATGGTTTTTAGCCCCACAATAAGAGAAATAAAAGATTCTTTTCATCTAAAATAGCCAAAACTGCCAGGCACGTGGCAAAAGACAGGCACTGCTTGGGTTAAAACTTAAGGCAACTACAGCACGAAAATATTTTATAGAGCACAAAGTTCTTGGCCTAAAAAATATACATATAAAAAATCATCCAATGGTTATTGGCTCAAAACCTGAGCAGCTGTCTCCCTCTGTGGCATCCATGAAGACAAGTTTCTCCAAATGTTTCCAGAAAATAATCCACTGTTTAACAAAAATCATCAGATAAAGATCCCATTAGAGGCAAGGAAAAGCAGATTAAGTCAAGGTAAGAAAAATATACCTGGAGGGTGAAGTTTGACCCGAGAAAGTGGGAATGTAGGCTGAAGTATTGCCACCACTGCACAAAATAAATTTAGGTCGCCTCACGCAGCTGGCCTGGCGGATTGTACAGCCTTAGATTATATCAACCATAAAATCATTTGTAAAAGAAAGATGTACATATTCCAGTCATCATATTTTTGTAACTATCTAAGTGGTGTTGCACATGATCATCTAACAAGGAAAAATAATTAACATTTCATAATTCCCTACCAGTAACTCATCTGAAATTTTCACTATTTCTGAATTTAAGAATAAAAGGGAAAAGAAAGAAAAATTATTCAAAAAAACAAGAATTGAGGAAAAGCCCATATTATCTTGGTAAAGGAACACACTGGAACATGTCAAAAAAAACAGGAACACACTAGAAAGTCATTTTTATTATCAAGATGACTTCGAATAATTTTCTAGGGACCAGGAAAGATAATGATAGAAAAAAATAGTGGGCCGTGACATTTGACTACCAATCAGATGGTGAAAAGGATTTGAGTTACAAACTCCAATAAATTGCAATACAAGGCTTCTTTGACAGAGATTGCACATGCATACAGGCATAAATGCATGCTCACATAGTACAGTAGCTCGATGACATAACTCTTGCCAATATTATAAATTGAGCCATATCTACTACTGATTTATTAAAATAAAATGATTTCTTCTTATATAAAGATGACTAAATATACAGAACTAAACTAGCAAGTTTGTAACAATCATTTTAGTGCATGTCTGCACCAAAAAGTAAGTTGCAAAAAAAGTAAAGTCGTAAGATCTGGATATAGTAAAGGCATGGGAAGATAAATTGCTATCCAATTAAAAAGCCAAATGCAGAAGCAAGTTAAAAGGCATGGGAAAGGAAAATCAATTGCTATCACCAGCCAGTTCCATCAAAGAACTTACAAGCCAAGATGAGGACTCTATGGCAGAATAAAAGGATGGTCCAGGTATAAGGAAGTTGAATAAGCCATAGGTATCTGAAAAAGTTGACAACCATAAATAAATTTCAAGTTTCAACCAAGTTCATTGCATGATTTGCAGAAAGTACAATGATGGAAAGATATATTTCAAGAACAAGGGAGACATACATGCAAAGCCGGACAAAATGCCACAGAGGTGTCCAAGTAATGAGACATTCGACATAAGCAGCTGGAATGCTACCAATAAGATAAAGGCATACCTGAAACAAATATCTTGTAATATAGATAGCACAGAACTTAAAAGTAAAAATGGGTGACATAAAACATTACAGAAGCAAGTAACTGCATTTACCATTTTGCTGGTACATTAAAAAGACCAAACACACTGCAAAGAAAGAAAGTCGTGAATCAGTCAAAGAACCATTATATTGAGCCAAAACAAAAGAAACCTTATGCACCAAGATTCTCAAGATGCAAGAGAATTTCACATTCATGTGCATCACGCACATACGTAGCTGGGCATTGCATGTACATGCAGCAAGATTCTCAGTATGTAGAGACAAGCCACTTTGCATGCATGTGAATCAAGTACAGTGTCGGTCGTGCTTGCGTGTGCACTACCGTGTCTCAAGAGTAGGCAGAAAAAAGCCGACATAAATTGGCAATAAGATATTTTAAAAATGAAAAATTGCAGAAGCGAAGAAAAACAAAACTTTTCAGGAAATACTGTTCACAGTGGTTGTGGAGAAACTAACCTCCTAGATTGAACTCCACTCAGACTTGTCTCTATGACAATCATAGAAAATAAGATTCCAGAGAAGCCTATGGCACACTCGTTCATGAGATACTGATCTGTGTGGAAAGGATTATGGGCTACCACCAATGCAATAATGAGATGAAATATAGCATTGCTTGTTGCTAGCAAAATTATCAAGTATAACAATCGAATAGATCCCATGATTCTCTCCAGTTCAGAGCCCAAAGGAACCAAAGCCAACATGTTGAACAAAACATGTAACAGCGAACCATGGAAAATAATGGAGGTGTAAATCCTGTAAACTGCAAGAAGAAAAAATAAATTAAAGACAATAACTTTCAGAAAAGTGAGGATAAACATCCAATATAGTCGCATCAAATGAAAAGCCAAATGAAGCAAAATATTCTTTTTCAATTGGTCAAAGAATTTCTGCCATGAGTTATCTCTGATTGGAAATCTAAAATTAAATATAAATACAATTTTAAAAGACCAAAGTGACCATCCATGTATTCTGGAATCAGGCCTAGACAAGACTGCTAAAAAAATTCCTTATTAACACTTCTCTCAGGCCCATCATGTAGGTGCCAAACAGCAATTTCAGCAAGACAAGGACAAACTTCTTGTAAATCACGGCCTGGAATGAAATGGGGCATCAAGCAGGTTCATGGAGTCTGCCAGCTTTCTAGTGGACTCATATAATTCATCCAGACCAACTAACACATTACTACAAGTCATTTACTCTTTATTATTATTTTGAAAGGCTACTCTTGATTTTTGAACTCTAAATTAGTATAATGCTACATCTCAAAGATGTTGCAAATGAAGCAGCTGGAAAATGGAAGTAAATACTACACCAAAAGATATTCTTGGCGCAAAAAACTGGGAAGCCATGAATGTGATCCACATCTTATAATTTATTTACCACAAAAATGAATCACGTTACAAGAACAAACCTTGAAGATGTGATACAAGAGCCTCTGGCAAGAAGCATATCTCGTAAAAAGAGTCATATCCAACCAAAAGACAAACCAAGTAAATAACCCCACAAACAATCACCACAGCTGAAGTAAAGAATGGTATATTATCCCACCATTGCCCTACTCTAGTTTGCAGTCCTGCCTGTACACCAAAAATCATAATCAAAATAAAATTCAAGTACATAAAACTCATACATCGAACCAATACACTCACTCTTACTAATACAGAAACTAATTAAAAAAACAGGTCCACAAAAACCAGCACTTTAAAAAAAAGCAACCGCCTAATTTTAAACTTAATTATATCAAAAGTGATCGTTGTTAGGGCGTTAATTCTTTTAAAAAGAATGAAGAACTAGAACTAGAAGAAGAAGAAGAAACATATCAGCTTAAATGACCTATTCAACTTTTTGAAACCATCTCATTTGCATTAAATATATCATAAAACAGTTAATCCTTTTTTTTTCCTCCAACGGAACAGATAGCCAATAATGATAATAATAAGAAACAAAAAAACAGAAACAAGCTCAACTGAACTAAGTATAATTAACGGCAGTCAGCAGGATTCAACGGAGCTTCAAGAGTTCTCCAGATTCATTAAACTTTGCCGAATTCTTTTGTGTTTCTGGCATTTTCTTAGCAACCAAACAGAGGAGAAAAGCATAAAAGCAAAGACAGGCTTATCAAAATATTGAGAGAAAAAATAAACCCTAAGAAACAAAGACAGAAAATCGAAGAAATGTGGATCTGAGCTTACCTCTGAAACAATATTAGGTCTCATTTTTTCTTTTTGGCGCAAAAAACAAGTTGCAGTTTCTTCGTCTTTGGCCTGATGACTTTGTTTGAAAAATCCAAATGATATTAGCTTCTTGAAACTACCAACTGGTAGCAAATAGGAAGCTTTGGAGTCCGGATTCTCCAGATCGAGTCTTCGAATTTTAAAATTCGGGTTCGGATCTTGGGTTGATACGGATCCGGATAAGTATTTCCCAACTCCCAACTACTCCTAGGGCGTGTTTGGAGGTTTGTTGGTCGTTGCATAAAACGGACAAATAACTAGTAATTAAAAAAGTTGAAACTATGATTACAACACTAAATTTGAGATTAAACAGAGATTATGATTAAACCTATGCATCTTTAGTAATTACATCTGATTGCATATTGGGCAAATTTTATATATTTAATTATAATGTACAATTACAAAAATAAGGACAAATCATCGTAGAATTATTTACATAATAAATGGATAGTACCATAATTTTTATAAAATAAGAGTAGCAACTACTACTGCTACCACAGTGTAGTATGGTATACACCAACGGATAAGAACCCTAATTTACTAATAAGATACAATTTTAGATTGGCCCCTTTCTGGATCAAATTTTTGTTACCAAGTTCATACTCATTACCATGCGAGAGAGATGGTCATATCATACCAGTCAAGAAAGAGGTCTAAATTGGAAGTTGGAACTCATGAATTTCTCTGAAAATTTTGGATCAAGAATAATTTACAGGTCCAGACCACGAAACTGAATTAATTTAGCATAGGTGGGGAAGAAGGAAGACAAAGATAGAAAGGGACACCTAAAAGGACCAAATTGGAAAGCTGGGAAACGTGCTCCTTGTATGAAAGACAAGCACGGTAAGCACCCTCTTTCGTTGCAGCAACGGGCTAAACATGTTAATCTGTGGAGGAAAAGCACACCATATTTAGATGATGGGACGCAGCTATTCCTTGAGATCTGGAAATCTCTAATCATAAGCAAATGGAAAAAAGCTTATAGAATACTTGTAGATGCCCAGAATTTGGAAAGTATTATGGCAGGAGGAAACGCAGTGCAGGGTTTTGAGCAGGAAAGTTGCTCATCTGCATGTTTTCTAAGTGGGAAAATGAACTGAAAAGCATGGTCATTTTTTATGGGTTACTTTGAAGAGTAAATAGTGCTGTCAAGCATTGCAAATGCCTTGATAATTATAATAAGTTGTAAGAACTTCATAAATGTTGGATTTAACACTAGCTTTTTTCAGGAGAAAAATCCAAAGTGACGTTCGTATAAATGGTGGCCAGAAAAAGGCACCTAGTTTTCTTGCTCCCAGCCTCCTAATCGCTCCCCAGGGTCATAGTTTGTGAAAAGCCGAAACTCATTTCCAAGTTTGCTAGAGTGTCGAGGCCGGAAATTGCAGGGGTACAAACCCAAGAGCTCAGCAGCCCTGTCCCTCTGCACCTCTCCTGCAAGCCATCACAATACTTACTCTGAGATTTACTATAAAAAGCCACTGAAACAATAATTGACATCCACCATGTATTCTGCGCTACATTAAAGTTATAGATGTAATGCAGAAAAGATGAGACGAATTGAAAGACTCTATCACAAGCTATGTTAAGATGGAGAGGAAGCAAAAGAAGTTACCTGTAAGCAAAAGCAAGTAAGATTTTTGTGGTTGTACAAGAAAAGATATTGTTTGAGTAACTTTCTCCAAACACTCCTTGCTCTGCAACCATACACATGATACATATTATACTATCAAAATTTTCTTCAAACACATCAAATTTCTAGCTTCAGTGTAAAGCAGTATACTCATGGAACTGTTAAAAGAAACAAATGCCCCCATATAAATATCTGCTAAGTAGCGGTAATGATAAAAGTACAATCCATTGCTCTAACCCTAAATGTTTCATATAAGACTTAACCATATAGTGGTTTACCACCTTGTGAAAGAAATGTGTCTAAACCTTTACAATCTACAATACTAGACTTGGCAGAACTCTATAAAGCAGAACACTAAGCTTAAATTCCCTCATTTAGAGGCATCAGAGGAGGGATTTTACATCAAGGTAGAAAATACACTGGTATAAAACTGATTAAAAGCCTTTGATTTGGTCTCCATCAGAATATTAAAAATCACAAGATAAACAAGCAATGAAGCAAGAACATCCTCGTATTCAACAATCTAAAATCAAATACAGGAAATAACATATTCAAGATATTTGGTGTGTAAATAATAGTAAAAGAACATAACAATTTTGTGTCATTAAAAAAGTGGAATAGGTTCAATCTCCTTAGCAGTTCCCACAAGATTGGTTGCGATCATGAAGGTTTTGAATATGGCACAAGACTTGCACAGCTAATAGTAAGAATGAAAACAACACAGCATAAAAGAGCTTGTCTTCTCAACTTACACCAGAAAAAGGAAAGAACCCTTTATACATGTCTTACCAGGTAAGGAGGATCAGCAACTACAACTTGGTAAGTATGTTTGAGTTCCAATGGCAAGTCTTCAGATTGGTTGTAATCATAAAATGTAAAATCACTGCCATATTGCTCAAAACGCTTATCATACTCCAAAAGTTGCACAGAGATATTAGGGTCCATGTTCTGAAAATGATGCAAAAGCAAGAAGTAATGAACCACAAAGCATTAGTAGCATCATGCAAAGGAATAAAGATTCATCGATTAAATTTCTCCGTTATGCCAATCTAAGTCTGTTTGCCTTAGTCAATACTTCATAGAAAATCACATGATAATCTTAACTGGCCAAGCATCTTTTTATCCAAATTGCTATATGTAAAATATAATGAGTCATTTGGATTTAACCACATGTCCAGCAAGAGTTGGAACACAGAGCCTCCTTTGTATCTAAGGGTATTTCAGTAATCCGCTCAACCCTTAGTAACGTGCATTGCCTTCAGTTTCATGCCCTAGTTTATTTCTTACACTCTCTCTGCACACATAACGTTTCAGAAGCCAAGTCGAACCACCTTAACTGACTATAATCTTGTAAGTCCAAAGTGGAGCTAAGCCCTAGGATCTCCACAGTGAAATACAGCATCAACACTAGTGATGTAAGCTTAAACCCTCACCTCCCAAGTTTTCTCATTCATCCTCAACCAGGCACTATATCCGGTTTAATGAAAACAAATTGTTTCTCTAATTAAACTATTCCAAACAACAGTCTCCATGATTCCTTATCCTTTCTTTGACTCCTCAAACGACAACATCAACCGTTATTCATTCGGGTGAAAATTTATGCTTAGCTTCTCTCCATGAGTTTTGTGCTATAAAGTCTCTCTTATTATGTCAAAATTTACCACCTTGATAGTTCAAGAGTCGGGCCAAAGTCAAATTTCAGCCTCTTTCGAGGTCCCCTTTATTCACATTTTTAACTCAAACGCTTACATTTCTAGTCATAACTAATTCTACTGTAAATCAATCTGGCCTTCACACCCAAACTCCACTAAACCGATAACTGAAATTAAAATAGTATACAGTCAATCGTCACAACTTCATTACCCTTCACTATTTACTCCATACTAATCATTCTTAACAGAACTAGAATGAAAGAAAAACTTTTTTTTAAAAAAAATGCTTGGATGCATTTGATAAAATTACCTTAAGATAGGCATAGAGGGTCGGGCAAGCGATACAAGCTACGTTATAATTGGAGTCACTGCAAAGAGAAAGAACTTCTTGGGCAACGGTCCGGGCTGTTTCTGGGTCATACCAGAACTGGCTCAGCCTCCAATCTTCAGTTACTAACGCCACTTCACTCCCCGGCCCAGTTCCTCCTCCTTCGGTTTCTACAGTTTCATGGTTAGCAAGAGATTGGCTTTGTTCTTTGAGGAACTCTTGGAGAGCTGCTAGAGCATGAGAGCTCAGGGCTGGTGGGTCATCGTCGTCAGCGTCGTCAACGGCGTCGGTTTTAGGAGTTCTGAGCTCTTCTTCCATTTTTCAGCTGCGGCTTTGGTAGTGACAGTGAAGGAAAACGAAGCCAGCAGGAGCGAAACCGGCTCGTGTGTGCACTTTGCAGTTGGCTCTTTTAACCGGGATTTGTTTAAAAAGCTTATTAGGGTTTTAATTATTATCCGGGAATAGGATATACCCGTTCATTGTTTGTTATCTAATGTGGTTTATGGTTACTGTTTTCTGTTTAAATTAATGATTAATTTAGTTGTCATGTCTATAAATTAATGCGAGTGCTTTTATTTTTTTTCAATATTTAAGTATTAACAGTCTGATTTTATTTTGAGTCAAACAAGCAGGAGCGAGGACCGAGGCTGAAACGAAATGGGCTAATTCAGTTTTGCCCTTTTGGCTTGTGATGCTCACCTCCTGAGCTCAAATCCTTACAACAGTCATAAAATAATAATTAACAGAGATGGAAAATGGTACTAGATGAGATCAGGCAAGCAAATAAAATGAGATAAGTTAACCCCTCACTATGATTGAGAGAAGAATTTTACTACCATTACATCCTGGGACCTAAATTTTTGAAAGCATTCATAGATTCTATCACCCCACTTCATATTTTCATACTTCTAAACAAGCTAAGCTGTCAGCTAGTAGTCTGTAGTCTCCTATATTCCGAGCATCAGTAAGCATAGATCTTTCAATTGTTCCTTCTAAGCAAAAAGGAATTTGTTCTTCCCTTAAATTATACCACAAGAATGCACCTCTGACATGGCTGGTTAACTGAGCCATCCCCTTTGCCCATCTTGACCGGTAATAGAAGTGATTGGTTTTTGTTTTCATTGTCCAAATAAGAGTCCTCTAATCACCATAAACGGGAGGAAGGATTCACCAAATGAACTTTCTAATTCCAGCTTTCATTGAGATCACATTTACTACTGGTAATGTCAAAAGCTTTCCAACTTGACTTCAAACGTGCTTCCTCTACTGGGCTTGCAATCAATGTCATCCTTGTCCTTCTCTGAAAATTGATGTATTTCTCCACTTCCATGCAAAGCACCACCATCCAGCATAATGAGTCCATCCAACTTTGAATCTGCATTTCCATCTTTGATATAACTCAACAACTTAACTAGAACCTCTGGGGAGATTATATCCCTATCACCTAGCAATTTTATGAATATCTTTGCTTCATCCATATCTCCCTTCCCTTTCAAGTACTTTAGACAAGCAGCCACACTGTCATCACTAGGCTTTAACCTTGGCTTCCAGCAGGGTCCAACAATCAATATGGCTTCCTTCATTGCTTCAACTGCCTTTTCCATTTTATTATGCCAAAGCAATGCTGTTGCAAAATAATACCATGTCTTTGCATTAGGCTTCCCCCCTTTTAACAAAATCCTATTTACGAAGGTTTCAAACTTTTCAAGAAGACCTCTCCTGGAATAAGCACAAAGCAATAAATTTGGAATGCAAATATCATAACTTAAAGTCCGAGGAGTCTGGGATTCCCATTCATCAAAAATCTTCTCGGCACTCTCAATATCATCAAACTTCAATAGAGAGCATATCATAGCTATGTAGCCCTTATTGTAAACCTTCGGATATGTCTTGTAAAGTTCCCAAATCCTTAAAACTTCTTCTTTCTTCCCTAGTGTTGTGTATCTTGTCAGTAGGTTATTATACACTATACCTCTTCCTTTAGTCAGTTCCTCAGATTTCTTCAGCATTGCGAAAGCCTTGTCCAGATGCCCAACTTTGATGTAAGCATCTCCTGCAGTAGCATAAAAAAACCAATCTGAAGCAAGCTTCGAATCAGATTCCACCGTTCGAAGAATATCTTCAATTCCATCAACATTGGATTGAGCTCCATTAGCGTTTAGACAGATGCAATACGTATATATGTCAAGAGCAATACCTTTTTCTTCCATTTCGTGCATCAAAATGTCCAGTTTCTCGTAATTGTCTGTTTTATAATGAAGAGAAAGCAAAACATTGAACACAAACGTCGATCTATCTAATCCCAAATCCCTCATTCTCTGCATTAGAGCCTCTGCCTTTTCAACAGATTTTTCACGTGCATAGCAGTTAAGAAGAGCAGAGTAAACCGTAGGGCCTTTTACTTGTTTTGGAACACTGTTGAAGTAATTCTCTGCATGTTCTATCCCATGAACTTTTGCAATCAAATCCAACCGAAAGGCAACATCACGATAGCTCATCCGAAAGTACCTTTTGTCAGTCATCCACAGAGACATCTGGGAACAAATAATAAGAAACAATAATCACAAGGCTTAAATGCACGAATCATGATTGAGAAGAAAGGCATAGGCTGAAAGGAAATCAATTTCACAGTTGTGCAGAAATACATCACTAGAAAGTTCGAATTTCACAGTTCTAGACGTTACTTATGAAGAAGATAAAAGCAGTCCAGAAAAGATGCAATGCTAGAATCCGAAAACATCACATGCCTTATCAAAAGGAAAAAAAAAAAAAAAACGCTGAAAGATATTTTAGCATATCCAACAAACAGAAGCTTAAACTCCTTTTCTTTTGTTGCTTTTGCCACTTGTTTTTTGCTGTTTTCCTTTTAATTCCTAGAAAGCGCTTAACAGAAAGAGTAAAGCAAAATCATATTTGATTAAAAATGAACAAATGACTAACATGCAACACCAATTAACATAGTTATTTGATAATAAGCATTTTCATTAACCAAAAATATTACTTTCATATCCAGAAGCAAAAAATAAGTAACAAAAACAACAGTCAAACGGCACTTAAAAGTCTTAATGTAAATTCTCAATCTCATCTGCACAAAATTAGTTTAAAAATAAAAATAAAATATCAATCTGCAAACAATTTCATATCAAGAAAATGCTACTAAATAATTTGATTTTGCAAGATAATTACTTTCCAAATACCTCTAAAGCGTGGCCGTAGCGTTTATAGAATCTGAGTCGCTTGATGCAGAATTGAAGGAGGTGTTTCTCTACGGGATTCCCTTCTTCGACCCATTGGTCTAAAACCGGAACGATGGAGACCGAAAGATCTCCACTCGGGGAAATCTTACGAAACAAACCGTTCATTGAACCTCCCATCATCGCCATTTTGCTTCTACCAGTTGTCGTTGTTGTTGATGTGGAGTAGGAGAAAACACCCAAAACATTTTTGAAATCGAAATGGGTTTTAAGATTGTTAAAGACCCTACTCCAATCACCCAGCTTCATTTTCAGAGGGAGGAAAGGAGGTTCGGCCGTTTGGAAAGGGTTTAAGCTAGGTTTTACACTTTTACAGGTTAGAGTTTCTTTCGCCTTTGGAGTTGTGGGCTTTCTTTCATTGTGATGTAAAATTATAATTACTATTTTTACTTATAGCTTAGCTTAAAAGACTTTTCATCGGATCCAAGCCAGAAACTTCATAATTTAGTGGATTTCTTATAGAGAAAGGGTATAACAATTTGGAACAACAGTTAAATTATGGGGCAATGTTAATGGCACCCAAATCTTATATTTAAAATGAAGCTTGAATTTACTCCTAAAAATATAAAAATCCAGCAGTTTCGAGTCAGAGTAGTAGTTTTCAATCCAAAAGAACAGCCAATAAGGCAATAACCGTGTTTGCAACTGGAGTCGTGTCATGGACTTTAAGATTGTGATGAAGTCGATGAAGGCCTTAACACGATTTCAGTTTTGTTTGATCTCCGATTCAATTATACTAACATTTTGGCAGCAATTCTGACAGCCCACGAAGAGATGTTGATGCTAAACAAATGAATTGCAAACAAAGCAAAGAGGGCTTCCAATGTAATTACAGTGTAATCTCAAACTGGGGAATGAATGTGATACCACAAGCGACTACTAAAATTTAGGATTTCAACCCTATTTTAGGAAAATGCATCTCATATTAAATCAATAACCAAAATGCGTTCTTTAATATTATCTACTGAAACAAACTCCTTTTTAACCAGAAACTAACTTGTCAACTTGAAAAACAAACAAAACATTCATAGCATGTCCAACTTATCAAGTGCTGATTAAAAATAACAAAATTCTCCACTCCATTGGTGTGCAATCTCTTCCAATTCCTCAACGGTTGGCCTTGGCAACTCTCTCGATTTCATCCTTCTTCTTGATGGCATAGCTGCACAAACAAGAATACCATTAGCATCAATAGAACCGATCAATCCAAATGGAATAGCATAAGAGAGCAGTTCCCAGTTACAAAACAAAACAACATATAAAGTCCCCAAATTACCTATTTGATGATCCCTTTGCAGCATTAATAAGCTCATCAGCCAAACATTCTGCAATAGTTTTAATGTTTCTGAATGCAGATTCACGGGCACCAGTGGTCAAGAGATAGATGGCCTGATTCACACGACGAAGAGGAGAAATATCAACAGCCTGACGCCTGACAACACCAGCAGAACCAATACGAGTAGCATCTTCACGGGGTCCACTGTTGCATCAATCAAAAACAACAAAGCATATAATAATTCAATCTAAAAAAATACAACACCAGCAGATGTATTTAAACATTGCTGCTACATTATACATTTGAGAAAGAAAACACAGAATTTAAGTCTAACACGATACCTGTTGATGATAGCATCAACAATGACTTGAATTGGGTTCTGATCAGTCAGGAGATGAATAATTTCCATGGCATGCTTCACAATCCTGACTGCCATGAGTTTCTTTCCATTGTTTCGGCCATGCATCATCAGTGAGTTTGTAAGCCTCTCAACAATTGGGCACTGAGCCTTCCTGAAACGCTTAACTGAGTACCTCCCAGCAGTGTGGGGAACATAGGTCGCATGCTTGGCAGCTTGGACACCAATGTAGTCACTCAAAGAGATATCAGTGACCTAAAGAAGATAAACCAAATCGTGTCATTGCATACAAAAATTAAATAGTCAAAGGCAACAAGAAGTCATATCCGTAAATTTTTTCAATGCAACTGTCTTAAAGCTTTTCAAACTACAGTTTAACACTAAGCAATTTTATCAGTCTTATTAATCAAACCTACAAAAAAAAAATTGCTTGCTAAATTAACAGTAAGCATAAAGAAACAAAGACAGATTATTAGGAGAACCAATACTGTTACCATATCACAAACTGTACTTTGAACTATCATTAACAGCAAAGACAACAGACAAGTAGCTCAAATCAGAGACAAACAAAATCAAAACAAAATAGGCATTAATATTTCATCAATCTGCGTGATGATAGAAATGGATAGACGAGTTCCACATGAAGTCGACTAGATGATATTATCATAACCATAAGCTCTAGGAAAAAATGTTGTCAAAAACACAGTCAACATCCCTTCACATGAATAACTATTCCATCCATAAAAATCCAATAAAACCAGGATTTTAGTAACAACTACATATTCCTACAAAATCGATTTCCTTTATCACAATTCTCTAGCCCAACTAGATAACTTCTAAAGGCCAAATAATATCTGCAGTTTCAATTAGATAATCCTTACTAGGAAACAAAAAAAAAATCAAAAAGACTAAAATGAGACATATCAGCTAAAAACTAGAGACAAACAAGCAAGAGGCAACAAAAGACAGATCTACGCATAGAATAAACAGAGAGGCATAAAGGAAAAAATACCTGAACTTCCTCGAAGCTCCACCGGTTGAAGAGCTTGACCTCGAAGTGAGGTTGAGTTCCTTCTTGCTGTACTGTCCCGGTGGCTGCCACGGCTGTTGCCATACCTATCCAAATACAAGGAATAAAAAACAAGAATAGACTTGAACAAAAATAAGGAAAAGGGAAGGAAATGACAGAGAAAGAGAGAAGAAGACGACAGAGTAAACACCTGTAAGTAGAGAGAAAGAGAGACGGTGGCGGGTGGCGAGCGGCGAGGAAAGATGCGTACCAGGATGATGAAGTGAAAAAACCCTAGCTGTCTTGGCTTTTATAGCCGCTTCACTAGGTTTAAGAATTTAGATCCTTCCATACATCTTAGTTAAATATCCAAATAACCCCTGAACTATCTTAAAAAGGCTAATTAAACCCATATCTTTTTATTATGTTCAATTAAGTCCTTAAATTTTAGTTTTAATCAAATAAACCGCTTTCATTAATAATATAATTAAAATTTAACATATCATTTTAATGATTGTCAGGTGACAGGTGATTATTACTTAAAAATTGTATATTTACATTTTATCTTACCACGTGTCATAGAATAATTGAATTAATGATTTAAAAAATATAAAAAAATAACTTAATTACTCTATTTAGTTCTTTCGCAAGCAAATAGAGCAATGGATTTGTGTATAAACAAACTAAATCATGCAATCTAAGATTTTTAACCAAACTTATTAAATTATCTTAAAAGTTGTTAGAGAAATATAATAATGTTGAATTTTATTTACTTAAAAAAGGAATTCTCTCTCCCCCATCCTCCACAGTTACTTTTCTTCAACTTCTTCGCGAGGGGAGGGAGGCATTATCATCATGGAATTGTTCAAGCTGCTGACATGAGTGGAAGAGAGATTGAGCGGTCTCTCTTCCCTGGTTGTGTTGAAGACCCATTTTGCAATAGATTTGCTCACTTCCCTGGTTCAAAATTTTCCCCTTCCACAATGATAACAATTGTATATTTTACAACTTTACATGACCAATTTTGGTTTTTATATGGCACATTTTTTTTTAACATGACACATTTGGTTCAGGAAATAAAATTAAAAAAATAAAATAAAAATGTTATTATGTAATTTGATTGATAAAATAAAATAAGGTAAGAATTACTATTACAACTAAATATTACAATTTAGTTGATAAAAATAATTTTAAAATAATAAAAAAAAGTGATAAAAAATAAAAATACCTTTTATTATAATATAATTATTTTTTTATTTTTAAAATATTAACACTTGCATGAGATCTATTAACATTTGCATATGTGGGAATAAAGCATGACCAGAAATGAATAGTATCTTCAAATGATCTTCTAGAAGTAATCGCACTGTGGTGGTTAAACATGGCTTCGTTCCTCTACTTCTAAATGGACCACACAACAATACCAAATAACACACCTTAATGGGTATTACAAGACGAGAAAACCTTCTTTGAAATTTTAATAAACCCATTCAAGCAGATTTCAGTTGTCAGAAGACTCATGAAGATTAGTAGTAATAAAGGAATTCCAAACAAAGAGGGCAATCGCAAATAACATGAATAATTTGACTCATATTTGGTATCGCATAACAAAAGTAAACATGATCACGTGGCCATAACAAGTTGGTTAAAATTTTTATTTATATTATTTGTTTATACAAGTGAAAGATATTGGTACCAAATATGACTAGTGAAAATATGGTAAGAAATAGGATTAGATAGTAGATCTCAATGCTTAATTAATTATATGTTTCCAAATTCCTATGGGTTAACTAAATTTTAACAAAATTAACAAGTTTGAACTTAGCACAAAATCAATCTTCTTGAACTAAAATGAACTTGAAATTGACATGAAAATTAACCCAATTAATCTTTCACTAACAAGTAATTGACCTATTTATTACCAAGGACAAGCTATCAACCCAGTTTACCCCTGTAAAACCAATTACTATTTTTGTTTACAGGAGGTCATTTTTTATTAATTTAAAAATGAATTGAAAAATAGTAAGCAATATTATAAAGAGGAAAAGTAACATGATAAATTATTAAAGAACAGCTAATTTAGTAGGATTGATTTATTTTAGACGGGTATAATCATGTTAAACTAATTTCTTTAGTACCTATTCAATGGAATAAGTTAAATAATTTATCCTTTTTTTTAAGCAGGTTAAATAATCCATGGTAAACATTATAAAACTGCTTTAACTTTATTAATAAGATTATAAAATTGATTATAAAATTGCTTTAAAATGTTACGTTTATTAATAAGATTGATGATTATATGATATATATCTAAAAAATAATCATTTTTAATTTAAACTCTTAACATGCTCTTTATAGAATATATTTTAAGTAAAACATTTTTTATGTTAACTTATTAATTAAAAATTTAAAAACATTTAAAGTGAACTCTTAAAAAATGTATGATATCTTTTCATACTTGTTGAAAATATAATATAATATAATATAAAATACCCTCATTTTCATAAATTTTAATCAAAATTATACAAAAATTTATTAATTTTCAATATAAACACTCTCCCTTAAAAATCCAAACACCATTAATAAAAAATATAAAAAATTAAAATATTTTTTATTTATTAATCTAAAAAATTATTATTATATTTAAAAAAAATAAAAAAAAATAAGAACACCAATCGATGCTCCTAGCTCACCAAGAAAGTGGAGCACCGATGCTTGCCATGGGCTTGACTGGGGCTCCTGGGAGCGTTGGGCTCCCCAGTGGAGCTCCAGTACTCTTGAGACGGAAAACTTTTTTAAATTAATAAAAAATAATAATATTATATAATTATAATTATAAAATTTAATCAAAAATAAAATTATTTTTAAATTTTTACTACATCAGCAAGTTGAGTTGAACTTACATATACAATGTAAAATAATTTTTTAAAATAAAATATTTATTTTAAAAATTAATAAACCTTTATATAATTTTAACTAAACTTTAAAATGTAAAAATATCTTACCCAATAATATATTAATCCGTATTTTGTCGCTAATATCTAACATATACGTTTTGGAGAGAAACACATTTGAATCTAAAAACTTTTCGTCTTGCTTTTGAAAAAATATTTCCAGCACTTTTACATATTTAGAGAAGATAAAATACTTAATAAAAAATAAAATATAGAAAAAGAGTAATTATTGACAAAAGAAAATGTGGCATGACATTTTCTGCCTTCACCCTCCGTCCCCCTCTGTACCACCTACACACTCCTACCGCCGTCTAACGTACTCCATCGCCCTCTCTCTCTCTCTCTCCTTCATCCGTAATTGGGCTCGCATATACATCTTTCTAACACCTTGATACCCTTATCTTCCACGACGACATTGTTATAAAATTAATCACTTTCTCATAGTTATACTTTTTCCACTGATTTCCCTAAAGAGTAACTCAGCTACTTCCTTCAGTTTTTTCAATCACCAAAAGGCACTCAGGCACCTGCTAAAGCCACACCTTCACTTGATAGAATCAGACAGAGCCTTATTCCAGGGCAAAGGGTTTGATTCTCAGTTAGAAAATAGAATCAAGCACATCCCAAGCATCAAGATACAACAACCTTTGTCTTGTGATGCTAAACAATGTTACATTAGGCACCAATCAAATATTCTCAAGAAATAGTAATGGAAGACAAAAATCATAATCTCAAAACCAACTTAGTTCATTCAACAACATAATTAAAGATTTAGGACAACTTATCCATGTAAAACCATTCTCCCCAAAATCCAAGTCTAGGTATGAGAAACTGGCCACTTTCAAAAGTAAAAACAAAACGCGGCAGAAAATAAAAAAACTAGCTAGTACCACAAAACATCAATATCAATGTCACAGAAGATAGAAGGATAATCAACGAAGTCTCCTAGCTTCTCTCTCAGACTCGAGCAGGGTGAGAATATCTCCCTCCCTGACCGGTCCCTTCACGTTCCTCATAATGTAACGGTTCTGATCATCCAAAAACTTGACTCTCACTTGAGTCACCTGACCTCTTGATCCTGTCCTTCCCATAACTTTCACCACCACGGCATGCTTAATTTGGGAATCCATTCTGCAAACAATCAAAACCCATCCTTTTATTCCCGATTGTCCAAAAACTACACCTGTTTTGTAAATAAAATAGGGTACCTTAAACAAGATTATATGATCATAAGCTAACCTAGATTAAGGGTAGCACTTCGGCTCGAATCTAAGATCCTTAATCCTAAGCTAACCTAACTAATAGCCCAAAAAGGTATCTCAAACAAGATTATATGATCATAAATATGATAACCAATTTCAAAATAAATGAAAGTAATCCCAGCTAAAGCACTCACAGAATGGTTCATTAACATCCGAATACCTTCATTTTAGCTACTTAACAGCATAGTATAGCAGATAATCAAGAAATCTATCTATTCTTCAAAACAGGTTAAAAACTTTCTTCCTGAATGAAGGAACTCTAAAGAAAAGATAGATGAAATCGGAGCAAATTTATAGAGAGAAAGAACGCAGCAGATCTAACGTTAAACATAACCAAAGGAAACAACGAAAAGCTGTAACAGTAAGCGTAATCACCTGATAAGACCTTGGCTAAGAGAATACGAGGGTCGGAGCAGAGGGAAGGGAAGCGGCTGCTTCTATAGCGAATTTCTGGGTGGAGAGAAAAGCCCTAGAATTAGGGTTTATATAGACAAGTCTTTTGAAAATACTGTTATGTTCATAGATTTGGTTTCTTAACCTGGGTATTATGGTCACTTCAGCATTTGGTTTTGGGCTTTGGAAATTTATGCGTGGTGTAATTGAGGTGCATCATTGCTGACCGTTTGGTCCTTGATTTGGGCATGTTGGGACCGTCGGATTATCATACTTTTGAATTCTAAATTATGCATTTTTTTATTTATAATTTGGTATGACGACATTTTACATTTTTTTTCTTTTTAAAATATCCTTCCTGATCTTATATTTTTGTTCTTGTTATTAAGTTGCAAAAATTCATTGATTCAACTTTAAACATTATATATTTATGAATTGATTTATTTATATAATTTGATAAATTCTATTCTTAAATTATTTAACAAAATTTTTGACAAATAGTTAAAATAAATACGTAAAATCTAAATAGTATTATAAAAATGATATTTTTACATAAATAAAATCCATTATAATCTTGCATTAAATGTTCCATCCAATTTTTAATTAAAAATCAGTTTTGATTTAGTGGAATTATAGTAGTTGAAAATTAGTTAATGTTATTTAAAATACAAATACATTTAATAAAGAAGATTTCTCAATGAATATAGAACTAAGTTTAAACATTAATGAATATAGAACAAACTTTTTTTCAGTATCAGATTTAGATTTTATTTCTTTAGGTTTTTATATTTTTTGTAATTTCTATATTTATATTAAATATTTCTCTCTCGTAAGTGGATGTATATAATGAAAATCGAACCACTTTAAATATAATTTCTATAGATATGGAATAGGTAATTTTTATTCAAAAAATGGATTTTTTATGAGAGTTTCATAAAGTTGTAAAGGTGTGTGAGGAAAACTGAAAAAATATTGAGTAATATAAAATAGAATAAAAAATTATTTTATGGATTTACACATGATTAAATTTATATTTTTTAGTAATCTTTATATTTATAAAAAAAATTTTATTTTTCCTACATAAATATATACCATGATAAATATTATTCCTTATATGATTTTACTCTAATATCACATTAAATATGTTTTTCATTAAAAATCCTTATATTTTGAACAGCATAGTCACGACCGCTACAAGCTTATTATAAGTCACCATAGGGAAACAAATCTGGGTAGAAAAGAAAATAAGTGGAAAAAAAAGGGTACCACTGCAAAATCATGAACCTATAAAGACCAGAAAATTAATTCTTGGTTGTCCAAAGTCCGGACTTTTTCACTCTTTTTTCTGTCTCTGTAGTTTTTCTCTGTATGGAGCTCTCACTTTCTTACTCGTCTTCTATTGGAATTTCAGCTGTAAATCCTCATTGCAAGGCCTCATCTTGTCAGGCGAAGACAATACCAGCTAAGCTCAATGGCAGGCTTTTCGACTTGTCTTTGAGATGCTCCAGAAATGTGGTGTCAGTTGGGCTTTACAGTCATACAAGTTGCTCAAAACATGTTCCAACTAGGCAATTCAAGCGTAATCCCATCTGGGTATGTCTTGTAATTCCAAATTCTTTGCTCAAGTTGTTGTTCTTCCTTTTGGTTCTTGTTGGTTATGGCTGGGATTAGAGAACAGTCAAAAATTGAATGTTTGTTGAGAATTAGGCTCTGTTTAATGACTTGAACTTTTTGGAATTAGAAAAATGATCCTGTTTTAATACTTCCAATAATCCTACGGTATATTGTTTTTAACTACCTGCTTTTTGCTATTTGTCTTTTGTTTCGTAATAAGTCAATACAAATCAAAAGCAAACGGTAGAAAATGTTTTGCTTTTTGGAAGCAAAAAGCTAGTAAAGCAACAACACACCACTACCTAATTTTAGCTGGAAGTTTTGCTCTCAACGAGCTGAAAATTTTTTATTCAAGTCCATTGATGCTGTTATTGACTTTCATTTACAAAATTTAGAACCCCTTTTGCTTGAGTAGCGGTGCAATAGTAAAAGTTTTGAGCTTGCAAGGTCAACAAAGCTGCTAGCCAATTCAACAAAGTTAATAGAGTTAGGACTGTTTTCCAGTTCACCCCTCGCTGTGCTGTACTTCAATGGAACAATTATTGCAATTTTCTCTTGTTCACTCTTATCTATGAGAATCAATGAGTTTATCTGTGGCATTAATGTAATGTGAATGTGGGTTATGTCAGGCTTGCGGACAAGTTGGTGCTGCTGGGTCTGATCCAATGCTGAACAAAATTTCAACTTTTAAGGATGCATGCTGGAGGTTTTTGAGGCCCCATACAATACGCGGAACAGCTCTAGGATCAGTGTAAGAACTTACGAGTGAAACACAGGTTAAATATGGTGAGTCAATTAATTGCATTCTGTTATACCTTAAGTGAAGTTTGTCGTCAATTCTATTGACAGTGCTTTGGTGGCAAGAGCATTAATTGAGAACTCAAATTTGATAAAGTGGTCTCTGCTGCTGAAGGCGTTCTTGGGAATTGTAGCTCTAATATGTGGAAATGGTTACATAGTTGGCATCAATCAGATCTATGATATTGGCATTGACAAGTATGTGTCACATCTCTGTACAAACATTTTAGTGCTCAAGTAAAAATGTAGATACCTACTTATTTAACATCCTTGACATTTAAATCTGAGCTGCCAAGTAACACCAGTAGAGTTACCACATTTATGTGGTTTAAAACTCAGCAGAAAAAGAGACTGTTATCTAGAATGCAACGTTACTTAGAAAACTCCCAATTCTTTTTATTATTCACCATGTAATATTTATTTTTGAAATTTTGAACTATTTTAAAATGTTTTTTGATTGTAGAGCTGTGTTTTAGGTTTTGATCTTGGAGTCTAGATCATGCAGGTAAACTGTAAAAGTGCATACCTTCTTACAGAAAATTTGAGATTTCAAATTCTGCTTGTTATGTATTTACTAGCAACTTATAAGAGATGAGATGTTAAATATTTCAGTTAACCTTTTTTTATTCAATTTGCAGGGTAAACAAACCCTACTTACCCATAGCTGCAGGGGATCTTTCAGTTCAATCTGCATGGTTCTTGGTGATAATTTTTGCAGTGACTGGCCTTCTGATTGTTGGATCCAACTTTGGCCCTTTCATCACTTCTCTTTACTCTCTTGGTCTTTTCCTGGGCACCATCTATTCTGTTCCTCCGTTTAGAATGAAGAGATTTCCTGTTGCAGCATTTCTCATAATTGCCACGGTATTTATTATTATTTTTTTCTTTACTGAAGCACATATTGCCCATTTAATCAGGACTGAATTGTCAAGAGGACAATAGCGGTTATCTGTTTGCTTTCTAAATCTAAAGTGACCACATGTTAAGTATGGACTAAAGGATTCTCCTGGATAGTGAACGTGAAGCAGCTCACTGCAGAAGTCACCCGAGAGAATTTTAGATGAACCAAATATCATTTTTCTCAGATATCCTTGTGTCAAATAAGTATGATCAGTCACTGGACTAGCTTACTACTCTCAGATCTTAATAGTTGTTGGTTTTGTAAAAAATTACCATAGGGTATATGGAAATGACACCATTTTGCATTGATTGACACGATATTTTAGACTCAAAATATTTTTCATGTTCGCTTCTAAAAGTTCCTTTATTAGACAAAAATTAAGAAATTGACATTTGCAGGTACGGGGCTTCCTTCTCAATTTTGGGGTGTATTATGCCACAACAGCTGCCCTTGGACTTCCATTTCAGTGGAGGTAGGTAAAAATTTATTGCATTTGAATTGTTAATATGTAATTCTTACATACCTTTATGCAATATTCAAACAGATTACCTGCCTTACTATCAATCTTTACCTTCTGACTTGGTTGGTGATTTGCTCAAGGCAAAACAGCCGTCCACTAGTTATAAAACTTTGAGTCAGATTTCAGCCCCAAGGTTTTCAGGGAAACAGCTAAAGTCAAACAGCATGATGCAGTGTACTTTTAGTGTTATTGAAGAACTTTATTCCCTCTGTTTCTAGTTTGGAGACAGTTCAATGATCATAATTGACAAAATTTTATAATTGGGAAAAAAAAAGACGAAGCAAAAAGCAATAAATCTGCTATTCAGCTATCATGATTTTGGCTCAACAGACTGACTTGGTACATAGATCCTTGACCACAAACAAATGAAAAAGGAAAAGCAATCATGTGCTTCTATTGTTTTTCTAACTTAGTTGTGTGTCTTTACAAAAGTATGGGCCATTAGTTCCTTACCTTGGCCTTGATTATCCATGAGGTGCCTCTGAGTTCTTTTCCATCATGCAATGCAGTGGAACCTTTCCTGTACTGCACCCATGAATTCATCCCTCTGGTTAAAACTCCAAAGATTTGCATTTTAATTTTGTACATAAAGGCATCATTGATTAAGAATCTAAATTTTGTTTAGGAAATTCATTTACCTAGTAAATTTGAGGTTTAGCTGTTTCTATACATGTTTAAAAAAGGTTGAGAGAGCTATACACATCCTTGCTCTATATTCTTCTGCAGTGCACCTGTGGCATTTATCACAACCTTTGTAACATTGTTTGCGCTTGTTATCGCCATAACAAAAGATCTTCCAGATGTAGAAGGAGATCGCAAGTAAGTTGTAGAACAAATTTAGTTATATTGTTGTTTATTTTTGTTCTTGTCCATTTGACATTGTTGATATCACATTTCCATATGCCCCCAGTTGAGTTTCCTTCTTCAGTTGTAAAATATTAGTTATGTTTTTCTATGGTTGTTCAAACCATAGCTTCTTGTCTTGATCTTCCCTTAATGAGCCTCAATTTCCATCTTGCTTTCCCTTTTTGGAAGTTTCTCCTCTCTATTCAGTTTGAAACCTATCCTAGTGTTGTTGTATCGTGCCTAACCCTACATTTTTCTATATCAATATTTGTTTGATGTCTGTTTGTACATTTACAGATTTCAAATATCAACATTAGCAACAAAGCTTGGAGTTAGAAATATTGCATTTCTTGGTTCTGGACTTTTACTGGTGAATTATGTTGCTGCTGTGTTGGCAGCAATATACATGCCTCAGGTTAACAAGTTGTACTACTTTAGCCTGTCTTCTCATTCACTATAATTTATGCCCAAAATTAGTGCTTAATTTGTGTAGCTCATGGAAGCAGTTGAGCATTTGTTTGGATATTTTATATTTATCTTCAAGGGAGATTATGTGTTACAGGTTTTCAGGCGCAGTTTGATGATACCTGCTCATATCTTCTTGGCATTGTGCTTAATTTTCCAGGTGTGTTTCCTGTCTTTATGACTTTTCTAATAAAATAATGACCAGGAACCATATGATTTGTTCTTCATGATTTTTCATCCATACTTTTGATTTGAATCATCCTCCCTCCCGCTTTTCTAATGCTCCAAAATGCCAGATATCTCTTTCTGGAGTTTTCTAGATGGTACTTTTGATTCAGAGCAATGATTAACATTTACCATTAGTGTTTTTGTTCTTAACCTATTCTAAATATTAAATTAAATTCCAGAAATGGACATTCTAAAAGGAATTTGTGTTAAAATAACAATTGCTCCTTTCTGAGTAACGGTTAAGAATGCCACTGATTTTTGTTTGTTTCTCAATTATGATCTCTAATGTAAATTTTATTTTAATATTGGTTCAGGCGTGGGTGTTGGAACAAGCAAATTACACCAAGGTAATGTCTAACTTCTAATAGATCATACCACGGTAGCACCATTTGACCTGCTATATACTCTACTTGCATAAAGTTTTCAATTTCAGCAATTAACAGAAGAACACATAGCAAATGGTTATAAATACTACAATCCAAGTGGAGTTATGGTGTTCATGCTCTTTTTTGGCAACCTAATTGACTAAACATATAGTACAAACTGACCTTTTAGAAATTGAAACTGGCATACCATTTTTGTTAACTGTCAAAAGGGGCATGCATTTAATTTAGTTTGGTTTGGATTTTGAAACATTTATAATGATATACTTGAACCAAATTATGGACTAAACAAATATGTATATGCATCTATTTTGTTTCAATTATATATTGAAAATACTACTACTTATACTGATTTTCCATTGGCACCCGAGCATTTGGCTCATTGGTTGGTATATGATCCCCCTACACAAAGAGCAGGGTTCAAATCCCCCTTCCCCCCAATTATATAAATATATATATATATTGATTTTCCATTGGTCCTGTCATCTTCTCTTACTACACTCTAATGGCTACATATCTGCCCGTACTTGTTATGGAAGCCCTACAACTGGCTGATACTCGTAGTCAGACCATAATTGTTTTGCTCAAGTGCACTAGATACATTTCACTGGGAAACCTTTCACATGTGGGATGCACCCTAGTTTAGTTCTGTAAAAAAGTTTAGTCAGGATCAGAGTGGTTGGAAATTTTCATATCAGAAATAAAGGTTGTGCTTCATATCCTAGAGATGGTTACTATGTGTATAACTATATAGTGTATATCATTGAGACATTATGAAGCAAGCCTATAGGGTCTGTCCTTTTGCAAATCATATATCTTTAAAGATTTAACTGCCTGAAGCATCCTTCAGTATTCCTGCATGTGTGATGACTAGTTTAACTGCAGATTACCAGCCTGTACAGACTTTGTTTTAACTACAAAATGAATGGTCATGTCTGCATGACAGAATTAGATATTTAGCAACCTGTAGCAATAAATAGTCTATAAATCTATGTCAGCCTCTCAGCCCTCTGATATTTTCACTGTTAACAACTGCCTGATGTTTGAACGTCTCTAAAGCCAACTGGCTCACGCCTATGTTACATGGTCTCGAGATAGGGTATTGGTGCCCATCACGGGTACACCATGCTTTTTTATCCTTTTTTACCTAAATTTTGAGGATCCAAGCATCATATCCATAAGAATGATGAAGTGTCCAAAAAAATGTTGGACATGGGTACATTAAGGTAAGGTGAAGAGTCCATGTAACATAGGCTAATGGTTTTAAGGTTCTACAAATGTGTTGGTGTGGCAAACATTTTTTTATATCAATTTAATTAAACTTCAAACTGCAACAATCCTTCATATGTGGGGATTTTTCTGGATGCCAACAGGGAGCATGAGAATTTGGTCAATACCTGATTTTATGTTTGATTGCAATTTGCAGGAGGCAATCTCAGGGTTCTATCGCTTCATATGGAATCTGTTCTATGCTGAGTATGCCATTTTCCCCTTTGTCTAGAAGACTAATCTTTACTCTTCATAATTTTGTTTCTCGATTTTTTGTTTTCCACAGAGGGAGACTAGTTATGTAAATATCTAAATGATTTTCCCATTTCATTTATGCATTTTGTAGCAACCCTATCTTGTATCAGTTCTTTCACAAAATCATGCAAAGAAATAAGAAAACAAAGTTTGATCTTATTTTAACATAAAAGTGTTATACTCCAATTGAAAGAACCTCTTAGTTATCCCAGCCTAGAGTGTTCCATGTGGCTCATCATGAATGAGGCATCTTTTCAGCACTAATGGTGTAGGCATGATGGTTGCAGCTGCATGACTATGTATAAGTGTTCAAAATAAGTAGGATCAATTTATTAAGTTGCTATTTAGCCCAAAAAAAAAAATTTAAATTGCTAGATGTTGCTTCTTAAGCACTAATTGACTTGACTCAGGCAACTAGATGTTGTGGAAACTGGGGCTATGCAGCTATGTTCGATCGTCTAATATGCAGGTTTCGGTCCTTGTCAACAGTCAATTTCCCTTGTGGGATGGGGCAGGGTGTTGCTTGGGTTCGAACCCAAACCTACATGCCTTTTAAACGGTCCTTGTGCCACCAGGTGATGTAGAGAAAGGCATCTGACTAAGAGTGAAATTGACTGGCAATTTTCTTCAAATTCTGGAAGCCCTTTCACTCCACGGCTGTGCAGTTTTTGTTTCATTGAAGAGGCTGGATCATAACATTATACATTGCATGCTGTATGGGAAGACACTCATACATTTGGGAAATGTCGGCACAAGCGACAGAGCATCTTTTACTTTTAACTTTTGTGGTCTTCTGTTAAACTATGTTCAACCCATTTGTGTTCTATAAGGTTAAGAGATTACATAAAGATCAACTTTAAAGCATGCTCAAGATGTGGGACCGAAAACTATGTGAACTATCACCATAGGTATCATGATCCTGACTGTTTCAAAAACCATAAGAAGACTACTTCAACAACTTGCACTTATCTTTTCTATCACTATTTTTGGACAGTAGATTTTTAACTTGAAAGTGGAGCATAGATGCATACAATATCATTAAGATCAACCTTCAGACGCTGACAAGTCTGAGCACATTCCAAATTAAAATTCTCATTGCTTCTGAAATTTCCAGGAGTTGTTTCTCTTGGGTGATATAGGAATCTCCTTTTGAGGTCAATGTAGGATTTATAAATCTGCTGATAACTCAAAGGGCAGACAAACCTAATAGCTCATCCAATTCATCTTCTCATTTTCACCATAAGATCTACTGGAAAAAAAATAAAAGAAATATGCAAAAGAAAGGCTCAAAAAACCAGAAAAGAATCCTATATCTTCTTCTCTAACCACAACATGCCAGAATCACACTTTCATCTAAAACTTGCCTATGCTTTTGCTTTTGTGACACTACAACTTGCTCAGGATGCAAGGGGACTTCTAGATGAACTTGTTTCTTTATGTAATGAAGTTGGAGTCATGACCCTTGGGCTAAAACGTGATGTTGTCCGAGGAGATGTACTAGCACTTCTCGGTCTTGGAGACAAGTTTGCTTGCTCTAGGACCCGGACCTGAAGCTCAGAAGGATAATCCCTCATGCAGCTAATCCGTGGCCCAGCCCCAGTAGACCACTTGAGAATAATTGTTGAGCTAGTTGATATGACTTCATTCCCTTATGCGAGTCTATCCTTTTCATGATTTTTTCCTTTGGAATGGGCTTCTCATCTTCCTCATCATCATCTTCACCATACAAATTGATCTTAGTGAACATGAAATCTTCCTCAGACAAAAATTCTTCCGCTGTTTCATAGCCATCGTCTGTAGGGGATTCTGGACGTTCACAGCAGCAGCTTGGTGGCAATGCTTGTGTCTTAAAGATGTCAAACACATCATGTCTTGCTGGTATTTGAAGTTTACTTATTTTTGATAATGATCCTCGAGACAATCTTGACATGGATTTTCGCATTTTCTGCAGCATCACAATCTTGCTTTCTTGAATCAGTCCTCATGAGCTGAGTTTCACTGTTTGTGGCCTGAGTCTGCTGCAAGCTTCTCTGCTTATTCTGATTCTATTCTTATCTGGTGATGGTTCTTCCTCTTCGGAAGGGCTTTTCTGTAAACCATAAGAAAGAACTGCATCAGTGCCCAGCCCGTACACTAATTATAGGTGAGCGGACGTTTTGGCCAAAGAAATATCTACTACAACCCTGGAAAACAAAGTTCCCACAGAAACAGAGGCGCAAAAGAATTTCATGACTTTATGGACCAAGTTGAGAATAACAGTGAAGGTTAACTACACATTGGGTGCCGTACTGATTTTCGTTTTAATCCCTTGAGCACATGGACATTCATTTTGCAAAGCACCCCCTCCAACAATCCCCAAACAACCATGTGCTCAACTCTGCACCGCACATCATACTGCAAGAAGTTTTGGCTAGGAACAAAGATGCATCTTCTTCCTAGTGATGTGAATAGCTAGGGAGAGTGAAAATTACCTTTTGTGCTAATCATTTTACCCTACAATAGGACTTTGCTCTCCAGTATTCCTGAAGATTTAAGCTAAAATAAGAGTTGGAAGGATCAGTGTTCTTTACCTTTACATTTGTGAGGTCAACATTGTGTTCCTGAAGAAATGACATGAACTCCAAGAAATTCTCTTCTGTTGGGAGGTAGTGTCCACTGTGGGGCCAAACAGCCTATCAAGTTGAAAGATCATTTTAATACATCAGAAGCCCTACACAAATTAATAGATGATTCAGCTATCTTAAAAGATAAAAACATTTCTTGCCTACCTTCAAAACACCGTCTTCCACAACCAATCTTCCGGCAGATAATGTTGCTCCACCGGCCAGAAAACTTGAGTGCTGAAAAGTGCCCTTTTTCTTCTGTCCAACATACAAAATCTTAAAAGCACTAAGAACAAAAATCCACTTAGTATCTTTTGGTCCGCCTGTGGTATCAAGAAGTGTCCCAGTCTGCTTGTAGACAAACTTGCCATTCTTTATTACATTTCATAAGCCTCCCTTTCTGTCTGTCTGCAAATAGACAAAATTTATTGGCAAACAGATTTCAACTAATTAGACCATTTTTTATGACTCACTTAATATTTATCCAAGTCATAAAGGAAATCATGAAATTGAATAAACTTTAATAACTTATGCCCCTATCCTACCATATTTTTGTTCCTGATTTGAGGTTTTTATAATTTTGGATCCAACGTAAGGGCAAAACCCACACTTACATGCTCTGCAAGCCAATATAGTTAAACAAAAATTGGAAAGGAAGATTGACTCACAGGACCAAGATACTTGATGCACTGCTGTTGAAGCTTCAACCGTGGGCATTTTTCAAGATTGACTTCTTTCCCTTCTCCTATATCAAGCCTGCATGTTCAAAAGTTGATAGATTGTTTTTGCAAGTTGTTGGGATGCAAAAATCCTTTCCACTTTTTTTTTTCTATTGTTGGTCCAATAAAATCTTACCAATAGAAGAAGGGCTGTTTGCTGTCACAGTGAAGCCATTTGGCATAATAAAATTGGAGATTATGGCCGTAACGATGCCTGGGATCAATCTATTCACAACAAGAAACATGATCAAGAAGAGCCATAAATGAAAATTAGCAGTTGGTACAAACGTTTCATTCTTAGAATGGTAATTACCGCTTCAAGCCAGTGCTGCAAAGCAAGCTTCCGAGCCTTTTCATCCTTAGATAAACCTTTTCCCACCTGCAAAAGAAGACAACACTCACAACCAGCATTGTAGCCAAATGCATTTAAGAGCGTGCACCGCCTTCTTCACAACTCACCTTGGCAGCTCTGGTTCTTGCTCTAGACCATCGTGAAATGGCAGTCTCGGGTTTTTCGATCTCAAAGAATGATATAGAGCTTCGCTTGAGTTCAGCAAAATCTAACAGCTTCCACCTACAAAATGGATAAAAAAGGTTTAAATATGGTTAAAATATGAGGAAAGAAATGCTTGGACACCAAGAGACATGAAACCATTTCATTTGTTTCATTTTCATGGTTGAAAAAGATGGATTGATTTCATGTCCATCTGGTATCCAGTATCTCCTTGATAGAATACGCAGAAAATGATACAAACCATCTCTGCTCGACAACAACTGCACAATCTGCTAGCTGCCTCCTGGTCCGGAAACTCTTGTACACCTTTTGCAACTTTAATGCAGCCTGACATCTTCGCCCTCCCAGATCTGAAACTTGTGAATGAGGCTTTTTCTCAGTCAAGCTGTTTGATCTCCGCAATATGTTATGGTTATTCGCATTCTTACAGCTCTCCAGTCTAACAGACAAGTTATTTTTCTTTTCTGAGCTAGGAGCATTGCATGAGAGCATGGTCTCTGTTTCTCTCTTGTTTAAGCTTAAAGATCCTTCAAGTATCATCTTCCTAGAACCATATGATTGCATAACTTTTGGCTCTGAAACGCGGCCATTGAAACTGACTGATCGCAATGCTTTCTTCACATCCTCATCCTTAAAACTGATTGATTTTACAATAACAGCTTCAAAACGGCTATCCAGATCATCAAGATCACTAAGAGGACATGAAAAGGTTACCCCCATGTTACCAAAATATCTTCACATATAAAGATCTCAACCAACAAGATATATGGGGCCCCAATACCTGCTAATATAAACAAAAAGAAGATAAATTGTCAAAAATATTCAAGAAAAACTATATATAACATTATTTTTTGGTTTAACGGTGATCACAAATGAGCTACTAGCGAAGGATTCTGTTAATTCCATGGAATCTTGAAACTCTTAATATTTTTTAGCATTACACATCCATTCATCACTCTTAAAATTTCCTTTCATTTATCCAGTTAAAGTTCTTCAAAGAGAACGAGGTCATTAAGATACATGCAGAGAATGCGTTGTTTGATGTTGCAACTTGCAAATGGGTTTTAACTCATCAACATATTTGAATCAGAACAGATCTTTCTTAAAAGGAGCAAATGCCATTGTGTAGGAAGCCATGTGTCAGATGTAGCCGAATAACTTTGAATGTTTCATCCCTACTCTCTGCCTATACTTGAATGTTTCATTGCTCTTTAGAATGATATGAAATAAACACAAAGAAACAGAAACGTAACAAAAGTGTTAGAGGAAACCATTTACCTTGTGAAAAAGTTTATGTTTGCACCAATTAATTCACTTAGATTTCAATGAAATGGGATAAAAACAAAAAACCAAAAATCGAAACATTGAATGAAACAAAAAAAAAATGTGGGTTGTAACACTGCTAAATCAATGAAACAACAAAATAAGTAACAAAAACCCAGATGACAAAATTTCTCCTCTCATTAGCTTTAATGTAAAGAGAAATACCAACACAAAAAATGTTGGTTGTAACATTGATAACTCAAAGGATACAACAAAATAACAAAACCCCAGAAGACAAAACATCTCCTAGCTTGAGCTTTAATCCAAAGAGAAAAACCAACGCAAAAATGTGGGATGTAACATTGACAAATCAATGCAACAACGAAACAACAAAAATACCCAGATGGAGAAAGGAAAAAGATAAAAGTTCCTTTCATGCCTATGTTTACATGTTAACCAAGAATGCACAGCTTAACAAAGGCAGAGGAAACTTTACCTCAAAAGTCCGAGAAAGAGAAGCAGAGACAAGAAATGAGTTGAAGGAAAGAGTAGGAGAAGAAGAAGAAGAAGAAGAAGCAAAGAAAGGAAACCAAAAAGCGTGGCAAAAAAATGGGGACTTTGGGTTAGGTACCAAACGTGGGAGAAAGCGAAGAATGTGGGGATGGTGGTGATTCAGAAACAGGGTGGCCTTTGCCTTTGTGTTCGAGAGAGATTTCTTGTTTTCTTAAAATCTCCAAAAAAGAAAAACTAAAGTTGGTGTCTGTCTGAATCTCTCTCTTATGCTATTCTTGCTTGCCATGGCTATTTATAGGAGAAACCGGGAGGGAAATGTTGGAGCCAAAGGAGAGAGTATAGTGAGGCCATGTCCAACCAACCACGTATTAATTTCTTCTTTGACTGCCACACAAAGGAAATTTCTCCTTCCTTTTCCCTAATGGGAACAGCTCTCTGTAATCTAAAGTATTCATTTACTTTAAATCATAATATTTGTTAATTAATCTTGCTTTTAATCCCATTTTTATTCCTAATTTAACTTTTCTCTTTTCACAATCAAGGAGGGAGGGTTCTTAGCTTATACTTCTACTATTTATGAAAAAAAATTAAATAAATAAATATAATAAAATTTCCTATTCTATGATTTTGTTATAGAGATTCAAAGCATTTACATATGTGATTTAATAGTAAGTATAATTTTTTTTATTTAAATAACTGAATTTATTTTTCTTATTAACGAAAAAAAAAAAAGATAAGAAAGAAGTTCGTGGACGGTGAGATACTCAAAATGATAAATATTAACTAAAATTTATTAAATAGCTAATAATTTTTAAAAACAGATTTGGTTGCATTAAACTAATTGGTTTAGGTGAACTATTGAAGGAACATGTTGGGATGGAAAAGACTAATGACGATATATAATAACTTACCACAAATACTTGTTCAACCTCTCTTCATTTGTATTTTAGTAGTGACGGTAGACTTTAAAAGTCTCCCTAAAAAATTAATTAAAACTCTCCTCTTATCCTGTAAAGCTTTGCCACTTGGTTTTGTTCAAAGTGAAGAGATAAAATTAATAGTATTAAATATAAATTATACAAAATTTAAAGGTTTTATGTTTGATGAATTATGTTTATATATAGACTTAGTATAAGTATTATGTATTTAAGTGATGTATAAGTACTGTATATTGATGATACATGAATAATAAATTCATGTTCAGAGTGTAATTTCATAAGTAACCATGAATGAGATGCTTGGCTAGAAGTTTCCAAAAGAAAGAAAGTACTAAAGAATTATGGGAGTATTATACATTGGTAGATTCAAGTAGTCAATGCTCCGCCAATGCGCCGTCTCCTGCTCTCTACTTCTTGTACCGAAAAGTACAATACGCTTTAAAAATATTGTTTTTTATTTTTTTGTCTGAAAGAGAAAAATATTCGTTCCACGCGTTTTATGATCACGGCCGATGGCCAGAGACGAGTTTATCAACAACTATTGGAGGGTAAGATTCACGCCCAATGAGATGGATTGAGATTGGCATGGCCATTACCGTCAGCTGGCGTGATGATGCCAACTGTCCTATCGAATTCCCATGCAAGGTTGTGCTTCCCTGTACTACTTAGGAACCGTACGGGAACCTTTCTAAACCAAACCCCCCAGTGTCTCTTCTTTCTTTACTACGGGTCTTTGCCAAGTTTTACTGGATTCCCCTTTGGTCTTTTCATCATTTTTGTTTCTTTTTTTGTTTAATTATTTCACTATTTTATGTTTTTAAAATTTTTTTGTTACTGATAAGAAAATAATTTAAGATTAAACATTATTCATTGTAATATACTAACAATGTAATTATTATTCTAATTAAAAAAATGTGATTTTGGGTTTGAGCAAATAATATTGACATTAACATGAAAATTGCATAAACAAATATAAAATAATAATATTATATCTTATAACATCACATTTGATCGAGTACAATGACAGTTAGGGATTAATTGATCTAAAAATAAAAGCAGTTTGTGACAGGTTTATATGCATTTCAACGAATTGAGTTCAAGCAATGGCTAAAATCGTAAACCGAAGCTAAACAAGAAAAGTTGAAATACAGAAACAATTTGTTTCTACCCAGCTAGATTCATACGTGTCATATACCAAATATGATAGTTGGCAACACAAGCACAAGGAGTAGTGATGAAGAACCTATGGTGATGGGTCAAAGTTAGGCTTGAGGGCTATATATATATATATATGAAACTGTTTCGAGGTGACTACAGACTGTAGCTCGAAAGAAGAGGATGAAGGCAAAGCCCAAAAAGGGCACTGCCGGGAGTCATAATAGAAAACATGTACAAAACTTGTATGGCTGAGATTTAGATTAGACACAGCTGTAAGTAGTGTAAGTTAAATTTAGTTTAGTCCAACAGAATCCACGGTCTCTGACGAAAACTAGATATCTTTATGGTCCAACGCGCTTTGTCTCTGAGAGTGAGAGTGAAAGCACCACCGACACATCGCTGTCTCCTTGCCCACTGCCTCCAATCGCCATGCAGGCTCACTGTTTCATCACCACCCTCGCCTAAGCTCGGTTCTTCATCACCACCCTCGATTAATCTACTTATGATTCAATTCTATTCCTATTTTTTGGCAATTGTTTTTTCTGACCATATATATATATATATATTGATATCATATTGAATTTTTGTTGAACCTTTAAGAATATTCTTACACAAATGACCAAATTGTTTCTTTTGGTGTAATTGAAGATCAATTTGATAAACCTTCAAATAAAATTCAAAAGTTTTCCTATTCTTAGTGTTGAGATTAGGGAAAAAAATGTATAGCACTTAAAAAACCCTCTAAATTTTTTTTAAAAAAATTTAAATAAGTTTTGTTATTGCATTCAATTAAGGTTTTATATTATTGCTTCAAGTCAAATACTTATTTATAATTAGTAGTTAATTATTTGTAATTAATCAAAATAATATTTATCGTTTTCATGATACGTGATGTTGATATGTCATAATGAATGATAAAATATCAACATTATTACATGATAATTTCACTTTTCATATCAATGTCATATATATATATATAAATAATAAATATTAATTGAATCGATATCAAATAATAAATATTTAATCATAAAAATCTATTTAATTTGGAATGACT
Source organism: Theobroma umbraticum (assembly GCF_002168275.2). NCBI lineage: Eukaryota > Viridiplantae > Streptophyta > Magnoliopsida > Malvales > Malvaceae > Theobroma > Theobroma umbraticum. The sequence goes on along the minus strand of NW_018397259.1, from coordinate 3,402,680 downwards.
AAAGAAGGAGAAACAAGACTTTTTAACCCAACGTTTACTCTTCAAATCAAATTGAAAACGATGAGAAATGGATAAGAAGGATCTGTGCAAAGCCCGTTCAAACTCTTTCTTTTTCTCCATTTCCTTTTCCATTCCCTTGAAGATTAATAACCCAAAATTTTCCCATTCCAATCCAACTCTTCGGTCAACAAGGAGAAACCATCCAATTCTCTAGAAACTCTCTTCCCACCCCATTTAAAAATCAAAGTCTTCTACTTAGCACTTTCAACTGAATTACCAGTCGTCTTTGGGTCACTTTCCCTCCTAATTACAGTTGGAAAATCTGATTTTCCACAGCTTTCTCTCTTTTTCTTTTGCTTTCTCTTCGAAGGCTCACGTTTCAACTACGTTTACACTATATCCGGACGTAAAATCCAAGGTTAGAATGTTGAATTTTGAATATGATTAATTGGTTGAAGCTGAACTCTTTCCATTTCTTTAACAATTCAGTGCAGATATCACTTTCAGAGGAAAATGGATAAATTCCATCTTAAACTTTTAATGGTGGAAAGTTGGAATCGGAACCAACGGGATTGGTTAAGCAATAAATGTAGCAGTTTAGTTATCTACTCCTAAATGAATGTCGTTTGGTAAGGAAACATCATCGTTTCATTGTCTAAAACATTATCCAGACTTGTTTGGTACGTTAGAAATTTTTTTTTTTTTGGATAAATTTTTAGAAAAATATCTATAGTTTGAGAATATTGAGTAAATTTGTCTCGTGAGATTTAAAATTTAACACTAAATTATCTTGAATTTATTTTCGTTAGTTTTTAACTTACCACTGTTATTTTTATTTCAATATTTTCGGTTTTTATTTTATCAATGCAATATAGAAAATATTCTAGTCATTTTTTTTCTTAATAATGGTAAGAAAAACTTAACAAAGAAACAAAAATAGCATATTTAAATGTTCGATTTTAAAATTTAATTTAAACTATTTTTTTTTTCATAATGAATGTGTTCTAGAAGAAACACTAAAAAAAAAGGTATAATTTTTATCATTTTACATTCGGTGAAGAGATAAAAGAATTACCATCCTATACCATGGTAATTCTGTAAAATTTTTTTACAGTGTTTAAAAATTTTCACCGCTGATATAGAAGATAATTTATTTAAAAGGATTTCTTGAATGAAATGTGAAAATTAATTTTCTTTCACTCTTCCAACATTTCAATTTAGAACTATTTAATTTTATAAAATAATATGACAATCCCTTTTTTCTCTTAATATATATTCAATGAGAGGACCTTAAGCCTTAAGGTTTAAATTGGGCCTTGGCCTATAAGCTGAATTTACACATATATATATATATATATAGATTAGCCCTTCAAATTTGGGCTTTAAATCAATTTAAACCAAATGATGTTTAAGTGGCCCAACAAGATTAAAAATTTATAAGACATAGCCCAATTTATTTGCCCTATATAT
>NW_018397259.1:3241831-3401110 GCF_002168275.2 Theobroma umbraticum | reverse complement strand
CATTCTTGTTCAGTACCCTAACATCGTGGTTGATGATATGGTTGAGCCTGATGAGAATGAAACACAGAAGGGAGCAGACTATAATGGCACAATCCGTGTTTGGGGAAATTTGGTGGCCTTCCTTGAGAGAATAGATAATGAGTTCTTCAAGAGCTTGCAGTGCATTGATCCACACACGCGTGAATATGTTGAAAGACTGAGAGATGAACCTATGTTTTTGGTCCTTGCTCACAATGTCCAGGAGTATTTTGAGCGTATTGGTGATTTGAAATCTGCTGCTAAAGTTGCTCTAAGGCGTGTTGAACTCATCTATTATAAGCCTCAAGAGGTTTATGATGCTATGAGGAAACTGGCTGAGCTATCAGGAGATGCTGATGGAGAAAAAGATGGTGATGAGCCTAAAGTGGAGGAAAGTCGGGGTCCATCTGCATTTGTTGTCACTCCAGAGCTTGTGTCTCGAAAGCCTTCCTTTCCTGAGAATAGTAGAGCATTGATGGATATCCTAGTGTCTCTCATATACAAAAGTGGAGATGACCGGACCAAAGCCCGTGCTATGCTTTGTGATATTTATCAACATGCCCTTTTTGATGAGTTTTCTGTAGCTCGTGATTTGCTGCTGATGAGTCATTTGCAGGATAAAATTCAGCATATGGATGTTTCAACACAGATACTTTTTAACCGGGCAATGGCACAGGTTGGACTTTGTGCCTTCCGCGTTGGACTAATTGCCGAAGGACATGGCTGCCTTTCCGAACTGTATTCTGGTGGGAGAGTGAAGGAATTGCTTGCACAAGGTGTCTCACAAAGTCGATATCATGAGAAGACTCCAGAACAGGTACTGATTATCATATGATCCTTGGCAGATTATAATCCCAATTGGTTGAACTGATAATCTTAATGTCTGTATAGCATTGTTTTTTCACTTTTTGCATTTGATGCTTTCATTTGTTTATTTCTGATTTAGTTTGAATTTTTAACAAATATTTGATTAGTTGGTTAAATGGTGTTCTTTCCAATGTGGTTGAACAGATGATGTTTCTTTGAGGCATTTTGATGTTTTAAGTTATAGAAACAAATGTGGTAGCATAAAGAAGTTTTGAATTTCACCTCCATTTGTAAACATTGTGATATTATGAACTCTAATGGGGATTCCATATTATTATATAGTTGTTTAAGGACTTACACATGTGAATCTGTGTATTCTTACAGGAAAGGTTGGAAAGGAGGCGCCAGATGCCCTACCATATGCACATCAACCTTGAGCTTCTGGAGGCTGTGCATTTGATATGTGCAATGCTGCTTGAGGTGCCTAACATGGCAGCCAACACTCTAGATGCCAAACGGAAGGTGATAAGTAAGACATTTAGGCGGTTGCTTGAGATGAGTGAGAGGCAGACATTTACAGGTCCCCCTGAAAATGTGCGCGACCATGTAATGGCTGCCACCAGAGCCCTTTGCAAGGGAGATTTCCAGAAGGCCTTTGATGTCATTAATTCCCTCGATGTTTGGAAGCTTCTTAGAAATCGGGAGAATGTGCTCGACATGCTGAAAGCCAAGATCAAGGAAGAGGCTTTGAGGACTTACCTATTTACTTACTGCTCATCCTATGATTCGCTAAGCTTGGACCAGCTCACAAAAATGTTTGACCTTTCAGATTCCCAGACTCATAGCATAGTTAGCAAGATGATGATAAATGAAGAACTCCATGCAAGTTGGGACCAGCCAACACGGTGCATTGTCTTCCATGATGTTGAGCACTCAAGGTTGCAGGCTTTGGCATTCCAGCTGACAGAGAAGCTTTCAGTACTTGCTGAAAGTAACGAAAGGGCAGTAGAGGCAAGAATTGGTGGTGGTGGATTGGATCTGCCATTAAGGCGGCGAGATAACCAGGAATTTGCTGCTGGGACAGCCGCTGTTGGTAGGTGGCAAGACTTGCCCTTCAGTCAGGGAAGGCAAGGTAGTTCTGGGCGTTCAGGATATAATGCTGGTGGTAGACCATTGGCATTAGGACAGAGTGCTGGAGGTGGTTATTCGAGGGATCGGTCTGGTCAATCAAGAGCACTAGGTGGGTATTCTGGGAGGACAGGTTCAGGAATGAGAGGTTCCCAGATGGATGCTTCAGCTCGCATGGTCAATCTCCACCGGGGTGTTCGAGGTTGATACTCTGCAGTAATCTTGAAGCTAATTTTGTTTTTTTTTTAATCTTATAAGTTATTTGCCTCGAGAATTTTTAGAAGGCTTTTGAACTTTGATTATTGGATTTTGTACTTTTCATCTATGGATGTGAGAGCTATGGGACTTATTATGGCATTTGTCTGTGCTGGTCTTGATATCTTTATATATTTTGAATGTTTGTTTACTGCTACTTAGAACAATGTTTCAATTTTGAAACTAGGCGTAATCTGAAAGGATAAAAGAATGGCCAATAAGCCGCTGCTTTGGAGCCTGGCATGCCATATGGTGGCTGTATGTAGGCGGTGGCCAGCAGCCCTGAGCTTTTTGATTAGATTGAAAGTTGAGAAGCCAAATAACCACCAATGGTTGTGATATAGCAGTTTGCGGGTGAATCATTACTTAAAATACTTCTTCACAACTTATAGGGTGAATCATGGGTTAGAACTTAGAACTTGGATTTATACTTGGGGTTTTAAGGAGAATTACCTCATCTAATCTTATTGCCCCTTGGAATTCTGAGTAAACTATACATTGGAAGACACGAAATCCATGGTACATAAGTAAATTGTCAACCAAGTACTAACAGTCTTTAGCAGGAATAAACATGCCCTTCCAAACTAGCTAGAATTACAACCAAACAAGCACAGCACTCGTAGACCTAGTCATAGCATTTGCACTGCACGTTATTATTTAGTTCACAAACCTTGCAGCATCGATCAGGAAGCTTGAGCCTCAAGCTTGGCAGCCTCAAGGTCAGCAGCCTTCTTGAGAAAACTTTGCTCATCATCCTCGAGAGCCATCTGGATAGGGCAAGACCCCAGTCCATCGGCAATAGCAAGCAAGATCTTCTTCATCTCGGATCTGAACTCCGGCAGGTCGACGCTACCGCTGCGATCACAATCGAACTTGTCAAATATGGAGTCGTAGAGCTGGGTGAGCTGCTCCGGGGGCGTGGCCACATCGACCCCGAAGTGGGTCTCGATGAGGCGCAGGGACTCGAATGCCTTCCGTAGCTCGGACCTGGATAGAACCCCGTCGTTGTTGAGGTCAAGTGCTGCGAAACTCTCGTCCGCGCTCTTCTTGAACTGTTCCTCGTCCGCCACGAAGGCTCTCACCGTTGATCCGTCGATGATCACCACTCCCATGTCTGAAATTTCAAACTTTCCCTTTTATTGGGTGTCGAAGTTGGGTATATGTAGCAGTCGCTGGGTGGACAGTGGGGATAAGAGCTGAGGCTAAAATTACTTAATCTTGTCCTTTAGATTTTTCAGTCGGGACGTGGCCGCTCAGCTGATATTCATAACGAGGCACGTGTTTGAGCCACGTACGTGCGGGGGATTTATTTTGATCTTAAATTATTTTTGACTTTGATATTTTTAATTTAAAAACATATTTATTAAATAAAATAAAATCATTATTTATAAATTTCAGATTCATTCATAATTTCTCTTATTATTATAAATTCCATGACATATGTGGTTTTTTTTTTTATTGAATTTTGATTTCAAAGTTTGTGCTTAAAGATATTGATATTTATCAGGCTCCACTTAGTTGACTCAATCCAATCTAATTTATATATTATCATTATTATGTTTTTAAAACCAAGCTTTGAGTCTAATAGCCGGCGTCTTTCATTTTCATGTTTATAATAATATTTTTTAGAATTTCGCTAATTAATGTATAAATGATCCAATTTAAGATTATAAAATATTTACATTAACTTTAGATATTATTATGTGCTATTTATTAATGAAATAATAATTTAGAATCAAGTTGGATTGCAATCTAATAATCTTCAATTAAAAAGAATAGTACTAGTATTTATTTGACTATGTTTATAGTGTGTTTGTTTTATATAGAAATTAATGTTGAAGAATGATGGTGACAGCAGCACATTGGATGTATGCTTTATTGGATCTTAGGGAAAACCAAACCCACCCCATGAAGTAGCTATTTTTGGCCGCAGTTTACTTTATGTTATAACATGACACGATCAACGAGCCAGAAACACCCAATTGTCACCAAAATATCATAATGAGCACATGTTGTTGGCCACTGCTCACTCTACTAATAACTGAGGCTGCCTTTCTCATATTTCCCAATTGCCACTTATGTGCTTTAACATTTTAAAATTTTCAACATTAGAATTTTTTATTTTTTTATTATATATTTTTTTGATATAATATTTAAAAAATTTAAAAATATTTTTAAAATATTAAATAAATTTTTATTTTTATTATTATGGTAAAAATTTTTATAATTAATGATTGATTAATTGTCGTTTATCAAAATAACATCTCTCATTTTTATAACATGTGATGTTCATGTGATATTGTAACATGATCTCACTTTTTATTATGATAAGTTAACATATTACGTGATATAAAAATAACTTGTTATTTTAATTAATAATAATTAATTATACATTAGTTATAAGAATTTATTTAAAACTTGTTTGGTTTAATTTTTTTTATCTTAAAAACTACTATGAAGTTTTTATAAAAAATAATAATTTTTAAAATTTTGATAAGTAGTTTGATAAAATAAATTATATAAGCTCTTTTGGTTAAAATTACCATAACGGCTATTCATGTCATTTTCAATCTTCTAATGAATTAAAGCAAAATAAATCTGTTTCGAGTTTAAAAATGATTTTAAATATTAAAAATCAAAGAAATTTACAAAGAAATCCAAAACGGAACAACTCTAACAGTATTAGATTTTTTTGTAAAGAAAACAAAAAATTTTTAAATAGTAACTGAATGCATTTTTAAATTTTAATTTTTTTCTCTTAATTTTTATAGGGATAAAAAAATTTTAATTTTTGCTATTTTGTCGTTAAGTCTTTTAATTTTTGTAATAGTGTTTATAGAGAAAAATAAAAGAGAAAGAAATTGTGATCTTAAGTTGGAAAAGGGTAATTTGTAAAAGAAAAGAGAGGAGAGAGAGATTGATCGAGAGGAGTATTTTTTGACAAATTGATATGTTTTAAAAAGAAAATAAAGAGAAAGCTCTTATCTTGAACTTTTTTTTTAATTTATTCTTTAAAAAAATTAATTTTTTAAGTGCTTCTCAAAAATTCAGTTTAAAATAACTTCTGCTTTAGTCTGAAATTGAAATACATAATTAAATTCAACAAAAAATAAAAACTTATTTAAATTTTTTAAAATAATTTAAAGACTTTTTATAGTATTATAACTTTTTTTTTTCTTCCATTCCCTTTCCTTTTTCCATTTCTTTTTTATTTTCTTTGTTAAAGGGGAAATTTTCAATATGTGGAAAGACTCTCCATTCTCTTTTCTCTTTCTCTTTCCTGAAGTGAAAACCGTACATGCAAAAAAGACAAGACAAAATTTTGAACAAAAGCATCCAAATTTTGTTCATCTGATCCTTTCCTTCTGCATTTTCCTCTCTTTCTTGAAGGAAAACAAACTTAAAATGAAAAGAAAAGAAAAATAATTGTCTAGGTAATTGTATTAGATGGATCATCAAGCTAGATCTCCCCTGTGAATTTCCTTTATAAAGCAGAGAAGAAGCGAGTTTCCTGTTTAATCTCTCAAAATTGTAATGAAAAGTACGGTAAAAAATTGCATGTAAGCTAACAAAAAGGTAAGAAGGGTATTGAACATAACCCCAAAATTCAACAGAAAGAAAGGATATAGGGAAACAACCACATGCACTTGTGTATCTGAAATGTATATGGCTGGTTAAAGAACTATTAGCCAACAATTCGCACCTCACCTTTCAACTTTGGTAGGTATATGTTCCGAAGTCTCCATACCTTCATCTTCACTAGCTTTGTTTGTCGCGTGAACTTCTGAAGGCCGAAGTGTTTCTTCAACTTCCTTGACTGAATTCTCAATTGCTGCTTCATTAACCTTGCTAGTTGGAGTAACTTCTAATGATGGAGGCCTTGCTTCAGAATCATTAACTATTCTTTCTGCAGCTTCTTCACTATCTTTGTTTGTTGTAGAATCTTCTGATGACTGAGGCTTTCCTTCAGCATCCTTGACTTCAATTTTTAAAGCTTCTTCACTATCTTTGTCCGTTGGTGCAACTTCTAATGACTGCAGCTTTGCTTCAGAATCCTTGATTTCAGTTTTTGTGGCTTCTTCGCTATCTTTGTTTGTTGGAGTAATTTCTAATGATGGAGGCTTTGCTTCTGAATATTTGACTTCAGTTTCCACAGCTTTTTCAATATCCTTGTTTGTGTCACTGACTTCTACAGATTCAAGCTTTGCTGCTGCCTCTGTGGCTTCTTCATTAATTTTGTTTGTTGCAGTAACTACCAAGGGTCCAAGCCGTGCATCAAGATCCTTGACTCTGAATGTTAGAGATCTCACGTCTCGGATGTCTGCTAGCTTACCAGAAGATGACTGTTGTAGAAAGAAAAATATAGCTTTCATTAAAAGAGACATGAAATCTGTCATCCAAATGTTTACAAAAGAGGATAAACATGCAATTTATTTCAGAAATGACTTTCATTTCAATCCTTCTCCACCGTATATGGTTTATGCTGCAAACTTGAAGTTGAGCTGAAGCCATATACTTTCATGCATTCCTGTCTCATTATCACTATTATAACGAAATTTGAAAGGTCTATTGGATAGCAGAAACTCTTTTCCTCTAATCCTTCCCTAGTATTTAGCATGTACAAATGCACACAAATCAATTCAGAGGTAGTCACGGTAATTGATCATTTGTGTTTTAGTTAACTCAGACTGGTCATTATTTTCTTGCTTCCCTCGAGTGTTAAAATCACATCACATGTTTGGTGAAAATAAAATTAAGCACAAAAGGAAAAACGTAAGAAAATAGTCAAATTGCATGTGGTATCACAAAAATGTGGCAAATCCCCAACCTCTATTCCCGTAAGAGCATTGCTTGAATATTAAAAAGAAAAAAGGAATCAACATGGTAATAATAGATGTCATCTTTCATCTTTCATTTGAATAAGGCTCCTCAGGTCATTTAAACATTATGCATCAACTGCATCTAGAGCATATCTCGAAAAGCACTCAACCGTTAGAGAAAGAAAGGCTGCTAAATGCATGTCCATTACCAACTCATCCAAATAAGATATTGACCTTGATATTCCTAAATCTTGTAGGTATCATTTATATGGCTTCCATTCACATTTGTCCTCTGTACCAAAAGTAGTTCAGTAATATAAGTACAGACTAACAGATTAGGTTCAAAACGCCAGGTTGTTAAAGCTCTCTCCTAATATGCCTGTTTTGAGTGAGAAATAGAAGATAGTCACAAAAGTTATGATGTTAGATAATTCTATAAAGCCTTTCGTCGTGATATTTCCTAGAATGGCTTCACAAACGGCAAAGAAAGATATAGAGTGCTTAAACAGTAAATTATCTCTCATTTGATAGTTAGAAACAGATTGCATATAGTAGCAAAAAAGAAAAATAAATATGCACTGGAGCAGGACATTCTGAATCACATCTTGACTCACCTTTTCCAGTTGCTCAACCCGTTCTTTAAGAACCTCCACAGATGCTTCCTTGTGAATGCCTTGAAGAATATATAGCAAGTGAGAATGGAGGTTTGTGGAGCGATGTTCTTCAATCTTACAATGAGGTATGGCTGATTGGCAACCTGATGCATAGAAAGGGCAATTCACAAGCTTCATTGGACAGACAGTTATGCAGTGTCTGTCCATCTCACGCCTCATGATGCTATCTGAGCACCCTTGTTCACATGGAATTATCTTGAAAGGGCAAACTGCATCATGCTTCTCTGCTTGATTAGCTGAAAATCTAGCATTACACCCCTCATTTTCGCAGTTCATTAATCTATAGCCACAAGCTGAGACATGCAAAGCAAGTTCATCCACTGACTCAAATTTCATGTCACAGTGAAATGCATTCTTGAAGTCAACATTTTTCAGTAAAGTTTGTACAATTGCTTCTCTCTTGTCTATTGACCAAAACCCATTAATTTCCATTTCTTGTGCAAAATCATCTATCTTGTCTTCTCTCTTGTCACTTAGTAGCCATCCCGAAACTCGACTAAACAAATTCCTCTTTGAACTCGTAAAGTCATCAATAAAACAAGCAATGATATCGTAAGGATGGTCAGATGCTTCTGCCTCTGGACCAGATTCCAAGACAACAGATTCAGCCACAAAAGTTTCACTTCTTTGTGTGAGATAGTCCACCATTTCTTTTCTAATTTCTGCAGCCACTGAACCAGGGGACCTGAACACATCACCTGTTGTATTGTCGACACAAGCTGTAGCTAAACCTGGTAAGAATGCTTGAGCTATCTTGTAAACTAGTTCTATATCACAAAGGTCACAGTGAAATGCTGGACCTCCCTCTTTCGCATCTTTGATCTTCTTTGGTACAAGTTCTACATCACTTGCAGGAGGATCCGTGCTTGAAGATTCCTGTAAAATGATATCAGATACAACATATTACTGCCTGGCTTTTATAAAAAATCTACTTGGCAACCAAAAGGAGTACTAGACTTAACAACTTTAAAATCCAATAGCCTATCATCAACAAGGAAACATATTGATTGGCTTCCAATACAAACACAGACAGGTTGACATCTTATTTGGGCAACCAGATTTCTCAGAAAAGAATGTCTATCATCGAATTATAAACCTTGATCTGTCTACCTGTAAATTATACTTTGCTAGCCATTTGATTATTAAAGGGGGTGAACAAAATTAAGAAATATTTCGAGTGGCCAATTAACAATGAGAAATCTATGTAAAATTATCACTGCCACCCTGAATCAGCCAAACTCAAATCCACCAAAAGAGAAAAACTCCAGCCAAATAATTATGGCTTTCTCTTTCAAATTCAACTCATTGGAATAACAAAAATAAAAAATTTCTCCAAAAATTATTCCGACCAGCCCTGAGTTTCGCATATGGCAACACGAAGGATTGCAACAAATGCTTTAAATTTCTGCATCAGAGGGCAATATATTACGTCATAAATTCACCAATTTGCTGGTCCTATCTTAACAAAATATGAAAATTTTTAAAATGAACAGTTTTACACCCTAACTAATCACAGATTCTCATTGTCCTTTTATAATCTCGTAGCTCATTCTTTGTGGTTAATTCGATATTGACCAAATCTCAATTGATTTTCTAAAGATCCAATCACCGACAATTTAGATATAATCACTCCAAATTCCAGGGCAACGAAATTATAGAAAAAAGAAAACCTTGAAAAGCATAAAATTCCTACATTTAGAAAGATCATAAATTAAGAACCGAATATTAATTAGATTCTAATTATTCCTTAAATCAAATGTAGTAAGAAAAAAAATAGAGAGAAATACCTCCATCATTTTCAAATGCCAAAGTCCAGAGATCCGATCAAAGAAAATCCCTCGCTAGCAGAGCATAAAAATGAAAAAGAAAATTTAATTTAGAAAAAATTGTCTAATGAAGGTAAAAAAAAAAATCTGAGGATTTAACCATCAAAATTGGCTTTAAATTTTTTTAGTTTTTTACCGCTCTCGTTCTCTCAAAAAGGGCGAAAGAAAGAAAGAAAGAAAATCTGAAAAAGCCAAAGCTAAAATTAGGGTAGGCCCGCTTCTTTTCGTTTTTATATGCAACTGTTTTAACGGTCCTTTTCCGTTGACTGAAAAATCTGCCTCGCTTTTTTGACCAAGGCATCTTTTGTCCCTGTTTGGTTTTCAGAATTAGCCCATTCCGGTCCGGTTCAATTTTGGGCGGATGAGCCTTCAATCAGGTCGGGCCCAGAATATAACCAGCCCTTTTGGGCCCATTTATTCGATTTCGAATCTTAGCTTGTCAATCTTCCTCCTGTTTCACTTTCTAGCGTTTTCTCGGCACCCAAACTGAGCTCCCTTTGTTAATTGAAATTTATATAAGTCTCTGCAGAATTTGGAAGTGTCAGGCTGATCAACGATGGCAACAGCTACATACCCGCCACCGCCGCCGTATTATAGGCTCTACAAAGATTACCTACAAAACCCTAAATCGGCTCCGGAGCCTCCGCCTCCAATCGAAGGCACCTACGTTTGCTTTGGTGGCAGTTACACTGTGAGATTATCTTTTTTTTTTTCAGTAAATTACGTATTATTATTTTGATTGGGTCTCAATTATTTATACTTATTGAAATTTGATTTTATGGTGTTTCTTTTGGCTGGTAGACTGATGATGTGCTTCCAAGCTTGGAAGAGCAAGGGGTACGGCAACTCTATCCCAAAGGACCCAACGTTGGTAATTTCTTTTTCTTGCTTTTTCATTTTTGTTTCTATGACTTTGCGAAATCATTTATTGGAGTTAATTTTAGCATGCTTTATTCCTGGATACTGGTTGCTAGTAGTATTATTTTTCTGCTTGTAGTTGAACATTAGCCCTTAATTCGGCTCAGTTTAGCAGATAGTTGATAAGGAAGGAGCCAATAGTTACAGAATAAGTTTATTGAGTGTAATCAAATTTCATGAGATGGAAACTCCTGAGACATTTTTTGAGTGAAATTTTAGTGCAATTTGTATGTAATACATGTTTTTTCTGTGGGATTTTGTGGCTATTGGACAGTTAGAAAACACGATTCTCTCACCATTTTTCTGTTTGCTGAATCCAGATTTATTTTTGACCATTTTTAGATTTCAAGAAGGAATTGAGGTCGCTCAACAGAGAATTGCAACTGCATATTTTGGAGCTAGCTGATGTTCTTGTTGAGAGACCATCACAGTATGCAAGACGAGTGGAGGAGATATCTCTTATATTCAAGAACTTGCACCACTTGCTCAACTCGTTGCGTCCTCATCAGGTGAAACATTGTTGGGTTATCTGGACATGTTTTTGCTTGTTAAATGATTGTGAATTTATGTGGTACTCATTCTCTATTTTGATTTTGCTTGTGCAGGCTAGAGCAACATTGATCCACATTCTAGAACTTCAGATACAACGCCGTAAACAGGCTCTGGAGGATATTAAGAGGTATGGATATAAACATGCTTGGAAACTGCTCCAAACTAAATTTTCTGTCTAAAGAGTTTGGTCCGTTCTTTGAGCATGCTTTTAATTAATAGCGGCTTAGAAGATTTATGGAATAAGATCATTTAGCGATTTGAATTTTGCTGCCATTATGAAGATTGTGGTAATGCCTCATTACACGTACTATAGAAAAGGGTTTGCGGCCAAGGTAGTGATTGAATTTTCTCATTTTTGTCTTCTTTCCCTTTTCACTCATCCGCTTCGGGCAGTTTTCCTGAGAGACTATTGAAGCGTTACTATCCTCGTGCTGTTTATCAACTTAAGTGCATTTCCCCTTTGCTGGGGACAGACATTCCCCACTGAATTCTGAGGACATGACATCTCATAAATGCTATCACTGGCTAACTAAATGCCCTTCTCTAATATCAAAATAAGTAGTTTCGGTATATGGCTGGAGTTTCTTGGAAATGAAGCCATGTTGTTATGAGGCCAGAGTTGGTTGTGGTTTGGTTGTGGTAATAGCTGGCAAGTGATTGCATACTTAACTAGTACTATTAGCAAATGACACAACTTTTATTTGCTTAGTTCTGACTCTTGGTTTCTTTGCTTGTCCAGTAGGAGAGAGGAAGCACAAAGACTGCTCAAGGAGTCACTTGGGACCCTAGATGGACAGTAGCACAGCGAGTTTGAGCTTGTGTTGTGAATGGCTTCTTTCATGGTGTTGATCCCTGTAACAAAGCTTATGTTTCCCAGGAATACTTGGAGTCAGGGATGGAACGAGTGTAGTTAAAAGCTTGACTTGCTCTCTCATCTTGTGGCAGTTTGATTTTTACTAAAGAGGAATGTATATCAGTTTATGCTGTAAAATTATCAGGGATTAGCATACCCTTTTTGTTCTCATTTTACACGTTAATCTTGATATCAAATCTCTCTAGGGCTGTCGAAGTGAAACCAGCTGAAAGTACCTAATTTCTCTTCAACGGAGTGCATGTGATGCCAAAAATAGCCTATTCTTGCCACACTATAAGATTCAGTCTAATAGTAGTAAATATTTCTAAGATTTAAGAGAAAATAAAGAAACATAATAAAATGAAAGGAAATAAAGTTCAGTGTCTCTTGAATTGTTTTGGATTGCAAATGGAGTAACAAAAGAGAAGAAAAAAAAAATCATAATTCCACAAAATGATAGGCAGAGTTTTTAATTTTAGAATTCCTTCTGGCCTTTATAAGAAGTTAGTTTATTTGGTGAAGTTGTTTTGGTTTGCTGGGTTGGAGAAACCAGTGCGGCAAAAGAGGTGCTTTAAATTGTATAAAATTATTTAATGTTATTTTTGTTTATTTTTAATAAAATAAAAAACAAAAACTCAACTTTTATTGAACTAAATTATAAGTATTAAGTGAAAGGAAAAAAAATAAACCAAAGAAAATTTTTTATTTGAAATAAAAAAAAACAAATGAAATCAATAAAGTATTATACCAAACTAAAAAGATAAATGAGAAATGATGTGTAATCCTTACTATAATTTTTGAAAATTATTCAAGAGTAAAGTAAAACTGGAAAAAACTTAAAAAAACTTTTGACATAATATTTAAAAAAAATTTTGAACTATTTATGAAAATTTAGATAAATATTTATTTTTATTGTGTTCAATTAAGTTGTTTTAATTATATTTTAAATCAAATAAGTTTTTATAATTAAGAGTTAATTAATTATAATTAATTAAAATATCACTTGTTATTTTATACTCATAAAGAGTTCAATAACGTTGATGTGAATGATGAAAAATGTTATATAACTATATTATTATATTACGTTTCTATCACATGACTTAGAATGATAATTTACATTTCAATCAAAATAAAAGTATAAAATTTGATTGGACACAATAAAAAAATAATAATTTATTTTAATTTTTATAAACAATTAAGAGATTTTTTGAACTTTATATCAAAATTTTTGTTAAATATTTGTTATTATACATTAATAGTTTTAAAAAAATAATTTATAAATTTGTTTAAAAGTAATTTGAATTTAAGATTTTGAGGATTGCATGGTGTTTATAATCCATGTTTTCAACTCAAAAAATATACTTAATAAATAAAAAAGAATCTTACTTATAAACCTAAGATTCATGTTATCTCTAACTTATGTGCGATTTGTAATATTCTATTCTATCTCACTTTGATCTAAGTTTATAATATTACTTATGAAATGTCTCATGCTAATGAAGAGTTGGGTAAATTTCAACATCATTTGTGATGAATTTACATTTTTAATATAAAAGACATGACTATTAAGTAAAAACAAAATTTATTTATTTTGATTAGATTTTGATATTACTTGTCACGAAATTATCCACTTATGTTACTTAATTGTGCAATATTGCTATTGGCTCATATATAAAGAAGAGAGACTTATCTTAGTCAAGAAGTAACTCAAATCAATAAAAAATTAATTTTGTTTTGATATTAATTGTCATAAATTCATATTTTTAATTTAAAAGATATATTTTATATTTATTAAGTCAAAATAACATTAAATTATAAATACCAAATTAATCCCATCCCATTTCTTAAATCGATCCAGCAATTATGACACTTACACTTGGATGATTACACATATAAACTAAAATTTATAAATTTTTAAAAACTGAACATTTAGTTTTATTTTTATAATGAAAAAGTTATTTATAAATTTGGCCAAACACCACTCATTTGTTTTCATATTTCGCATTCTCATGTATAAAAGAAAATGAGAGATTTTTATTAAGAAAAAGAAAAGGAAAAGTAAGCATTCATTAATCTGCTCTTCTTTTCTTTTTTTTTTTTTGGATTTGTGTGATAAATCCAAACAATCACATTAAAAAAAAAAAATCTAGATTTAAGTAATCCCATCTCTGTTTCTCTCTCTGTCTCTCTCACAGACAGTGATGCCAGCAAATTAAATCAAAAGAAGAGTTTACAGGCTCCAGAATGAGCACCTTTGATGTTCATTTTGCACCGCATGGAACCACTCTCCGCAGGAGAAGCCACCATCGCCATCTAACCTAAAGTAAACGCTTCTCTTCTTGATTGACAATAAGAAGCGGAATTCCAAAAATCCGATCAGGAAAAAAAGGAAAACCCTAGCTCTTTCACTCCCGAAAAAGACAACAAAAGGAAAATGGCGCTCTCGGAGGAAGAGTGCTCGACCGCAAAAGCATCTACCTCTTCGCCGTCGTCTTCGTCGGCGACTGCTTCTTCCCAAGGCGTTAACTACCTTGCAAAGTGTGTCCTCAGGGGAAGCGTTGTCCTACAGGTCGCTTATGGTCATCTCCGCTCTCCGTCTTCCTTCGACGTCGTTTTCGGCAAGGTGCTTCCTTTGTATTAATTTCGGTTTTTATTCATTCCGAATTCGATCAATTTACTGACTACTAGAAACAACAATCAACTTGCATCTAGACCGTACTTTCATTTGTTTTTACAATTTAAGAGTTTTTGTTTAGTCAGGCTTTAAACACACTCTGTGTGGTTTAATCTTAATTTGTAAGAGGTAAATTCTATGAGGAAAAGAGTCGAATATTCCTTATCCTATAGTTAATCATTGTTAATTTCACTGTTTTGAATGTAATGCTTTTTGACAAAGTATGCGTGTGAACTAGAAATTACTTACATTCTTGCAGCACGACCATTACTTCTGCCTATAGCATTTCTCTAGTGACATAGCTTTATCTCTTGTTTAAATCCCAATGCGCGAAAAATGGTCCTTTCTAATAATTTTAGTTTATCTTATAGCTTGGATTTTCAATTTGCTATGCCTCCATTTTACTCTATAGCTGGTTTTTATTTATATCTATTTTTATCATCCTATTTAAGGTCCCTCTCATTCTTTGTAATGGACTATGATAGTTTAATCTTATGACTTCAGATAACAAATTCCTTGAATGCCATATTATCATATCACACCGACACACCCCTGCAGACATGCAAACAGGGCATATTAGAATTTGACGCACACACCATGTGTGTGCAGACACTTTTAAGGTATTGACTGTAAATGATTACCTTATAAAATTGGGAGAACTGTTGATAATGGATAATGCTGTAAAGAGAAAGAAATTTAAATTACATACGCTCCTTAATGTCTTCTTACTTCAATAAAACAGTTTATATAAGGCTATTAGAGATATTTGATTCTTGGAGATCACTAGTTCCAAAAATCATGTTGGTTTCACAACTTGACTTAGACAGTGACTTAAATGTTGAAATAGGCATGCCCATGAAGACTAATGTTTTAGTAACCAATTAGGTGTTATCACTCATTTCAATTTATGCTAGAAACTTAATTTTGTGCATAAAAAACTGTAGTTTTAGAATTGTCTTCCAAAAGCCATCTAAAAAAAAAAAAACAGAGCCTCATTTGGAATAATGGCATCATGAGCCAATATGGAAAAGGGGTTGCAATTGATTTTTTTTTAAATGTAATATAATAAACAAATAAATATAGAAGACTTTTTCCAACCAAAAATGACACATAGGTTTAGATTAAAAGGAATAAAGGGTTATGGTTTTAGATTATTTAGATTTTTGGATTGTTGATCTTATTCCACCAGAAAGCTGTCTAACTTTGCGCTGCTTTGAGAATGACTCTTTGTTGTATGAGATGATTTTCTTGCTTCTGAAATTGTAGTGAATTTACCATGCTCCTGTAAAAAAGATAGCTAATCTGACTGATTGTACGGTGGTGTATTATTCAGGAGACGTCCATAGAGCTGGTAATAATGGGTGACGATGGTATTGTGACATCTATCTGTGAGCAGACTGTATTTGGTACCATTAAGGATCTTGCCATTCTACCTTGGAATGAGAAGGTCTGTGCACGAAATCCACAGGTCTGCACAGAAACCTATAATGGAAGCATTGTAGGACATCTCCTCTTGATTTTCATTCATCACAGTGAAGTGATTTCTTGCTTTATTTTTTTTAAGAATTAATTTTCTAGAGTAAACAAAGGCAAATATGATTACAAGCAGTTTTCTGTGATATGTTGTAATAGCATTTTATGTTAAATTGATTTTCTTTTTTTTTTTTTCATTTAGATGCGTGGGAAAGACCTGTTGATTGTTATTTCTGATTCTGGAAAGCTATCATTTCTCACATTTTGCATTGAGATGCACAGGTTGTATTTTCTGTCCTTTAGTTCAAGTTTCCATGTTGATAGAGAAGGTGCTTAAGTGCTTCTACCGTTGACGTCTTGGTATGCTCATTTCTACTGTGACAATACATATTTTTTGAAATAGGTTTTTTCCCGTGGCCCACGTTCAGCTTTCTGATCCTGGAAACTCAAGGCATCAACTTGGAAGAATGTTAGCTGTTGATTCCACGTAAGTTGAATTGTGCCAAAGATTAAGCTTTGTATGTTATTTTCTTCTCGCTGTGTGCATGTTGAAACCAGATTCATTTAGAAGAACTGAAAAGTATTGCTATTGGCAATGTCATGGATGGCCTTAACTTCCATTATTTTCCTTTTACAGTGGCTGTTTCATTGCTACTAGTGCTTATGAAGATCGATTGGCTCTTTTTTCCCTTTCAATGTCTGCTGGGGATGATATTATTGATGAGGTATTGCAATTTTCAAACTTGATTTTGTGTTGTGGCAGCAATTTGTGGATGGCTTTTGTTTGTTTTTACTGTAGGTATGGAGTTATGAGATCTTATTTGTGGGTATTTCAGAGAATATTTTATCCTCCTGAAAATGAAGGCAGTGTCAGTTCTACCAGAAGTGCCCAAAGAACTAGTATACGTGGTACAATATGGAGCATGTGCTTCATTTCAAAAGATTCTTTCCAACCAAACAAGGAGCAAAACCCTGTTCTAGCCATTGTTCTGAATAGGTATGTACTGAATGTATAATTACCATTTTGGAAATAGTCATATTTACAGTTTTCTTGTATTCCCATGGGATACTTTTATCAAATTCTATGCTTAGGCAAATCAAGAAAGGGTTACTTTTGGTTGCTGCAGGAAAGGAAATGCCCTGAATGAACTGGTTTTGTTGGGATGGAATATTAAAGAACATGCTGTTTATGTTCTTTCACATTATCTTGAAGCAGGACCACTAGCACATAGCATTGTCGAAGTACCTCATTCCCGTGGATTTGCATTCCTATTGAGGGTTGGTGATGCTCTCCTGATGGATCTTAGTGATGCACACAATCCGCATTGTGTGTATAGAACAACCTTAAACTTTTCAGGCCATACACTAGAAGAACAGAATTTTATTGAAGACTCATTTAGAGCACATGATGTTGATGATGAAGGGTTATTTAATGTTGCTGCATGCGCTTTACTTCAGCTGAGTGATTATGATCCGATGTGTATAGATGGGGACAGTGGCAATGGAAAATTTACCTGCAAACATGTATGCTCATTTAGTTGGGAACCAAAAAGTGATAGAAGTCCAAGGATGATTTTTTGTCTTGATACTGGTGAATTTTTCATGATTGAGATTTCTTTTGATTCTGATGGTCCCAAAGTGAATATATCTGATTGTCTCTACAGGGGTCAACCTTGCAAGTCCCTTTTGTGGGTGGATGGTGGGTTCCTGGTAGCAATTGTAGAAATGGGGGATGGTCTGGTCCTTAAGGTAGAAAATGAGAGGCTAATATACACAAGTCCTATTCAAAATATAGCACCAATCTTGGACATGTCTATAGTGGATTACCATGGTGAGAAACGTGATGAAATGTTTGCATGCTGTGGTGTTGCACCAGAGGGATCATTAAGAATTATACGAAGTGGTATTAGTGTCGAAAAGCTTTTAAAGACTGCCGCTATTTACCAAGGCATAACTGGAACTTGGACAGTTCAGATGAAAGTAGAAGATTCTTATCATTCTTTTCTTGTGTTATCATTTGTTGAAGAAACTAGGGTACTATCAGTTGGATTAAGCTTTACTGACGTTACTGATTCAGTTGGTTTCCAACCTGACGTATGTACTTTGGCATGTGGCCTTGTGGGTGATGGTCAGCTTGTCCAGATTCACCAAAATGCAATTAGGCTTTGTTTGCCTACAAAGGTTGCCCATTCTGAAGGTATCCCTTTGTCTTCTCCAGTTTGCACATCTTGGTCCCCAGATAACATAAGTATTAGTTTGGGGGCAGTTGGGCAAAATTTGATAGTTGTCTCTACTTCTAATCCATATTTTCTATTTATTCTTGGGGTCAGATCACTTTCGGCATATCATCATGAAATTTATGAATTACAGCATGTGAAATTGCAGTATGAATTATCGTGCATATCAATACCAAAGAAGCATTTTGAGCCAAGGAATTCAAGCTCTTCCTTAAATCTGGTGGATAATATTCTCACGGCTGTTCTTCCTGTTGGAGTTGGCATGGGTATCACCTTTGTTATTGGCACACATAGGCCTTCAGTTGAAATTCTGTCATTTACACCTCAAGGTCTTAGAGTTCTTGCTACTGGAACAATTTCACTAGCAAGTACGATGGAAACTGCTGTTAGTGGTTGCATTCCTCAAGACGTAAGGCTAGTACTAGTTGATCAGTTTTATGTTCTGTCAGGGTTGAGGAATGGAATGCTGCTTCGATTTGAGTGGCCATCTGCCATTGCTACTTCTTCATCAGAATGTTGTAGTCATACTAGTCCCCATCTGGAAAATGTTGATAGAGTTTTATTGAATACAAAAACTGCAAATTTATTCAGTTCAGAGATATGTGCTGTTAATGTGAGTGAGAAAGATGACCTTCCTATTAATCTTCAATTGATCGCGACCCGTAGAATTGGCATTACCCCCGTTTTCCTGGTTCCCCTGAGTGATTCACTTGATGCTGATATTATAGCTCTCAGTGACAGGCCTTGGGTATTGCATACGGCTAGGCACAGCCTTTCTTATACTTCTATATCATTTCAACCTTCCACACATGCAACCCCTGTATGTTCTGCTGAATGCCCTAAAGGAATTTTGTTTGTCACAGAAAACAGTTTACATTTGGTAAGAATCATTATCTGTTGAAAATTGAATTACTGTGGTTGTTTAACTATCATTCTGTTAAGGATACTCATTTGTGTTTCTACCCTGGAGCAGTAGTTTTTGACTTATTGACTGTTGAGAATAAATGCTCTGAAGTAGATGGTCTACTTGTTATTCGTAGAACTTCCACGGTGTAGAGCTAGCATTAATGTCCTATTGATGGCATCTTTCCTTTCCTGTCCAAGTTGGAGGACACATTTTTACACTTGTGTAGTGCAAAGCAGCCACTTGGGCTTAGCTTAAGTGGTAAGAGTGGGGTGGGATTTGGATAGAGATCCTAGGTTTGAGCCATTGTGCTCCCTTTTGTGTCAAAAAAAAAAAATGTTCAAAGCATGGGTGAGCTGGATTTCAGCACTTCAGTACCAACACTATTTAAATGGACTCAAACGAAGCTGGTTCACTGTTCAAAATGATAATCGACTTGCCGTTTTCTAAGTTCTGATGTAAGGTTCCCTTTTACAAAAGTAGGGATGCAATATTCTCATTCGTATTACCGATGCTTACTCATCCTGAATCTTACTGGATGTTTATCGTTGCATCCATAATCTATCCCTGATGCATAAATTAATTGCCAAATACTCAATATTCTTGGGTATTTTCCTGTGTCTATGTGTTTTGTTATTTATCTGAATATAGGATTTTTTGCTTTTTGGCATATGTTGAGCTCATTTCTCATGTAAAGGAAACCCAAGCACATGGTTTGATAGCTTAATGAAGGCAGTTGAATAAAAAATATGGTAAATAGAAAACTGTTGTTGGAATTTTTGTATCTGATCAATTGAAACTATTAACTTTGTATTAGTGCAATTTCTGCAACACTTTAATTGATCTCAGCTGCTGGTGTATGTTGTCATGAGAGCTGTAGAAATGAAGAAGGTCATGAGGGATCTGTGAGTGGGTTGAGTGACAAAGGTTGTGCGGTGGACATTAGGGGGAATTTAGTAAAGCTGGCCTTCAATGACTTAAATGATATTATTACAACCTTTTTCATCATAGAAAAAAAAAACATGATTAATAGTAATAGACAGTTCTTGGAAGATTATGGTTTCTTATTTATCATAAGAACAGCCAAACTTCAGACTGGTGAATGATTGGCTCACTGTTACTAGTTGTTCTTCTTTCATGATATTATAATTTGTGAGTGTTGCTTTTTAATGCTTCTTGTATTTTCCTTGATTGGTTCATATATATGATCAATTGCATGCTGTTTTAGGTGGAGATGGTGCACAGTAATCGGCTTAATGTGCCGAAGTTTCATCTTGGAGGCACTCTGCGGAAGGTCCTGTATCATAGTGAAAGCAAGCTTTTAATTGTGATGAGGACTGATCTAAGTAACGATACATGTTCTTCTGATATTTGTTGTGTAGACCCCCTTACTGTGTCTGTGGTGGCATCTTTCAAACTGGAACTTGGAGAAACTGGAAAATGCATGGAGCTGGTTAGGGCTGGAAATGAGCAGGTTCTGGTTGTTGGAACTAGTCTGTCTCCTGGTCCAGCAATGATGCCCAGTGGTGAAGCTGAAAGGTTCATTTACTTTATTATCCATATTTTTCATATTTTTTAGTATTGAATTGCTGAAATTTGTATCTTTGCTAGAAGGCATGGTGGCTGATACTGGATAATTATTTTCCCAGAAAGGGGCTTGGGAATCCCTATAATTGACAATAAGTTTTTCTCTTTTTCCTTTTTAAAGTTTCTGCAAATTGTGTGCTTTGAATTTCATATAAATAACTGGACAGTTTTGCTACAGCACCAAGGGCCGTCTAATTGTCCTCTGCATTGAACATGTGCAAAATTCTGATAGCGGTTCAATGACGTTCTCTTCTATGGCTGGCTCATCTTCCCAACGAAACTCACCATTCTGTGAAATTGTTGGCCATGCCAATGAACAACTATCTAGCAGTAGTATATGCAGTAGCCCAGATGATACTAGCTGTGATGGAATAAAACTGGAAGAAACTGAAGCATGGCAGTTACGGCTGGCTTATGCGACCACTTGGCCTGCAATGGTACTTGCAATATGTCCGTATCTAGATCATTACTTCTTGGCGTCTGCTGGTAATACTGTAAGTTGCAAAAAAATCATAATTTATTCCTTTAAGATGCTAGAGTCTTCTGTTAATTAGCTTTTGAAGATGTTGATCCTCTTCTTTCAGTTTTATGTATGTGCTTTTCTAAGTGGGAATCCTCAAAGGGTGAGAAGATTTGCATTAGCGAGGACGCGGTTTATGATAATGTCATTGACTGCACATTCTACTAGAATTGCAGTAGGCGATTGTCGTGATGGCATTCTTTTCTATTCATATCATGAGGTGAGAAAAAATTGCAGATTTGTAAAAGTAAATTTGTTTTCAATGTCATGTCTTTTAATGCTTATAGTGTAAGCAGTTGTTCCATACCTACCTACAACACCCTTGCCAATTGGATAGTTGTAGGTGTTAATTGGATTTTGTCTCTAATATTTGTTCTGAATTTACTATGCTCTCACATATGCTAGGAGACCAAAAAGCTGGATCAAACATACTGTGACCCATCCCAGCGGCTAGTTGCTGATTGTGTTCTTACAGATGTTGATACTGCTGTTGTTTCAGATCGTAAGGGCAGTGTTGCTGTCTTGTCTTGTTCAGATCGTCTGGAAGGTAAGTTCTCTGTGAACTTTTATGTGAAACCATTAATCTTTTCATAATGTATGGGCATATATAAATTTATTCTTTTAAGTTCAGTGAAGCCTACCTTTCTCTTTCAAGTTCTCTTATTAGTTTTACTATGGTTGGCTAAAGGCTATGGCTTCAATGTTGTGAAAATAGACTCATGTTATGCAAAGGAAGAAAACTGTTTTGTGTAGAGAAGTTATATATTGCCATATAACCTGTGTGTTGTGGCAGGCCCTAAATAAAATGGTATATTGAAAATAAATTGCTTGTTAATTGTATAATAAATTTTTATGTAAAACATTTTTAGAATAGTTTAACAATATATATGATTAGTGAGCTAAAAAATATTATTAATCAGATGATGTAATTATATGTTAGTGATGTGTCATGTTGTTGAACATAGTGAAGCATGTATTTTAAAGTTTTCTTAACGAAGAATAATTTTATATTTAAATAATTGATACAACTACATTTAGAATACAAGTTTATTAAATTATGATTAATCATAAAAGAATACTATTTACTAAAGTTTTTTTTAGTTATAGCAAGAAACAAACATTTGTGGGCAAAATTCTATTTTAATGAAAATTCTTGGATTTGAATCTTACATATACAAGATTAAACCGTATCATTGAAAAATGATAAATACTTTGACCTTAGACACATAGTAGTGATAAATCAGTGCTTTTCAAAAAAAAAAAAAAGTAGTGATAAATCATATTGAAAGAATGATAAACCCCTATTTCTTTTTTAATCAAGCCTTCCTTAAATGGCCTTTGTTTTATCCTCATGGTTTTCTCCATCTCTTTTTCTCCCCTTTCATTATACACAAAATTTTCAACCTTACATATTTTAATTTTCTCATGGAGATATGTACTAAGGGCAAGATATGTTTTTTTTTTTTTTAAATAATGTAAACAGAAATAACATTGGAAGTGCAAGTGTATGTGTAAGGGAAGGGAGAGAATGGAATTCTGGAAATAAAGGAAAAATATCCCAACTGGCAATTACTTTAAGACTACAAAAGCCCAAAACTAAGTAAAAAGGGCCTAAACCGTGGAAAAAGAGAAAGTAAAAAGAATTAGGCAGTCAAGGATTGAAAGAGAGTACTGCTCCTAGGGCAATACAAATGTGAGAGGAAATATTGTTTTAGGATCAGTATCAAGATCTTCTTTTAGTTATATCAGATAGCATGGTCTGTGTCTAGGAAATAATGGAGATTAACCCCTCAACCCAAACAATTGAACAAACAATTGAACAGAGAGGAAATAAATAATGAAAGTGTGATAATCTCTTTGTCAATGTGTATTCTACCTGCTGGTATGCTTATGTTTCTGCATGGAAAAACTTACTCAATTTATTGTTCTTTTATGTTCCAGATAATGCAAGTCCTGAACGCAACTTGACACTGACTTGTGCATACTATATGGGTGAGATTGCCATGAGCATCAGGAAGGCAAGTTAACATGCTTCATGATTACTTTGTCTGCAGAGACATTTGGTAATGTGAGGTCCTGTTAGCAAATTTGAAGGCCAACTAAAGATCACTGACCTTGGTGGCTGAACAACACTATTATGTTTCTATTATTCTGTGAAATCCTGAAGGAAGACGAAAATTCCAGGCTCTCCTTCAAGTCTGTTGCTTTCAGAGGAAAAATGTGAAATAAATTGGTTATTCTACTGGTGTAATAAGAGAAGTCTTGCATGTAGGAAAGAAATAATGAGGACAGTGAAAATGGGGTGATTAAGAGTAAACTATAATGAAAATGTAGTATAGCACTTCAATTGATGGTAGAGGTATTGGTGTTTTGTGGCTGCATATGACCCCATGCAGTGGTTTGTTATATATAATTCATGGGACCCCTTTTTTAGGTATTGAGAGCTTGATTCAATTTGTTTGAGTATGGAGTTCTTTGGGAATCTATCTGAGGGTTATCTTGACTAGTATGCAGTATTAGTGCAATCATTTAACTTGAATTTTTTGAGTTGTTGTGAGGTCAAAATATGCTAGAAGTATGTAGCTTTGACTAACAACTATATTTTCTCAAAATTTTTTCATGGTATAGAATTTCACTTCTTATGTGTGTTGACTTTGAAATAATCTTGCTCTTATGTTGTGGAAGATGTTTGTTTTTAATTGATTGAGAAAAAGGTAGGCATGATCTTTGTGATAAGTTGCCAATATGGTTTATCAATTGAATGTATTATTTTTGAATGCTTTGCAATTTTGGAGTATTCATCAGGAGGGAAAAAAATTTTTGGAGTAGCTTTTTGATCTAGCAGATTTTATCTAGTTAACAAAAATAATGCATGTAGAAGAAGAATTTCTTGTCTGCTACATTTTCTTCTCAAATAGGTTGATCAAACTGAATAATAAGTTCTTTCTTTTGTGGCATCCCCATTTTTGATAGGTCAGAATAATATGCAGCATTTTTATTTTTCCTGCATTCTAGAGATCCCATTTTGTGCTTAAATTCTGAACAGTATACAGTGGTTATGTTGTCTTTTGCTTCTTTTTGCTCATGATAATTTACTTCATTATTTTTGAAGCATATGATTTTTCCATTTGACCTAGTTGTGTGATGATGTTCTATATACTTCCTTGTAGGGTTCATTTATTTACAAACTCCCAGCGGATGATATGTTGAACAGCTGTGTGGGTCTTAATGCGAGTGTTGACCCTTCACATAGTACTATACTGGCCAGCACCCTCCTAGGAAGCATAATGATCTTCATTCCTATATCAAGGTATGGATTAATGTTTGAGGGCAAAGGAATTGTTTTCTTTCTTTTTTCTTAGAAATTAGTCTTCTCACCTTTTACATTTTCTGTTGAAAGCACTACCTACTTGTTCTGTATAACCATATGTAGTGGATATGGAGAGTTGGTTTAGGATTATTTATTTTTTCAAAAATGATTGCCTTAGGAGATCACAGCAAGGATCAAAGATTTGGATCTACGTGTCAGAGAACTTTTATGTTATGATTGAATTATATACTCACACTGCTTGTCCTCTAAATGTTGGTTTAGTTTTTAACTCTTACAGTCAAACTTTTTCATTTTTGGCTCTTGGTATTTTTAATATTTTATTGAATTAATTTTTCATAAAATAAGAAATTTGAAAACCTTATAAGCTTATGTATTAAGGATTAGTTTTTAAATTTTAATCAAGGACTTAAAATTAATAAGGTACAAGATGAAAATGTTTACCTTGAAAGGTTAAACCATGCCAATGTTTTGAGAGAGAGAGAGGAAGCAGCTAAGCCTTTGATGGAAATCATTGTACACTAATGAAGAAAACAAGAATTATTAGTAACATTTAGAATTGTTGCAGTTGTTATTGCCTTTGCTTCAGAGAGTTGTTCAAAGATTTTTATCTATGTAGCTAAACTTTCCATATAAATTGATGGCTGCTGCAGTGGTTATTCATGTGGATTATTCCCGATGACTGTCATGTTATCACCATTGGATTTATTTTTTTATTTTTTTATGAAATTTGTTGGATGGGCACTTTAGATAATACTTCATTATGCTGGTTACTAGGTAAAAAACAAGGTGATTGGATTGATAGGAGAAGAGAAATGAAAAGTAATATCAAAGACATGAGAGAAGCGATTTCAAGTAAAATTTCATCTCTCTTTGTTGAGTTGGAGGGAAGTGAGATGAATTTACAGTAATAGCACTTTTTTTCTTATACAAGGGGTAGTATTAGAACCTTCTATCCATGTTTTATCTATAGAGTATATACTTGTAAAATTATAAGGAATCATATTCATTATTGTCATTTCTTTCCATATCTCTCCACTTTTTGAGAGATTTGAAATGTGGGAGTGAAGGGAAAGATAATTGCTTGTTCTTGTTTCTTTTCCTTCTTTCATGATACATCACATCTATTCTTTAATAAAATTTAGTAAATTGAAAGATGCTAGAGGCAATAAAGTATAACAAATACAGCTGGAATTTCACCCTCCTCGGGGTGGGGGTGAATTTGCTTAGCTCAAAAAACTGATTTGATGGTCTCATAAGCAAAGAAAAGATTTGTTATTAAATATCTGTCGATGCAGTAATTCATTTCCTTGTTAATATACTTTTTAGATGGCCTTCACACTGATAAAATCTTCACCTTGGTATGATTTTTACAGTAAAAAACTCATGAGATTGTAAAAGAGTAAAACTAGAATAGTTAAAAGTTTGACGGATGATATTGACAAGTGTTGTTTAGATGGCACCTCAAAACCCTTTACAAGACCATACTTATTTAAGCTTCTTGGTTTCTGTAAAGACAAGTAGCCAAAGGTCTAGACCATCGAAGTGTTGGATCATTTAATCATGCATAAAACTGGAAAGCCTGCCAAACTGGTTGTCCCTATTTCAATTATGAGCCAAGGTAAATGTTAGAAAATGTGGATGGTCTTCAGTGCTGCATAGGCTAGGCTGCCGTTTGGTCTAATTTATGTCTGTATTTGGGGAATTGTGTTTGATAAATTATTTTTTTTTGTAGGGAGGAACATGATCTGTTGGAAGCTGTCCAAGCTAGACTCATTGTTCATCCATTGACTGCTCCTGTACTAGGCAATGATCATAATGAGTACCGTAGCCGTGAAAACCCGGTAAGAAAAAATTTTCATGACTTGATCTGAGCAGTAGGCAGTAGTTACTTTTGTTATTAACCCTGTGGATGGTGATGAAACTTTTGATGCTTGTAGGTTTAGTCAGCAAAAAAATTATTGAATCTAGGAGCAATTAAGTCTCTATA
This sequence comes from Theobroma umbraticum, assembly GCF_002168275.2. Taxonomy (NCBI): domain Eukaryota; kingdom Viridiplantae; phylum Streptophyta; class Magnoliopsida; order Malvales; family Malvaceae; genus Theobroma; species Theobroma umbraticum. The sequence continues at coordinate 3,374,546 of NW_018397259.1, read as the reverse complement.
TTAGCTCTTTGCTGTGCAGCATTTCTTCTTTCTGTCTCTCCTTTTCTTTTCCCAATCATCATCATCATTTTAGATGCTATGCTTCTTCATTTGTAGAAATGCGGAAGTTAGTTTGTGGGTGGGGCCATGGGGAGGGGGCTTTATAATATAGTCTTTCCATGCTTCTTCTCCTATTTAATGTGGGTCAGGTACTCAGAAAAGCTTGCCTCTTTTTCTTACTGTTCTTCTGCATTTGTTTGTCTGGATAAAGGCTGGAGTACCAAAGATACTCGACGGTGACATGCTAGCTCAATTCTTAGAGCTTACAAGCATGCAACAAGAGGCTGTGTTATCATTTCCCATTGTTTCTCCAGATACACATAAGTTGAGTTCAAAACAACCACCTTCACCTATCCCTGTCAAGAAGGTAGTGCAACTTCTTGAGCGGGTCCATTATGCCTTGAATTAATCAGAGCTTTCTTTTTTCCTGTCTGATATTTTATCACAAGTCAAGGAGACAACTTGAGGCATTCTACTGAGGAGAACAAGAAAACTAATGGCTTGTGGTTCTATTTTCACTGAACATTGAAGTGCCAGCCAAGGTACGTCAAAAGGAGCTAGTATTAGGGCTGGGCACAAGATGATAAGACTGCCAAAACCTCACAGCTGCAATAATGCATATATTCCCAAAATTATATAGATATAATACAGAGTCTGCATGGTAGACAACAGCTGCACGGGGAGTAAATATTTGAAGCATGGGTAAAGTTGCTGCTATCCTTTCATTGTAAGTAATATTTTGTATAGTAGATGTTTTGTAGATGAAATTGAAAGGCCTGGAAAGCAAGTGGATGGGCTTTTCTTCCACCCTTCTTTAGGCCGTCGTTCGTTGTAATATTCATGCATACCCAGCAGCAAACAATTCATGTTCTTGTTCACGTGTTTGAAGGCTCTACCAAGTGCAATATTTGTTTCATTAGCAATCTCCTCAGGTTCTGAAGGAGTAAAAAGCTAAGCCTTTAGCAGACTTTGGTCTCTATGGCTGTAGCTGGTTGCAAGTCAGTGTCAAAGAGCGGAGCCAGGAATATCTTGTATCATGATGGGGCCTGCTACCTGATGAACACAAATATCCAAGAAATCTTCTGACGCTCAAATCATCAATTTTTTTTGTAATAATTAAGCAGTGGGATACTCTCTTCGGGTCAGCAGGAACTTGTGCTGCTCTGTGCAGTTGGATTTCGTGGCATGAGGTCAGAGCTTTTTGATTTCATTTTTCCTTGGCTGTTGAGGACATTAACCTGCAAATTATCAATGTAACTGTCGTATCAGTTTCACACGTCGTGTACACTGAAATTTTGACAATGATATGACAACCATTTGATAGTTGGAAGGGTATCCTTCTTTTGGTTTTCCAATTGCAGTCTTTATAGTTTCCTTGAGCCATTTATTTGGTATCGCTATCTATCTACCTTTTGTCTGAAATGTTTTGAGAAAATCACTTTCTTTCATTTCTGTATGTATGTATCTTTTCAGAGAAAACCCCTAATTTATTAACAGCGAAAGATTGTGACTTAGAAATGAAGAATAAAGAGAGGCATTTCCATTTGATCAACTTTGTTGTGATGAATGAGTATTTTGGCATTTGGGTTTATTGATTGATGTATTATCTCTTTATTGAAAAAATTAAGTTTAAATTTCTTTTGTTTTTAATTATATATATATATATATATATAAACCCCCTTGTTGTGATGAATTGGTCCCCTCATGCTTGGCGAGCTTGTCATTTTCACGAGTAGTCAAGTTGCAAGTTCTTGCAACCAACTTTTCTCCTCATTGCGGATTCAACAGTGTTTTGGTTCAGAAATATCAGCTCTAGTTTTAATACTAAGCCGGACCGACTGAAGCTGATACATCAGTTTGGGAAACCACCTAGTGGACGAAATGTTAAATGGAAGGTGAGAGGCATCGGACGAAATCCACAGAAATGGGAAATGAGCAAATAGTTGTGAGAATTAAAGGCAAATTCGGAAGACAGTTGATTGAAGATAAGATCAAATGATGGAAAGTGACATTGACCAATTCAAATTATTTCCTGAGTATTTATTCATTTTGATCAGCAAACTTTAATTTCTTTTTTTTTTTTTTTTGGGCTTACTTCATTATTGGCCTCACTTTGTAAGGAAAAGGACATGGATTATATATATATGGGATGTGGACAAAACTTACATTAAAGATTTTATTATTTTGTAGTTGTAGCAAATATATATATATATATATATATATATAGTACAAAATAAATGAATGAATGAATGGTAGAAAGGAAGGGTTAGTCTAAGCTTTTGGGTTAGCACAAGACAATAAATGATGAGGCCTTTTCATTCAATTCAAAAAGTTTCATCCAATTCAACTTGGGACGGTACGTTTGTTGGCCAACGATTATTAATTGCTCTTTAATGTTTATATATGTACGTACATATATGGATATCATCAAAATAAATATTCATATAGCATGACATACATTTCTATGCATATAATTATTTTTCAACTTTTTATCAAACTGTTGATGTATATTAAATTGTATCTAAAAAAAATTAATAAAATCATATAATAATTAAATAAATATGTAATTGTAAAATTTAAAATATTGACAATTTAATTAAAAATCATCTATATATATATAATATAATATATATATATAATGCATGCGGAGAAATGTATGCATGCAATTGTACACGTAAGAGAATGATTTCAAAACATAACTGTAATGATCTTGCTGTCATGCATGTACGAGTTAAGGCATGCATCATATTCATGCAAGATACTCAATTGAACAATTGGTCGCACAATTTTTTTTCTTTGAAAAAGAAAAATATAGCACTTTCTTAAATTTAACGGATACTAATTTATAGAAATAAATGGTGTTTAAATGGACTTTTATCACTTATTATTATTATTATTATTTCGTACACATAAAAAAAGTCAAAATAGAAAAAAAAAAAAAAAGACTTTATCCCTTTGTTAACAAGGATTATAATAGCTAGGCCCTTGTCAGATATCATTTACCATTTTTAGCAAATAAATATGTATACCTAAATACAACATATATATACATATATATTTGAATATTGAATAATTGTCTTATTTATTCTAATTAATTAATGACAATTATTAAATACTTTCTAAGTTTTAGATAAATTGCCTTCCTATCTTCATTTCTGACCTTGGCTTGAGATTAATTGGTGTGATCATGTTTCTCCCTCAACTACTTAAATCTGATTAGGCATTCGTACACAATGCTTTCCAAGTTTCAACTGTAAATAATTTAATTAGATTTAATTTAAAACTTTAAAATTATAAAGTAAGAAAAACTATACCTTATATTATTATACTTAATATGCAATGGCTTTCACACGTAAAAAGGAAACTAAAACCCTTATATATGCAACCCAAGCTAAACACCTTGGGATAATAATCTCTTTCTCTGTGTCACATATAAAAACTAGCTAGAAAGCCATAGACATGCTGTGTGAGAGTGGAGGGGGGCATTGTGAAAGCTTTGAACGTATGGACATTTGGAACTGGCACTGAAACCCTACTCCTCTCTCATGGTTTTGGTGAAGACCAGACTACTTGGCGGTTTCTGGTCCCATTGCTTGCATACTACTTCAAGGTGGTGGTCTTCGACAATGGTCTTCTCCCCACACGTTGATCCAAAGCTTTTTGATCCAACTTTCAGTGGCTATGCAGATGACTTGGTGTGCCTTCTTGATCAGCTCCATGTGAACCGGACCATTTATTTAGGTCCTCTGATGGCTGCCATGGTTGGATGCATGGCTGCAATAAACTGGCCCCAACTCTTTTCACATCTCATCCTACTGAGTGGCTCCCCGTGGTGCTAATCAGTCAAGTCCTATCCATTCATATAACAAGAGCTTGCAAAATTGATAGTTCACTCCTGTATATGTTTTGAGGTGTACTTATGCCTATTATTTGATGATTCCTCATTCATTTCTTGTTGTACAATGATTTGGTATAGGTACATCAACGATGAAGGATACCAGGGGGGGGGGGGGTTTTGAGAGATCAGAAATCGATGCTATCTACCGACTTATAGATGAAAATTTCTAGGATTGGGTTGAAGACTTTGCTCCGAAAGCTGTGGGAGTGAACAATACAAAAGCGTAGCCATATTCAAGAATAGCCTGGGGAGGATGAAACCAGAGATTGCACTTGACGTTGCTACAACCTGTGTTCTCAAGTGACCTGAGAAACAGGCTGCCTCAGGTCCGCGTGCCTTGCACAATAATCCAGTCTAGGAAGGATTAAGCGGTTCCAGAGTCGGTAGCATTTTACATGAAAAGCAAGCTTGGTGGTGATGCCGAGGTAATGCTGCTTACACACAGGCCATTTCCCTCATCTAACTGCGTACCATTTCTTTTCAAGGTTTTAAAAGAGGCTCTTCATCTCAAGGAATGGCAGGCAGAAAACAAGACAGGCTTGTTTCCCTGAGATTTAAACATTTCTCTATGCCAATAAGATGGCATGTTTTACGCCTGATATTAATTATTTAAATCAACCTACGACCTTAATTAACAGGGGCGGTAAAATTCCAGATCCAAGAAAGGATCCAAGAAGGGATGAGATGTTGCCAAGTGCTCCTTGAGCAGCTGCTCTTTTTGTAATTGTTCAAAATAAGTTCTTCTCATGATAGCTTCCATGCCAATAAGAGTCTTCAAATCTCAACGTTGAAGACTCCCCACGGCATTCCAGTTTATCATTAATAAAAACTCATCTTTCAAAAAAAAAAAAAGTTTGGTTGAATAAATAGGGAGGAGGGTTGAAGTGGACCTCCACATTTCTGGAAAAATTCCTCCCATTTCCTGTAAAAGCACTTAATATATATATATATATATGAAAACACAAAAAGAAGCAGAATGGCTTCAGAGGCCACTCTGAAAGGCATTTTCAGCTCATAACACACCTCAATGCAATTGTCCTTCATATCCCCGGTGCTCCCAAGGCAATGCAGCTGGGCCAACATCACTCATCTTCGCTCCCATCAAATTCTGAATAATTGTTGACACCTCTCTTCCAGATTAACTCTTTTGCACAGTCGAGGGTAAGATAACTACTTCTGTCGTCACTCAACATCGGAGTCCCAATAACAATCAAGTTAGTGTACTTTCGACATAATCCATTGCCTTCTGTTTAACGGATTTAATTCTTTCCAAGTCACCAAGAGATTTCTCATAATCGAGATACTTCTTGAATAAGAACTGCAAATTCAACAGATACATAAGGCTTAACAGGAAAGGAAAAACCAACAGCTTGTCCTGGAATATTATAAGCACACTGTAATCGCAACATTTAAGGGCCAAAAGCAAAAGTATACGCACTTTCATCTTTTTGGCTGGTAAGCTCAAGCTAATTGCCCTCTCAAACAGAGCACGGATCACATCTTCATCTCCAAGTCGAATCTCCTGTCAAGTTTGATAAAAAAATGTAACATATACTCACCCATATATATATATATATATATATATATATAAAACCAACAATCAACTGCTAAAAAGAGCTCACTTGATCAAGATAAATGCTCCACAAATCTGTTCTCTTTGGGTACTCCCTTAAAATTCCCTCAAACATAGATCTCCCTCTATCAGGAACCCCGATTTGAACTCAAGTATAGCTGTCTGTGAAATAAACTTAATGTGCTTATGGCGTGGAAGACATAATAAAGCACGGTTTACAACCGATTGAACCCCATCCTGCTGTTGCATCAACAACATCTGCACCCGCCTCAACCAAACCTGAAATTTTTGTAATATGTAAATAACAAGATATTATAAAAGTTCTGAAAAGAAAAAAGCAATACAGGAAATCATAAAAAACCTTGCACGAGTGCTTAAACTTCTTGGTCATTTTGTCAAGTAGCTCATCGGCCAACTTATGTTGCTCTGTCCTCTCGTACATGCCCAAAAGTGCTAAATGTACCTTTTTGGGATCACAATACTGCAATGCCCTTTGAAAAATTTTTTGCACAGCTTCCTGAAATAACATTTCAATTTAAGTTACGTTGATATGTACAAATTTTGGAACTAACACCCATACAGAAGCCAACCTTCTACTACCCCCTCCCCTTCTTTAAGAAGCAAAGAAGCATTGCAGATTCTAAGTTACCTCTGGAGGATTCCCATATTGATTCTCCAGATTAAAGTAAGCCACCCAGATATTTAGCTTCTCATTCTCTTCTCGAATGTTTATTGTCCTCAAAGCCCTTCAAAGAAAAATAATATTATTGAAGATCAAGTCTGCATAATAAGCAATAACAAAACAACAGTGCCTACAGTGCAATATGCATCTCTAATTAGGGACTGCCACTTTAATAACAATTATCTTGAAGTTGTTCAACCAGTTGACTAAACAGCAATGAGGCAAACCAAAAAAAGAAAATGCCTAACATAAGTTAAGAACTTGTAAGCATTAAAGCCTCTAAAATGAGTCAGAGAATGATCAAATAAATGAAGTTGCATGCAAAGAAAAACAAGTAAAATAACAATCTGAGAACTGAAATTAAGACATATTTACCCATAGGACAACGAGGCTCAGGATACAAAAGAAGTTCATCAGAAATATGACTTTCAGTCAGGCTATAATGAACCACAATTGATATGCTAAACTACAAATTTTGATAAAAAGACATGCTACGTCATCCATGCAAGCAATCATATACATATTTTTCTCAATTGAACATGATACAGTGGACTCTGATTTGTACCAAGTAGCTTTTATGACCTTGTTTGGTTGACTGTCTAATAATCTAGAAATCCTAGATGAGTTGTACTAAAGAAAAAAGAAGCTTGGCAAAAAATGAAAAAATTTCACATCAAATAAGTTTGCACATGTCATCAAGTCAGAATCTTACTTTCCTATAAATAAAAAAACAACCAATGTTTTAGTTAAACTATACCTTTCAGCAATAGCACGGGCTTTCTCAATATCAGCTGAATTGAGCATGAAAGCCATGTATTTTATCCAGACAAAACTGCTATTAGGAGAACTTCTAACAAGTTTCTCAAATTCATCAGCAGTTCTTGGTACATCCATCTCCAATTGTCTTTCCTCAGCAGCTATAATTTCCTGCTCCCTGCACAGAATATTTTTCAAGAGTAACAAAAAGTTAAAGTCGGGACAACTAGCCCCAGACTGGTGTAACTAAAAATGAATAAGTGCAAAGAAATAACTGACCTATCTTCATTTGCTCTCTTTTTTGCTTGTCTCTTGTTCTTCTCATCACCGGTGACTGCCTCATTACTATTTGCTTGATTTTGACTAATTAAAATATCCATATCAGAGTGCTCAATGTCATCAAGAGTGACCTGAAGTGGAGGAATCGAAGCTCTTGATTCTGCTTGAGCAAGAATAGAGTTTGCTCCATTTTCATACTCAATATCCATCCCAAGAGTGCTGTCTGTCAACATTATTGATCTTGCGTCATCTGTCTCTTCAACGTCTTCATCAGACTCTTCATTTGAGGGTATTTGGATATCAATATCATCAGTAAGATATGAATTTTTCATACCAAGGGAAATCCGGTGTCTTTCTTCATCCAACTGATAAAAAGTAAAAAAAAAAAAGGAAAATAATTACCAGAGTTTCCTTTGACTTTAAATGATGCTATCAGATGATCAAATTACATGCTAAATATTTAAACTCTTCCTGCATTATTTAATTCTATAATTTTACAAATCATAACATTCAACCTAAAACTAACAATCAAAACCACCACATCAAAAGCTAACATATTAATAAATGCAACATCACTGTAATGACAAACCAAATACCCTTTTCTAAAGTTTCTGAGAATTGATGCTACCTTTAATATCTTTGCTGTAACCTTTTCCCCTGCTCTGTATTTAGTTTGGATGTTATCAACGTGATCATCTGAAAGCTCTGAGACATGGCACAATCCAACCTGGCCAAAACGCAAGAATAAACATAAACAAATTTGGCAAAAACTGGTATTAGGAAGTTGACTTGACAAGCCCATAGCCTGCCAAATATACGTTGTTTGTCCAAAAAGTGGTCATAAAGAAATTCTATTGATTTTACAAATTTGGCAACTTTAGGAACAACACTGCACAACTCATTCCTTACCATGTTTGTGTGGTCAAGCGTGACAAACAAACCATATGACTCCACACGCCTGATCCTGCCTGAAACTATATCTCCAACATGCAGGCTACTAAAATCATTAATTTCAGATTTTGATGTGCCATAAGTATTTGATTTTTTTAAGGTAACTTCAACTCGTTTTGACAAAGGTTCGACTGCTAACACCCTGCAGCATTGCAATGATTTATAAGCAACATGAACAATCATCTTTCGGTCAGTAAGGATGACCTAAGGTGAAATTAAAAAAAAATAAGTACCTTCCAGCTACAAGCTTTCCAATGGGGAATTCCTTTTTTGGGTCATCAATATAGCCATCAGACAAATTTGATAGAAGAATTTTTGCATCTAGTTTCCTTGAAAGCAGAATAAAACATCCTTTTGGGATCATATTTTTAACATAACCCTGTCAGATCCAAGAAATCAATATGACCTTAGGGATATAAATTCAAACTGGCTGTCAAATTATTCAACTAAAGATTTAAAACAACAAAGTAAAATGCTACACAGCTTATTCACTAGAACAAGAAGTGAACAACTTTAGAACATTTAATTGCTAGTGTCAGAAATGGCTGCTGCAATGCCTACACCAATAAACTGAAGCAAATTCTATTCCTTTGGAAGGATGATTCAGATTTTTCAACCAGGGAAATCAGTCTTCAAGCACATGGAGTAATAGAAATTGCAAGATTTTAAAATGCAACCATCTCTATTACAGATTCCCATCAATTAAAAGGAATAAGATCCTCCTAAGAAGAAAGGAGATTGGGAAATATTGCATACTTTTGCTTTCAGACCTCACTGAAATCAATGCTCTACAGTCAACGCAAAAACAAGGATTACATGATTGTTTTTCTTATATGAGATAGGTATGAGACATTCCTAAAAAAGAAAAAATTGGGAATAGAAAACCACTTGGATTTTTGTTGGGCAAGTGTACCAAGTCATACCTGTATGGCCATATTGGGATAAAGATCCTCAATTTTTTCCACACGCTTGCTCGTAGAGTCCCTGTAAAGAAACATTAATTTGTATGTACCAAAAACTAAATGTGATGTCAGCCATTACCAATTACAGTGGAAATTTTGAACATAGCTCTGTATGGCCATCAATAATATACGGATATTCAGTCCTTAACAACAAGGTTAAATTGTTTGCAGAGATTCTGAGCTTTATTCTATCAGTTAAGAGTGAGAGTAAGTGTATGATTAGTTGTATTGATGCCTAGAAGCAAACAAGCTCTACCAAAATAATTGGGAGGAAGAGAACCCATTTCTGTACATTGTACTACACTTAGGCTTATTACCAGGGTTGTCCTAGAATTAAACTGAACTAATTCAACCAGAAAATCACTTTTTAGCTGAAAGAACTATTAAACACTGCCTATAAAAAAGGCACAGTAAAAGAGATATCAACTTGCCGCAGGAAGAAACAACAAAAACAATCAATTGACCATTTGATGCTCTATAATATCAAATAGAGAAAAAAAAAGAAAGTTATGATAGAACTACGCACTTCAATAATAATTTCCTTGAATTTTCCTTTAAAAAAGCAGTAAATTGCATGGATCATTAAGCTCCTCAGGAATTCTCACTTGTCAAGGAACAATATATCTACGTATAACATTAATGAAATGTCTGTTCATATGAATGATTAGCAATTGTGACTATGTCATACAAATGCGAATGTGCAAAATAATACATTTCATCAAAGAATATGTTTTCAAAAAAATTGAAAGAAAAAAATTAAAAAAAAAAAAGAACAACAAACACACACACACACACACACAGCAAATCAAGATTACTAACATGTCACCATGTATCATGCCCAAAAGAAAATAACTTACACATCACTGCAGAGTTCTGAAGGATTGTTGGGAAGCATGCCATCCAAAGATAAACGTAATGATAAATCAATGTGAATAGTTCCCTTGACTGAGTGGCTGATTTCTAGGACTTTGCACTTAACAAATTGCCCCTCATAATATCCAAGTAATGGGTCAGATTCCCATGTGTCCTTCAGTTCAGTAAAATGAACCCTACCAAAAGTGTGAGGACCTATTTGCACAAGCAATCCACCTACACCAGGAATTATTTTGGAAATTCTACCACCTAAGATATCTCCTTCATGAATACGAGCTGTCACACTCTCACCAGAAATCTTATAATCTGATTCACCTGTCCTTTTATCTTCACCATGAACATTTCGAATAGAAAGAGCACCTAGAGGATGTCGGACCAATCGTAACAGCTTTTTGTCCTTGTTAACATTTAAAACATGACCAGAAACAGCCTTCCCAACTTTGAAGCGTTCCTGGAACTGCTGAAGTTCATTAGGTTCACATGCACTATCAAGAATATATAGATGAGCTTTCACATGACGAGATATGGTTAACCGGGCCCATTCAGTGTCCATTTTGTAAACATAACCAGTGACAAGTTGCCCAGTTGAAAAATTGCATTCATCATTTGTAGAATTGACACCTGTTTCACCAGCACCAGGATAAAAATCACAATTTAGATCGCTGCAGAATGACCCAACAACCACAATCAAGCATACTGATTTTATGGGTAAAACTCCTCATATAGCTATTTCATAAGAGCAGACATAACTAGAAATGAACAAAGCAATGCACAGCAATCTTGACAGTTTCAAGGAAAATATGATATAGAAATATTTGAAAAACAAGTGAAGCAAGCAATAAATATTTTGGGAGATTTGTCCGCTCAAATAAAATAGATACTGTTATTCTAGGGAAACAATGACTGAGATGATTAATAACAGTTTGGGCTGAATTGGCCTAATTGTTAAAGATATGGCAGAAAGAAAAAATACACAAATGAACTAATCTTGCTTTGATGTTGAGCATGCTTATTTAAATGAACCAAGCTTGAGCCTTGTACCATTCTTCTGAAAGTTGCCAAACCAAGCTCAATAAACAATTAATTATTAATATTTATGTTATTGCATAATTAATAGCAATAAACAATAACTATAAGTAATTTGTGCTTGTAGTTATTATTTTGAATATACCAAAATTTTATAATTATATAAATATTGTTATTACTTTACTAAATGTGGCTTGAATGAGTTCAACCTCATACTCAAATACGTTGATACAGTAAAATAAATTTGAGCAGAGACAAAGATAAGTTTAGAGTTATATGTTGACACAAGCTTGAGCTTGCTCAAGTTCAGCTTGGCTCAGCTTGACTGCAACCTTGCCTAAAATATTCTCTCCTTTCTGAGAGGCTGCTGAAATTGTCTAGTTTAAGCATTTCGTAGTTGTGTGGGCAGAAAACCAGCCAAGAGAAACAACTGATGAAGAAAAATCAGTAGTGACCACAAAAATTTGGAAGCATCCAACAAGTAACCGATGGCAACAACTAAACCTTCTAAATATGACCTTAAGTAGATTGTGATTTGAACAAATAGAGGAGGCATATTCCTGGTAGAGAAATATTAATTCAGTAGAACTCTTTTCAGTTCATATGTAGAGGGGGTGATGGAAGCAGATAAAAGCTGTGTACTAGCTTCTAATGGACAAAAATGATGCCAGGCTTAATTCTTCTCCGCTGTTGTCAAACACAACAGCAACTAATGGCAGCGAAGAGAAGAAAGACAGACAACCAGAACTACAGAATTTTGTGAGAAACTCAAGATGATGCCATTGAAAAGGAGATGTATCAAGATATATTTTCATGCAAACAAATTCAAAAAGACTGCAGCAGCAAAAATAAAATATTTGGAGTGTTATAAAACCACAAGAAATATTAGAAGGAACAAAGTGCAAAGATTCCTAAGCTCAGAAAAGATAAGAATTGGTAAAACAAAAAATGGTTTGCCAGACATAGGAATGCTGACAGGGCAAAATAACAAAGGACAAGAAAGGATTCTGCAGCTGACCCAACCATTCACAACAAAGCTTGGAAAAATGTCAACAAGCTTCTGAAGTAACAAATTAAAGAGATTACCAAGATGGTAGATGGTACGAGAGCACACTAGACCAACTGAAGTTTCTAAGAAATCATTGCCTTACCAGCAAGCATTGTAGGTTTGATAGACAAATCCCAAAGATATCCTTTCTGATTAGCCTTTCCCACAACCCTTGCAGTGATTGTCTGCCCAATTTTGAAGTTCGCAAAAGGATTTTCAAGAACATTATCATCATTCACCTGTCGAAGAGAAAAGTTAAAATTATTATAATAACATAACAAACAGTATAAAACATGCATAAAAGGTCATTACATAAATAGTTAAATAAGTATTGACTAATAATATTAAAATATATATTTCACCTCTGTTATATGAACTCGTCCACGGAAACCTATGCCAAATTTCAATCTCAATTCAAGTGGCATAATTTCAGTAACCTGTGAAGCATTTATACAAATATATTCCTTGTCAGGACAAAAAATCCATATTATTCTTTTGAACAAACGGCCATAACAAACCAGAGAAACGTGTTCTGAAACCGATAAACTAAACCTCTGCTGAAACCAAGGATCCCACACTATAGCTAGACTTCTTTTTGGCCCTTTTCGAACTGGATGTCTCAGTAACCTCACTAATAGAATTAAGAAGCAAAAGCAACCTTCCTGAAGTTGCAGGGCTTGGAAGAGCCATAACAGTGGCAATAACCCTGCACCAACCATTTTGAGTTTGTTTAAGGTAGCTAGACTTGTAAGGCATCCATAATTAGCATTCAAGCAAACTACTGGACTTGAAAAGCAACTGAACAAAAATACCAATGACATCTATTTGTGAGACAAAGTACAAGCTGCTAAAAATGCAAAAGGATGCAATTAAGTTATGGAGGAAGTTAACTAAAGAAAAAGATCACTTCAACCAATTTACATACCAATAGGGAAAAATAAAGTAAAAAAAGGAAAAAGATCAATCACTGATATCAATCTCACCTCTGCCCATTCACATATTGTTTCTGAGGAAACTTCTGTGTATTGTAATCTGCTTTTGATGCATACCCTATGGCATAGTTATACTCTGGAATTGCAAGAACCTGATATAACATGAAATAAGTTTCAGATATATATGAGACAATTGCAGTAACTTCAGATGTATATGAGATAATTGCAGCAAGCTAACAACGGATTGAACAGCATTCACCACTCACCAAATAATGCTCTTTCACAATCTCCACAACTGCATTTACTGTCTGGTGCACCTCCAAGTCCTTGGAAGCTTCTCTTTTGCGCTTCTGGGATCAAGAATGTTCAAGTGAGCTCAAAAGAAAAATCTAACAGACAAACATATGTAAAAGGTTAAGGTTAATGTGTCAAATATATAAGACTGAGAAACACCCATTCCAATTTCTTTTCCCTCTGATAGGTATTCATCAAGGCCGCATAGAAATAGAGTAGGAAATAGGGCTTAACCTTCTTTTGAATTTGGCCTTTAGAACTTTCCTCTCGAGATTTATCAACAAACTCGGGCTTTAAGGATAAATCAACAAGGCGTTCTGCCTTGGCAACATCAAGAACTGCAGCTTGAACAATGGATCCTGTTTCCAAAGTAAGTCCACCTACTGAAAACATTACAAAGCAATGGATGTCATTGGTTGCAAGGTAATAACAAATCATAAAGATAACAAATTTCATGAGAAAGTACATACATTGATAATGTGTGACAAAGCCTAAAACATCATTGTATTTGTCAAAGCTGACAACCACTCCAATATCCTTTGTCTCTCCAATTTTGCCCTCAATAACACTGCCAACATTAAATCCTTCAACCCACTTCAACTCAGATCCATCAGAGTCCAATGATTGCAGCTTAGCAATCTAAATTCAACAAAGACATGCAAAGTTTATTATCAAAATATAGCAGAGTCCAGTGGAAAATATCTACCTCTTACTAACTTAAAATGAAAAATCAATGCTAATACCAGAAAGTTAAAAAAGTACTGCTCACTTTTTAATAAAGAGGCAACTAAAGGCATCTTGAACAAACAATAGCGATATTATAAAGGAGTGGTGAAAAGGCGGCAAGTTCATTTAGTTCAGATGTTGACAACATAATTTGGTTAAAGTCCACCGTAAAGTAAATTAGACACCTAAGAACATTTCATATTTTCTCAATGGAACAATGCTCCCTTTTGTCTTTAGACCGGCATCATCCACCAAGATAGGTATATCATCACTCTGAATTTGTAAAAACTACTTGCAAGAGTAAACAATCGGGAATTTGTTCGTTATGTAGCAGTAAAATGTTCATATACATATATGTGCATAGGAAGCTTGGTATTTTTTACTAAAGTATTATAGATAATTCCATATCAACAGCAAAATTATGACTAGAAATAAACACCGTGATAAGTAAATTTCAGTATACTTTCCTGAGCTTTCAATTTCATTATAAAAAGAAAACTATCTAATGTGCTTAAACCAGGCACAATAAAGGCAAACTTCTGACTTGCAGAAGAGCAACAAAAAGGTATTTCATAAAGCCTGCTTTATGATTATTACGTGTTAATACATACAAGTATATATTCGTGAATATGAACACAAAAATAAAGTTCTTATTCTGCCCATAAATATACCTTCTCTTCCAAAAGAAAGTATTCTTGAATAAAGCTAGCATCAGTTGAACAACATGATGACTGCTTCAAAGAAAGTGTTATTCTTGCTGTTTCACTATTTACCTGAAAGAAAATGGGGTTAGGAGTGTGGAACAATAAAAATTGATTGATGGTCACTACTTCAAATATTTAAAGTAAATTAAAGAATTCAGTTTCAGATGGTTCACTAACATCGAGTATGTTACTGCGAACAGATTGACCGACATAAAAGGCTCCTGATAGATCAGCTTTATGGTCATCCGTTGACTTCAAAATATAAAAAATGGAATAAAAGGGGGTCAGGGGATGTGTACATGTGTGTATACTTGCTGAAACAGATAGAATGAAAACTAAACGATATCAGATTTACCTTGCTTCGGGGTGAGAAACCAGTCAAACGCCCAAGAAAGCGGACAAAGCAGCCAGTTTCAATCAAATTACAAACATAACCCTGGCTCAGAAAAATGAATAAACATATGTCAAAGCAGTAAAACCAAAGTGTGGTTTAGTTTAACTGATGATAGCATTAAAAAATTCAAAAATAATGTGCTTGCAAACAAAAAACATGGTTCCTAATTAAAAATATGGGCAGTACAGTTACTTACATGGACCACTGAGTTAGGGTGGACCTGACTGACATCAGATGGCAGTTGTTCAGCCAAACTTGTGAGAGAGTATTTAGCAGAGAGTAAGATGTTGTTGCCCTCAATATCTACAATAACATGAAAAGCTTAAGAAACCAACAATTTGGAAAGGAAAAACATAAGTGAAAGAAAAGCACCAGTAACGGACAAACAGCACTGCAAGAAGAAAGGAGTAAGTTTAAAGAACTTATAATCTTCCTTTATTGAAGATGGGGGTTGAAGTGAAAAGAAAGCAGAAAAGCTAACAAGCACCATGAAGCATCAAACACCAAAAAAAAAAAAAAAGAACACACGCACACAGATAAATGCCGGTCAGACACAAACTTAGAAGTATGTTAGAATGACAAGACCACGGCAAGTTAAAGAAATTAAATGCTTTTCCATTGCAAAGAAGGTTTAATGACAAGACTAGTGCCTGATCTGGCAGGGTGAAAAAATTAAGGGTTCAAATACCTTTAATTGAGTTGATTCTCTTTATAAATAATAAACATGGAACTAAACAAAAATAAGAAGTCCCTCGTCAAGTGCATCTTTAAGAGATTATCATTGACAATAAGGCGATTAAGCAGGAAGCATTCTAAAGGGTCAAAATTTTTGCCTTATTGTGAATTACTTTGATAAAGCTTTATTCAAATAAATGTTCTACATCTAATTAGTAGAACAACATAATGCATCTGCACATAATATATGAGTTTTTCACAGGAAAGACCAACAAGGATAACTCAAGATACAGTTGTGAGTTGATAAATTCAACATTTTCATTTAAAATGATTGAAATGTTTTCCAGGAGGTTCAAGTCATAGTAGCATCTCAGCAGAATTATGTCCAACCCAAGGAACCACATACAATTACAGTCACTCAACTAAAAATCCAATTTTTTCCTTCGTGCAATACATGTTTTTCCTATGCTAAGTATACATTATTTTGAATATCACGTCCCTGAAGGATGTTTCATCCATTTTTATAGGCTTCCCTACTATTAAAGTACAGTTATTTATTAGTGAACAGAAAGCAAAAACTAGCTTAAATAGAAAATTCTTTGTCATTTAAGGTAGAAAACGTAAGATGATGAAAAATTGGAAGGAAGAGAGGGGGGAATCAAATCAAATATCAACAAAGAGCAGCTACAAACAAGAATACCTAGAACCAGCAGTTGATCAAACTTATATCCTGGCTTCAAGACTGACTTCAACAAGGCAGCAGACTCTGCAAAACCAGATTGAACATCAGAAAGTGCCAATACAAGACAGCACAAAAAAAAAAAACTATGAAGGCAAAGAAAATCTTACCATGATTATCTGCCAAATGTTCATTAGAAATTGTACCCTTCAAGTGAGCTTTTGAGTTAACATGTATAACTACTGCAGAAGGGGTAAAACTGTCAATTACTCCCGAAACAATACTACCCAACTTGACCAAATCATCTTCAGAAACCCTGCCATTTAAATTTTGAAGCAAGACAAAATAAGAAAAACACTTGTAGTATTACCACTAAACCTTGCAAGAGAAAAAGAAAACCCTTTCAGGTGGTTATATGTCAGAAAAAAATTTTTTGGGCTGAAGCTCACTGGATATGCAGAAATCATAACTACTATATGTATCATAGATCTATTCCAGAGCCATCTTATAATTAGGGTTAGTGCCAAATTGCCAATAAGGTTACTCCAGTGTTTAGGATGGTCTCAACCATTAACCCAGTCTTCAAAAGACAGTGAGAAACAAAAACAAGTAACAGGAAGGAGTACATGTGTTCAGCAGTAAGGTTGCCAACCGAAAAGATATATATTCATTTCAACCCAATATATCTGAACTCATTGAAACAAACCTCACAGGCTTCATCTGGAAACTAAGATTGATACGCCGTGAAGCAGGGGTAGAACTGGAAACTCTGCATTTAATAACTTGTCCCACATGATACATTGAACTTGGATCATATCCTGGTCCTAAGCCAAGTTCAGATCTGTTTATATAACAATGAGAATCAATCCTTAATAAGAGATTACCAAGAAAAAGGATAAGAAAGCATGATGAGCAATAATTGTCCAACATATAAAGTAAATCAAGGATAAAAAGCGAGGAAATGCAGGGGAGAAGCAAGGAAGTAAGTGTGATTTCAGAATTTCAGAAAAGGCACTCCACAGCACTTTTCCCCTTTGAAAAAATTTAAGGCACTGCACGAACCAGTGATTGAGCACCCAGTTTTTGCATTCTGTCATATTAGATCTATTACAAATTTAATTTTCAGCATAATAAATAAAAAGCAGACAGGGTAAAGGAAAATACAGTGAGATCAAGATGTAAATTTCTATTATGCCTAACAGTCTGCATCTTGCATGTATTCCATATTTTGAACAATCTGGAAACCTTTATCCGTCCTCAACTAGGTAGCTAAAATCCCTTCCACAGGTAAATTGAAACATCAAGTAGATACAAAAAGAAATCTTGATTAACTGTCAGCACAGTTGCAACAAATGAGAAACAGATGTATTTAGTAAATGGATATATTATCAATACTCTAACATACAATGTATACTTGACTACGGTTGATTAACAAGTGCAATGATTAGCAGCCACAAAAATTGAACCTTCTCTAAAAGACCTCAATTTTTTTACATTGAATTAATAAGCTAGTGCTACTTATAAATACCATCACTTTCTTAAACATCTGGAGTCATTACTTCAACAATTGCCTTACATATAGAGCTCACACAGCTGACCTGAACCCGGAAAAAATCCATCCTGATTTGACTAGAAAAAGGCAACAAAACCTTCCCAAACTAAACTCAAACGATCGAAAAACTAACCTGAAATACCCGAATTTGAATAGTCTGTTCCAATCCAATTTGATTTGACTTAAAAAATCAACAATTTGAATCAGAAATGACCTGAACCCAAATGACCTGAGTGTCAAACCTCAATAACCCGAATTTGAAATGAACTGAACCCGAAAATGACCCAATTCTCTTTCGACCTGAAGTGGCCTGACCTGCTTTGTTGCCACCTCTACTTACATACATTGATTCTAATATTTATTTTAAGAATCATTACCTCAACATGTTGCTTAATTTCCAAACATTATTCAGGAAAAGACAAATAATTAGCAAATCACATAGACCATGCAATATCCTCATCAAGGATGCAAAAGCAAATATTTAATGTTCATAAACTGCATTATAATCATGCTGGCAAGATAGCGAAGATAAAATGAATAATAGAATAGAAAATACGCAGCGAAACAAATTGAGCATATTATAGGGACTATAACGTTTATGGTTGGTGACTAGCCTGGGTGCAAATCCTTGGACTCCATTGTAAAACCGGACGAAGCATCCATGCTTTTCAATCTTAGTTATCCAGCCATGCGTTATAAATCCCTCAGTTGCATCAGCATAAGAACTAATAATCCCAAGTTTAGATTTCACCTGCAAAAGCATCCATTAGCAGAGTATTATTCAGAATTAATAAAATATTCAAGAACAAGGATTTCCATTGACTAGCAAGTTCATGAAATATGACTCATAAAGATACAAATTAGTTTGTTTTTTTTAAAAAAAAAAACACTTAAGAGCAAATATCAATATTGGCCAAAATATAAGAGCTAATACTAATATTGTCCTACTTAAAAAATAGATATTTGAAGACCAAGTTGGATTATAAAATCCTATTAAATTCACGGCACGGATAAAAATTAGTTACTAACAATGAGAATGTAAGAACAAGCAAAATACTAAGAATTTAAGGGAAGAAGACATATCCTTCATGGACCATCTAACATGGCCTGACTACCAGGAAACACTTGAAATCAGTCAACGAAACAGACGGTTCTTAAAGATTAGCATCCACACACATTCCAAGTGTGGGCAGTCTTTCTGCCAAATAGAGTCTTCTTTGTGGACAACATAGTGGCACCGGTTTTTATTCTTAATTACAAATATTTAAAATGGATCTGCCAAAAACCTGGCAGTAGCAGAAGCAGCAGAAAAGAAATATATGGTTCTAATGGAAATTCCACCTAAAAGCAGCAATAATAAGATACAAAAGTCAATTATGAGTATACAATTCTCCATCCAGAGGAATGGCATGAGAGATAGAGCAATGCGACAAGAATATTTTGCCCTAGTAATTGCCACTAATTTATAGAAACCAAAGTAGCTCAAAATTAACCATATAGCTTTCTTATCTAAAGTAGCCATAGGAGCAGAATAATGAGAAGTCTAAGTGGCATCAATATAAATAAAATAAAGAACATACTAGAGTTTTCTTGTGAGTAACAGTTATTCTCTTCGACTTGCAACCAAGCACCCGGAAGACCAATTCAGCTCCAACCTGCAAAGCCACACATGCGAATGAAAAGCAGCATTTGAGATTTAGCAGTAATAACTCAAAAGAACAAAATGAAATAGACAATATCAGAAATTACCTTAAACTTTTTTCCAGGTCTCACAATTTCAAATTCAGACATATGACGAATGGGACATAGTGCCTTTACACCACCGGGAAATTGTACAATGGCACCGAAGCTGTCAAGCGCAATGACTTTAGCTCTTATCACCATCCCAGGCTTCACATCTGAGTGAGTGAACACTTGCCCTTCAAATGCACTGGCCTGCTTGAAACAGCAAGGCAAAAAAATAAATATGCTGCAATATCAATTGACAATCAACAAGAGACAGCATCTCAACTAGAAGAGAAATTTTTCTAGACCAACAAATTGATGCTCAAAAGTTATTATCAGCAAAAAAGCAACCTTTAAAATACCAGTGGCAAGCCCTTCCAAGTGCCTGAATCCAAGAATTCGAACACGAACTTGGCTGCCTTCCTTGAACTTCTTTTCTAGCTTCCGGACTTCCTCTTCAGCCACATCAGATATCTAAAATCAATGCTGAATTACCAATGGGGATGTATATATGAATAATTCAAATGAAACACACAGCTGAAGCAGAAAGGGAACATACATTCACATAGGCTGGAGTTGACACTGGTTTAGATGGGATGTCAAGCAGAAGACCTAAGCCTCTATCAACCCTGACCACTTTTGACTGGTCATAAATCTCTCCAATGTTAACATGCTGCATATAAACACAAAACACATTTGTCCAGAACAGGCATGACAGGTTATTATTATAATTAAAGTGGCACATAACCAAAAAGAAATGAGATTTATTCTCAACAGAAAGTTACTTAAGAAAAGCTGGGGAGAAAAAGGCAGAAGAGATAGAGATAAGAACAATGAATTTCTAAAGTAGATCATTTAGGGAACTGGACAAATTCAATGACCATAATTACACAACAAAATTAACAAATGTATGTAAGTTATCAATAGCATGCATTTGCTGTAGGATGATGAATTATGAAAGTTACTTCTCACCCAGTTTCAAAGTCAGCAACACTAAATTTGAATGAAAAACGAATTTTGGGTGCTTCAAAACCAAACAATTAATAGGCAGCAAATCAAGCTGGAGAACCAAGATTTCTTTATACCAAATAAATGAAAATTGCATTTGGTTCAGAAAACAGATTTTCATCAGAGGTGTAACAGCCAATTCTGTGTAAATGTTATAAGCCAACCAATGAGTAGGACAGCAAACTTGCCATTTCAAAGGCACAATACTAGGATAAGCATAAAGAATTATATATCTTCAGTTAACATACCGAAGGAGGAGCTTTGTTGTGAACAAGATGAGGATTCAGGGTCAAGCCCACTGCTCTAGTTGAGGGATCAATAAACAGTATCCGAGCATTAATCTGAACCAAAATAAATGATGTGCACATAAGTTTAAGAATGACAATTTTTTTAACATTTACATGAAATAAGCACAATGTCAAACAAAAAAAGGAAATGGTTAAAAAACTTAAAGAAATAACAAGGTAAAAAGGCCTTGGGCAACTGAGAATGTATTTAGTTAAAACCATTGAGGGATGTTGCCAATATGTAATCATTAACAGCACAAGTCATGTCTGTAAACCAGAAATTTTGAAGTCTAATACCTACTACGCAAGCCAAGAGGAAGAATTACCAAATAGTAGCAAATTCAAGACAGTTATATTACGCACTATATTTGGAGGGAAATAGTTAGTGTTAACAGATGGCAATGTTCATCTCAAATTTTCAATTGTCATTTAACCTGCATTGCTTTCTACACCCTTCTACAAAATTAAATTTAACAAAAGAAGTACCATGAATCGTGAAAATTGAACAATTATTATCTTTTCATGCCCTAACATTGAATTAGGTTATATTGTTTCACTTAAGATGACAAAGTTAAAATACATCATATATATAACAAAGTAAAATAATATAATTAGTTTTAAAGAGCTATTTTGAATTGAGTCGAGGACATAAAGTGAAAATTAACCATGATAATCAGAAAAGAGAAAGGTGTTAATATCAACAAAAATTAGTAAGCTAAACAGAAGTACCTTCTTGTTTTGATTGTAATCATCCTTCCAGTCCTTAGTTGGGAATTTATTTTGTAAATGAAACATATCAACCTATAAGATTAAGCAAGTGAAAAAAATTATAGCCTGCAGCTCTGTACAAAACAAATATAACCTCAATTTTATCAACCTCCAACAGATAGCTTTCTGAGGAGAATCAGAAAACTTACGGTTCCAGTAAAGTATGTAAGGAATGATAACATGATCCCATTCTCAAGGATCGACCGAACAGAAGCATTAACCAACATGCCTGGAATAAGAAGATCAATTGAAATGCCCTTAAGATCCTTGGTCTGCATAAAAACACAACCAAAAAAAGAATGTTAAGACAAGGGTAAACAGAAGAAAAGCCAACTAGACCATAAAAAGAATGGCAGGAGAGAATCATACTACACATTTAGACACAGTATCTGGATTAGAACTCAAATAAACAACTTTGCGGTTTTTATCAATGCGCCTAACAACCCCTTGTAAGAATTGCCCAGTCCTCACTTTGATGTCCGTGATTTCTGAAAAGAAGACAAAAAGAAAAAAGGGAAGAATTTACTAAAAGTAAGAAAGAGTTAATGAAAACAAATGCATGGATATCATATTTATATGTGTTTATGAGAAGCATATGGTAAAGGGTTTATAAGATAAGTCAATCTACTAAAGAACAGAAGTTGGCATGAAAATAATTCAGTAAAAGCATATGGCACCATGCCAGAAAGTTTCAGAAATATGGAAAGAATTTACTACAATAAGAAAGAGTTAACCAAACCAAATGTGTGGATATCATATTTAAATGTGTTTATGAGAAACATAGAGTAAAGGGGTTATAAGATAAGTTAATCTGCTAAAGAATATAAGTTGGCATGAGATAATTCAATAAAAAACATATAGCAGCATTACCAACCATGCCAAAAGTATCAGAAAAGATGGAAACAATCAGTGGTTACAACTTATAACCTTGGACACTCCCAAAACCAAACTCTAAGCCTCTTGCTTTTGCAAAACTTTATTGAAGTATGAAACTACTTAAGTAACAACAAGCAAATATTTTAAGTTTTTGAAACCCAGGAACCAATGAACTAGCATACAGATTCTTCAAACTGCTATATTTTCTTATTGTGGATCAAAAAGCTTGAATTTTGCAATGAAAGATAAACCTTGAATTGAACATAAACTTCTCCCAGCTTTTCTTATATTGTCGTTATTGGCAAAGATCAAAAGTCAGAAGTCATACCTACTCCACTCTGTCTCTTTACCTAACTCATCACATTTACTAAAAGAACTTTAAAAGTAAACTAACTTAAGGTGTAAATTAGTGAAAAAGTCATTGAAACAACTGTGTAGTCAAGGTTAATCATCCATGAAAGGTAAGAAAAAAAAGCTTAAATAAAAATATTCATAATCCACGTAGAAACAATTTATGTAAAAATATCTAAACCATATCACTCAACATCATGAACAAAGAAAAGTGGTCATAATCTGGAATAAAAAATATATCTCAACCACTCCCCAAGAGTCCCAAGATCTATCATAAAAGGATTACAAATTCCCATAAGCATTTCATAATGAAGCTTGGTAAAAAGCATCCTTTCACACAGAATGCAATCAAGTATCAGAGAGCATATCTCCTACATTCAGTAAAATTATATTCAAACCTATCATCCAATCCAACTAAAGAAACTTCTTTCTTGATTTCTTGAACTTACAGTTTATTAAGTCATGTAATTTTGACAATAATCCTATCATTGTTTCCTCACGAATGGGAAGAAATAAAAGAAAATGAGGCATACAGTATCTAAAATGTATTTTAGCTTATAGCTGGCTCACATAATTATTTGTATTTAAAAACATTCATTAAAATCAAACTTCCAATTTTCTAACTTCATTAGTATCAGAACATGAACATAGATGAGAACTTAAAAAGAAAAGCAGCATCAAAAACCACAAAAATAACCACTTAGGTAAACAATATATGGCAAAAAAGCCAATTGGTGAAAGAGTAAAAGTAACAAGAATAGAAGTTGCGGAATATTTACCGGCTTCGCCATCTTTTGGTAAAAACCCCATGAATGAAGACAATCCAAAGTGAAGAATGTAACCATGATCTTCAATGCTTTTCACATATGCAGTGAGAACCTGTGACCATGCACAGTTAGGTAAAAAGCCACTGGATTTACAGCATATGCCAAAAACAACATCATCATGAAGTGAGTATAGCAATACAATACATTGAAACAAAAATCTGGCTTGAAACCTATGTCAAAATCAGCAACTTAAAAGATAACAAAATGTGTTGCTGAGGAACTGAAAAAAAAGGAGTATAAGAGTGAAATTGGGACATGAGATGGCAGATACATCATTGTACATCACATAAAAACAATAATAAGCAAAAGACCTCATCAAATACTTGAACCTCGATCAAATAAGATTAAACCAATTTCTGTTGGAACAGGTGTAGGGTTGTTATCAGGACAACTTAAAACTTCTAGTAATAATTAGGGTTGTGATTGTGCTGAGCTGAGTTGATACAGTCTAAGCTTGAATTCTGCTCAAAAGAAAATTGAGCTACTTAACTCAGTTAAGCTCAATTATCATTAACTTATATAACGAGCTCGAAACTCGACTTGACACCAGCTCAAATTCAAAATGAAAATTCAAATAAAATTTAAAATATATAAGTAAATAACATATTTTATTTATATATGTAAATATTAAAAATATTAAAGGCTCATGGGTTACTTGAACCAAGTATTACAAAGCTCAAACTCGACTCAACTCATTACTTGAGTAACTCGAGCTCGACTCAACTCAACAGTGAGTGAGTCAAATTTGAGTATTCATTGAGTGAAGTCTGAGTAGCTCATGAGTAGCTTGACTCATTACACTCCTACTTATGATGGTGAACCATCCTTATTTTAATCAAACATACATTGTACAGAATACGCCACTTCTAAGCAATTTCCTATTGTAGAAAAAACACTAAAATAAGGCACAAAAACCCACAAATTTCTACATGACATTACACTGATACATATGCGAACTGCTTATGATGTTTTTGACCAAAATATAATATAAAGCCTTCATTATCTATCTGACATCAAACATGCACCAGAAAGGCACCCTGAGCGCTTATTCCTAAATGACGCCACCAAAAGTACAGTCCATCAAATAATCACCCAACAAAACTTTCACCATAACAATTTTCACTCACCGGGAAGTATTATACCTTATATCCTTCAAACCATATTACAATCAAAAGCCACACACTGTCCAACAACAGTCAGTCGCATTACAATTAATACTACAAATTTTAATAATTCATTATAATTAGCATCCAAATCCATTCAAATATTTACTATTTCACAAACGTCTGAGGAACTTCTTAAATATTTATATCTATGCACTTTCATAGGTGTTCTAAGAAAGAAAATTGGTATTAACTTTTTTCACTATCCAAATAGATAATGATAAGGCAAACTTGCTCATTGACATTTCTTATTTCTTTGTTCTACCATATTCAGTTTAGGCAAGATAATTTTCATAAAGAAAATGCAATGTGAATAAAGAGAATGACATGATTTTTGTTTGATTCCCTGAAGTAAAAGTTGCTGTCTGATTAGAAGAATTATTTGATAGCTTACTACATGAACTTAAGCATCCAGCATATCAGAAGACAAAATCCCTTTTATAGGAAAAATCCTTCGTTTTATCATAGTTAACTTAGAGAGAATAATTTTTGCAAAGATGCATGCAATATGAGAAAGAGAATCAAACAATCTTTCTATCTGATTCCTTAAAGTAAAGCTGCTTTACAATTACAAGAATTACTTGCTGGCCCACCATGTATTTAAGCATCCAGCATATGAGAGGAAGAAATACAAAAAATTGCCAAGATATTCAATTCTCTAATGATTAATTGACATACCATCCCTTCTTGAACAGCATCCAAGGTGAAGCCTTTGTGCAATAAAGAGAGAAGCAAGGAAAGCCATATCTTTCTTTTGCCAGTCTCCTTCTTATCATCATCCAACTGCAGCACTACGCAAGAAACCAGCTGCCCGGTGTAGAATATATTTGTGAGGAAATTCCCTTCATTATTCTGGTCAAAAAAAAGTTCATTGCAAAATAAACTCAACAAGCCACAATTGCGTGCATTACTTACTAAGAAAAAAAATAGGAAGATAACTACAATGATATAAAAGAAAAAGGAAAAAGTAATGTGATGATATCTATCCCTTGAGAAACAGGTTTATATGCAGGTGTACCTCAACTTCATTACTGAGAATAGAATCAAGTGCATCAGCTGCACGAACTAAACCACGTAAGCCCCCTGGAAGACTAATTACAAGGTCCTTCTCATTTACCTCAGCAACAACTCCCCAGAGCTTCATTCCAGGAGAAATATTCTATATGCACACAAATAAAAAACTCAGTTGAAGCATTTACTAGATTATAAAGTTTAGAAAGGATCCTACCATAATATAAAAAAATCAAAGCAGAGCTGAGAAAAAACAATTTGAAGAAAAGTAAGGAAAAAACTGGTTATTTATAAATGATAGTATGCCACCACATTTCCAGAAAAATGACTCAAAACTCAAAGAACAGAAAATGCTAATTCAGGGTAAAAAAAAAAAAGGAAATACAAATTTTGCATTCAAAAAAAGTTTTAAGTTTAACTCAAATACATTGAAATCTAATTATGTTCCAATTTATCCAAACCCCATCCATTAAATAAGCCAATGCATCCACCTTCAGAAATATGCATGACCATCATAAAGACAACAAGTCAAGAAGAATCATTTTAAGCTGATAAAAAGAAATCACAAATTCAGAAATTACATTTTCACAAAAAGAACTAATAGAACAATTTCGTATAAAATGGACGTAGCTTATGGTTAGATGATAACAACTCAATACAAACAGTTAAACTTGTTTGGGCATAAAGTTTCTTCTTGACTCTATACCTTCAGAGTTATTTTGTTGGCATATCTAGGTAACTTGCCGGTAATGCCATCACCAAAAAGTGAACCCAAGTCATCCGGCATGACCTGGCTCTTCTTCCGCAACGTCTTCCTCTCATTCTTCTTTAATGACCGCTCCTCTCCCTCAAATTCCGCATCTACTTCAGCTCGGATTTCATCACGTTCTCGTTTGCTCAAAGAACTTCCCCCGCCTGTCAAATCTCCAGTTAGTAATTACTTAGCTAAAATAAATTAACAGTCAATATTAAATTTCAATTCTTTCTTTTAAAATTCAAGTAAAATTTATCACTCCTTTTTTAGACAATTACTCATCTTCTTTCATTCTGTTTTTGTTAAGAACTCAAATTTTCTCGGTGACCGAACAGAAAGTTGAAGGAGAAGAAGAACCTCTAGGGAAGTCAGGGACATCATCTTCGAGCTGCAAAGCGACTGCCTCAGACTTAACGGCGTCGTTTGAATCCTTCCTCACTTTAAACTGTTTATTGGACGCTTTATTGAACTTTGGTTTCCCTCCTTTGGATTTTTTCTTCTGAGATTTCTTCGTAGGCGCTGCCATTTCTCGTTAACAAAAAGGAAAATCAGAAACCCTAACCAAAAAGCACGGGCTTCGATTAAGAAAAGAAAACTACCGAATTTTTGAAAATTTTGTATATTTTTTGGGATTTTGAAATATGGAGGAGGAGACAAAAGGGTTTAGAGAGGTTTAAGAGCAGCCGAGAACGGAAGAGGCTAGGGCTCGCATCGCCGGGTCGGGTTTTATTATTGGCCTATTTGGATCAAGGTCCATGAACAATCCAATCTGTTTAAAAAAAAGGCTCATAATTTGGTGTCATTTAAACCGTGTATCCCGCTTTCTTTGGTCTGGTTTTTCTTAATGGGCCAAATTGGATTGTGGTCCGTGGTGGATCCAATCATACCAACTTAAATGACGTTCCACCGTTGCTTTTCTTCTGGAAACCACGTGGACGGTCAAGATGCGGAGTGATGCATGAACGTGGCTGGTATAACAGGAAGCTTCTCGACTTCAATTTAGAGGGTAGGTGAAAATCTGAAAGAACGTGTGATTAGCAACCAAACCCCCAACGCTAGAAGGGAAGCTTGGGATTTTCTTTTTCTTCTTGAAGCGATCACGAAACAGTAAGTTCTCAGTTTCCTCTCTCTCCTTATTTTCCTTCATTTAAATATCTAATTCGTAAATTCTCTAATTCCTTCATTGAGATTTGTGCGTTTTAGATTTCTGTTGTTGTAATTAGATTTTCCTTCCTTCAAAATTCTTTAGATTTTTGTTGGGAAATTTCCGCCGAGATTGTTTTGGTTTGCTGAGGAAATAATTTTGCAAGTTTCTATTTTTATTTTGAAGGCATGATGCTTGGCGGAAAAGTTAGGTAAGTGGGAAACAGGAACTTTACTTAGCTTCCTAATTTAAGGGGGAACAGAAATGTGGAGCTGTTGAATTATGTTGGTAATTTTAGGCTCCCTTTAATTTTTGGTGCTGTTTTTTTTTTGCTTTTATATTTTCAAAAATGTCTTTAAAGCAAAAGAAAATAGTAAAGCTTTTATGTGATTAAACAGGATGAAATTGTTCAAATTCAATGTTAACTCGAACTTGGTTGTTCCAGAGAGAAGTGAAACCATGCATTTGGTTGAAAGGTTTAAATATTTTATTTGTTCATTGCCTTGTAGCTTTAGAGTTAGCAGGTTTTCTACCTTTTGTTTTGTTTGGTTTATGTTATGTGCACACGGTTTTTCCAGTTTTATCATGGTTAAAAGCAATTTTGTTGCTATTGAAATGGCTTAGGTTTGTTGCCAATGAGGGGTAGAAGTTACAGTTACAGCCCTTCACCACCAAGGGGTTATGGTAGGAGGCGTCGCAGCTCTAGTCCCAGGGGTCGCTATGGTGGCCATGGTAGAGATCTTCCTCCAGCCTTCTTGTTCGCAATCTTCGCCACAACTGCAGGTTTGTGCTGTCTCCTCCTTTCGATTGGTGTCATTATTTCAAACCAGATATGTTCTTTCTGTATCTGCTTGGGTTTTCCTGCTGGTTATCTTTCACATTTAATTCATGAGGTAGTATATGCAAAGGTTTTTGAGGAGACACATATGATTCACTTTTGTTGCTTACCCATCCAAGAAAGAACAAGTAGTTTTGTTTGTCTTCATTAAAAGAACATGATTGTCATAATACAAGTCAATTTTTAGTCTCACAAAAGTGTGTTCTTAGAGCTAATAAATTTCAAATTGCACTTCGTGTGCAGGCCAGAAGATCTGCGGGGACCTTTTGGCCAATTTGGTTGCCTCAAGGACATCACCTGCCTCGAGATTATTATACTGGGTGAGTATAATCCTTGTTGATTCCTGAAATGGTAACTCAGTCTGTGTGTGTCTGATATGCAACTTGTCTGTCTTCATCCTGTCTCACATGAGATTTTGGTGATGGGTTGTTTCTTCATGATTTACATTGGTTTATGGGAATTTGGTTGTTTTTATTGAAAGTGTTGAAGACACCAATGAAGTAATAAAGTCTGTGTTGAAGACACCAATGAAGTATAAAGTACTCTGTTGAAGACACTTTCAAGTAATGAGTACTGTTCAAGATGACCTTAATTTACATCAAGGTTGGAAGGAAGTTTGTTTGAATTGATTGTGAGAAGTGCAAGTCTTGAAGATTATCAACTGAATTTAAATTTGGCTCCCACAAGGTTAGCAGCCACATAATCATATTTACTTGAATTGTATGAAGCATCAGCTTGATGTCATGATCTTTCATGTTGCTCTGGAGTCAAGATCATGTTTGTGATTTTGAAAATCAGTGAGCATGTGTGGCTTATGAAGTATAATCTGCTACCTATTGTATTTATCCATGTTTAAGAGACTACCTTGTTTGTGATGTAGGGAACCACGTGGTTTTGGATTTGTCCAGTATCTGGATCCTGCTGATGCTGCTGATGCAAAATATCATATGGATGGTTATGTTCTTCTTGGCCGAGAACTTACTGTTGTTTTTGCTGAGGAAAATAGGAAGAAGCCTTCGAAATGAGGACAAGAGATCGTGTAAGGTAAGCATAGGTTCTTTTGCAATGCTTATATACATTGCTTATTTTTTTCAAAATTAGCTCCTGTTCTTAATTGGTGTTCTCATTTTGTTAGGCATAAAGGGACTTAGGAAGACAGGACACCTGTATTTGTTAAGGATTTCCAGTTAGAGAAAAAATATAGTTAATTGAACAATAGTAATGTTAATTACATGTGTTAACATGTTCATGATATTATGACAGGGGTCGGGCATATAGGCGTTCACCAGTTCGTTATTCTCGGTCACCACGATATGCTCAAGTTACTCCCGGGGTCCAGACTATTATTCTCCTTCTCCTAGGCGAAGACGTTACTCAAGGTAAACTGTTTAATATTTCTGTAGTCTTAATCATTTATGTTTTGTGATTAGTCTTGTTAATGTTGCCTACTGTTTTTGTATAGATCAATTTCACCCAGACATAGGAGATATAGAGGGCGATCTTGCTCGAGGTCACCCTATCACTCAAGGAGTCCAAGCCGGAGCTTTAATAGGACAGGAGCCAAGTCTGGACTATTCTACATGACTGATTTGAAGGTGTCTGGGTTAGTATGTGTCAAGAGATATATCTCTATACTAGTTGTCTGGATAAATAGTTTGATTTTGCTTCAGCATGTATGACTGGTTAAAAGTTGATTATATAGTTTATAGTGCTCATTGTGGTCGTAGTAATAATGTTTACACAGACATGCTATTTTGAATCTTCTATGTTGACAATGATTGTCATCCTTAATGATCTTTTTTAAATTTTTTCGTTTACAGTGTCGTCGTTTCTTGCACAGGCTATTAGATGCTTGTTTGTGTTGGAATCAATATGTTGATATACAGTTGATCTTTTTGATTGTTCTTTGTTATTGATTTTGTCACCACATTCAAGCATTTGCAAAGACTGTCACGTGCTGGTTGGGTTAGGGAGTTAAGAATAGGATAGGCTTTTCCCATAACGTCTATGGATTGGCTTCCTTCCTTTGTTGATATCGAAAATCAGCTGCATTGTTTGCTGTCTTTCATCATTTTTTCATGCCTTGTTTGAAATATTTAGTTTCACATTGGATTAGCAACTGGATCCTCACCAGTGCAGCTATTTGACTGGGTGAAGTCCACTGATTTTTTGGTTCATCAATCGAAAACCAGAAGGGAGAAAGGGAAAAACATCTGCAAACAAAAGTATGGGTTATACTGTACCAACTTCTGCAGACAAAATATGGGTGATAAGGTACTATTATATTACAACTATTTTATACAGATATACTCATGTTGATGCTTGCTAGATTTTATAAACACACTCAACATTATGCAGTGATGATAACATATGTTAATGTTATCCATCCAAATCTTAATATGTCTACATCATCATCATGGGACCGTGAGCTTTGCTCACCCGTCTTTACTAGTCACACCAACTTGGATGTGGGAGTCTCTGCCATCAGGGGACTGAACGCCGTACTGCATACGCGAGGCGTCTCTGTCCCAAATTCCCAATTTGATTAGAACGGGATGGTGTAAACCAGAGTGACTTACACTTTAAGATGTAGGTTTAGATTTGCTGATTTAGATATCCACGCAACATCCAGACTGTACAAACCCAGAGAACTCGGCCGGAACATCAAGACTCTTGAACTGCCCACTCTGACCATCCACCAAAAAGAACCCTTGTGGACCACCCTGGTAAGCTGATCCAGACACAACGTCGATTCACCAAGGGGACTGCACATACTCCAACTCGTATCGCCGAATCACGGTCGGCCCAGCAGAAAATTTCTTCTCTTTCTCAACTCCCACGCAAGACCTGGGACATTGACTAGCCTTCCATGCCTCGTCAACTCGCCTCCATTGACCCGTCCCCAAATCCATCAGCTCAGCGCTCCCCTCGAATCCTCCTTGATTTCCGTTTGTATCCGCTCACCACCCAGAAGTCCGATCCAATCATCACCCCTTGACACTCATCCGCTCCTGACTCAGCGGAGCCAACTGAGTCCACTCATCCCGAATTACATCATATTCCCACGCTGTGCTTAAAGCGTTCTTGTTCTCGTCATGACCACCCGCCACGATAACTCGTCCATTCAACTCCCCAGCCGCAAAGAATGAGCGAGTTTCCGGCATCTGCTTCCCTTGTCTCCACCTCTGAGTCGTGAACTCGTATATAAACACGTCTCTCACCGGGTCATAACTGGTCGGGTCCCAGCCGCCCATCAGAACAAGCTTTCCTTCTGAGCTTGTTATCTGACAAAACAACGGAAGCCCACCTGGGTACTTAGGAACCGGGTCAACTCGGTCCCAGGTGCCACTCGCGGGGTCAAACACGGTGATACCATACCTAGGCTGACAGACGTGTTTGGACCCATCAGGATCGGAACCACTCTTTAGTAATTGAACCAAGCAAGCGGCTCTCTGGGTACACCCGGTTCTCTTTCTGTGGTAGTAAAACTGTCTGCTTTGGAGAAGCTCTTGCCATCGCCGGCAAACTCGAGCTGACATTCGATGAGTTGAATAATGAAATCGAGTCAAGCACTCGAGTCCGATTTCCTCAGGTAAATCTGGAATCAGCTCCTGTAACAACTCAGTAGAACCCATTTTCCCCTTTTTGTTCTCTTTTAGTTGCAGTCTTAAAATAGTATGTGTAAGGACGGCTTTTTATAATTGGAGGAAAAAGGCAACTCCGATTCGATGTGCAGTAGGGACAGCAAACCAGCGTATGCCACGTAAGGGAACATGGTTTTTTTTGTCGGTTTCTTTCGCTTTTCTCTAGCTTTCGACGTCCCTTTTTTGATGTATCTAGACTCTCCGGTGTTTGCGGTTCAACGTGGATGCCTATCAAGGTGGGGGCACTGTGCTTTTTTCCTTCGGCCTTTTTTCTTCAAGTGGGTATCATTTGAAAAATGAAAAAGGTTTATTTGATTTGTTTATAATGTTATTTGAAAATCTTTTAACTGATTTTACAAGAAACACGTTTTTTGATTTGGATGACCTGTTTGTTAGGATCAAATTAGTCATTCAATTCTCTATATTGAGTTTTGATGTAATTGTTAATCATAATATCTCTTTTATAACAAGATATAATCTTTTTTTTGTAATTAAATATTTCTTATAAACAACAATTTGGATATGTGAGACCAACTTGTAAGGTCTAAACTCTTGTTTGATTTTCCGAACCGTAATTTTCAATTCACTTGCAGCCGAAATTCATACGTATTTTGCAATGTGTATGCCTACTTAATTGAAATCTTAAAAATATATATTTCATCTTAAAAATTATGATTTTAATTGACTTTGACAAATTTGAATATGATAGGGTTGAGCAGAGAGTACTCGTATTTCATATTTTAAACGGGTAAACGCGCTTAAGATACAATAATTTCTTGTTTTAAATTGGTTAAATTTGTTCAACTCTCATATAATCCATTTAATTAATTGTGTCAATTTGTGTGTTATGATATATTAACTCCATTATGATATCCATTTAAACGTTTTAATCATATTTAATGGATTTGTTTTGATATATCTTATTGTGTCATATAAATTTAATTGATTTTAATAAATGTATTAATAATATCGCGCGGTGTAACTTACATTATATGATTATGATATGGCAATATAAATTATCAAGTCTAATTGTAAGAATAAAACAATAAAAACATGAAGTCTACAGATCGGCTGGGAGACTTAAATATTAATGAATAGTTGTATTTTAAACATTAACAGTAAGGAGTTAAGATATCATCCATTGAGACAGTTGCTTAATATATTAGTATACATACGTATAATCATGGCTCTTCAATTGCGTGCTCAACATCAATGATTAACAAAATCGGTGCAAATTGGAATTAAATAATTCTAATCTTATCAAATTTAGATTTTAAATTGTCATGTTAAACTTTCATTTTGATTTTTATATATATATGTGTATTAAGAATATCATTTTGGATTACATGGTATCTATTAGGGACATGACTCTTTTTCATTACTTTTTGTTTGTGTCACGTTTTAATTAGAGATAGTAATTTATAATCAAGTATTCTTTATTGCTTGATATAGAATTTGAGTAGTAAAAGATTCCTCGTCACGATTATTACTTGAATTCGATTATAAGTAATAAATTTTAATTTGTATATATTTTTTATTAATAAATTATTTATAATTAATAAAATACTTCTAAAATTTATTAATTGTTGAAAATATGGTTTAAAAAATAATAACTAGATAATGATGAATATTCTAAAAAGTAATAAAAGAGATTTAAATTTTAAGAAATAATTCTCTTTATTCGTAAATTTTATTTTTCTTTTAATTTTTTTTATGATTTGAATATGAAATTCTAAATGTTAAAAATATATTATTAGCATCATAATTTCTGAAGAGGGGCTTGGGTTTTTTAGGGGGAAACACTATCCAAAGTGGAAAAGGGCAATGAGTGAATAAATGAAGTGAGAAGGGCGCCAGAGGAGTTGACCAAGGCAGAGCGTTGTTATGGATGTGAATAGGAGTTGGCTTTAGCATGTGAAGGTGGGACCTAGGTGGGTCCTGGGCGAAAGCCCAAAAGTCCAGATTCTAGAAGAAAAGGTCGGAACGTACAGCGCATGCTCGATGATAAGATTCGACACATTAAAAGGACGTGGATGAGTCAGATCGGTAAGCTCTGTTCTATTTTTTGCCCTTTCATTCTCGTAATTATCTCTTCAGAGGGAAGTAGTGAATTGATGATCCGCTTACGCAACTATCATTACTCCCTCTCTGTTTGTCTGTCTGTGGATGAAATTAGTAGAATTTAAAACATTTTTCTTTAAGAAAACTATCATATAAAATGCTTTAATGGCTTAATGTTATACTAGTCTACAAACAAATTAAAATACAATACTACATGCTTTAAGTTTGTACTGTGCATGCCACGAGCAAGTTTTGTGATTATCATGTCATGAACTAAATATGTTCTTATATTGATATCTATATAAATTATTAATTTTTTATCAATTATACAATTTTCTTTTAGAACATTTGGAGTTTAATCTTGCCCTAGACTTGTTTTATTTTATACTTTTTTCTCTCATTTCTTTCTTTCTGTTTTTTTTTTTCCTTTTATGTTCTTCCACTGGGTGAAAAAAAGATCGAAAATACTAAGAATAAGATCAAAGTGCCCCAAAAGTAATCCAAACCAACAGTCACTTTCTCCAACTTGCTCAAAAAGAAGGTCCGTGTTTCGAATGTTTTTCACCCCCAAGTCACATCAAATCTCAAATCATGTGAACTCTTGAACACTGGTCCAGCTTGATTGGACAAAAGCTAGGAGGGTAAAGAAATCCAAAGAGGAGGCTAACCAGGCATTTTTAAATTATACTCCAATAACCTTTTGTGCTTTTCATATATCAATAATGGTATGAATAAATTCTATTCTATTCTTTATCCAATCCCCCTTTTTTTTAATTTTTATTATACCAAATAGAGCCACGTTAAAGTTAGTTCAAATGACAACGACAAGAGAAATTTTGATAGATTAATAATAAATAATAATAATAAAGCTAAAGCCACAGAGAAAAGGGTTTAATGGGACAAAAGAAATTAAAAGAGAGAAGAAGAAAATGAGGGAGTGGGGGATTGGGTTGGAGGTCGTAATCAAAAGCACAATGAGCCGTGATAGGGTTGGCTTTGAAGCATGGCTTGCAACTTGAGTATATATATTGACTATTCGATATTTGAGAGGAATTCTCTTACAATCAAATTCTTGGCTCACATGCTTTTTCTCTTTTCTTTTTGTTCCCACTTACCTTTTTTTTATGACTTTTTCTTTCGATCATCTATTGGCTGAACCAACACTAACTTATCATTTATTCAACATAATAATAGTCTCATGGGTCACAATCTTTTTGAATAAATCCTTAACTTGCATGGCTTCTTTTTTTTTTTTTACAATTATAATTAAAAATTTTATAATTATATGACATCGTGTATTCAATAAAAAGAATCATAAAAATAAATAAACCATTTAATTTAAAAAATTAATATAAAATTAAATTAAACTCCCATGATCAGAATCTAATATTTCTACTTAGATACTAGCTCAAATGATTATGTTCTAAGTAATTCATGAATTTATAGGTAAAGTGTGAGTAATGAATAAAGAAATGTGAACGGGGGTACTATTCCGTTAAAAATAACCATAGTTTCGATGAGGTTTATATTATCACAAATATAAAGCTTCTTTTGGTACCATTATCACAAGAGTTTTCTTTTTATTTTCTAGTACAACACCGATGAACTCTTTTTCTTTATTTATGAATCATTTTTTTTTAAAAAAAAAAGATGAATGTGCTTTGATTTAAAAGTTAAAATGAAACCTTTTGTGAGGAAGTTAAATCTTTAAAATCAACATTTATTTAATTGAAATTCCTTTTGTACTCATTAAAATGTTTATTAAAATACATAATAAACTATTTTTATTTTGTTAATATAAAAACTTGATGCCTTAAATAATCGTTTTCTATTCACAGTATGTCACTGCAATTCCAATATAATCTCACACTAGCAGGCTTATGCGGGACTTTATTATGGTTCTAATTCCGAGTCCAATATGGTACAATTTTGGGCCTCAATTTATTTTGGGCCTCTTCTGTAATGCTAATAATTGAATGGCCCAAATTAGTAACGAATCTATGGTTACTAAACTCACAATTTCAATTTTTTGCCTGACGTCTTGCAAAGTGTTATCATAAAAATTAAAGCACTCGGGTTGGAACTATAAACTCATTTTATTAGAAAGTAAGTTTTTTTTAAGTTGGAAAAATCTCTCAGAGCAAGCTACCATGTAATAGTTTTATTAAAGATGAAAGAAAAAAAAAATACATTAGAGAAGGGGATATGAACCTTATCTCCAGAATTACATTTGAGAGATAAGAAAAAAGTCCGAATAGAGATACTACCTTCCTTGCATATACTTTATGAGTGCATGGGATAAGTAATACTGCTCTTTTACAAAAAGCTAAAGATAAAAAATAAGTAAGGAGTATTATTCTTTTACATTTATTTAAATTCTATTTAATTTTAAAATACTTCTTAATTTGTCATCAACATTTTAAAATACTTTCGATCTTTCATGTGAATATCCTCGATTGGAAAGGAAATTTGCATTTTGGTTCCCTTCATGATGAGTGTGAGAGATTCCATAAGAAAAGTTTTTCAAACAATTCTTGATAGAAGCTAAAATATATCCAGTATCATAAGAACCTGAATTGCTTTTTTGTATCATATTCACTATCACCATGGCATCCATTTCAATCCAAATTTTGAAGAAGTTGTACTCTTGACATAAAGATAATCCAGCAAGAAGCTCAGCTTTCAAAGAGTTATTAGGATCAAAATTCTTTGAAAAATCGAAAATGAGCTTACTTGTGCTCGCACAACTCCAACACCTGCGACATGTTGGGATTGATTCTTGAAACTCCCATCAACATTCAACTTGATTTCATCCAAGCATGGCTTCAACCATCTAGTTATTTGAAGGTACTTTTGGTTGCTAATTTGGAAAATGGATATTTCATAATTTCGCAATTTCTAAATCACCTTTCCATTGCGATTTTTTCATTAGGTCCCTTTTGTGAAGTTGTATCAGCAATTTCCTAGTGCACTATAATTCGTTGAGGGTAGACACCTAATTTGCCTGTGTTTAGCATCATTTCTTTCAATCCACAAGAACCTACATATAAAGATAAGTAGCATGACTTTAATATGTCCTTGCTTAATATAGTCATCAGAACAATACCATGCCCAAACAACCCGCATAATGTTTAGCAGTTGAATAATAGAAAGCTGAAAATTAAGTTATATGCCAAACTAAGTTAAAAGCATTACTTACAGTTTGTTTTTGCCAAACTATCTCCTAAGAACTCTTAGTAGAAAATTCACCATTAGAAGAAGGAGTCCAATACGCTACATCAGTCCCAAGATTTTTCAATGGGAATATCAAATATGTCTTCAACCATAAATTCAGGTAAAACTACTTTCAATTTGTCCAAATCCCATTCATCATTATTGTAAAAATTGCATACTTTAGTCATAGACTGTAACTGAGAAGGGAAAAAGTTTACCAGTGGTTGTTCTTCCATCCAACAATCAAGCCAAAAGAAAAGTTCACCTTTTACTATCTTCCATCGAATTTCCTTTGTAGTGGTTCTGCAACCATTCCTCAATCGTTTCCATATGGGAGGATCATGAATTTCAACTTGGACTTGCATAGGAATTTTACCACTACAATATTTAGTCTTTGTGAACCATGCCCATGTACTGTTTGAAGTCCAAAACCGCCACCAACATTTCATATTGAATGCTTCGAAAACATCCATTAAACTTGTAATATCAGTATTAGGAAAACAGATTTTTGCCCAAGTAGCCCAATTTATATATTTTAAAGTTGTAGAATATCTCCTCATAGAAGGCTGTTAAATATTCTTTCAATCTTCTTAACTACACAAAGTAGAGAGGCTTTAGCACTTGAGGTAGATATAGAGACATCGAAGATAGGACACTCCGTACCAAAGTGATTCAGCTCCTGGAGATAGAACTTTGTTTTCCCATCCAAAAATTTGCACTCTCAAATTAGCAATTTGATTGCTAGTAATAAACCAACTTTTCTATGGATTAATTTTCTGCCCAGAAACCATCTTATATTCTTTTAAGAAATTCTAAATTTTCCTACAGATGAGCGATTCTCATTAGTGAAAATAATTATATCATCAACAAAAGATAGATGACTTACCACCATAGAGCTGCTTGCCGAATAGTGCAATGAAGAATATTTTGCATAGAGAGCATTTAGTCTTTTAAATAAGAGTTCGGCTAGAATAAAAAAAGATGGAGATATGGAGTCGCCTTACCTCAAACCTCTCTCAGATTTAAAGTAATCCATTTGAAACACCATTAATCAATAATGAGAACCAGCAATTAGATATACACCACTGAATCATACCAATCCACTGCTCATTAAATTCAAATTGCTACATCATAATAAATAAAAAATTCTAGCTCAATCCATCATATGCTTTCACCATATCAAGCTTCAAAGCAATATTTCCTCCTTTAGTTTTTTAATCAATCTTGTGGATTAATTCTTGAGCGAAAAGAATGTTATCACTAATTAGCCTACTACTAACAAAGCCACTTCGATTTTTTGAAATTAGTTTAGGCAAGATTTTTGCTAAACGATCTGCTAGAAGCTTGGTAACTATCTTGTTCAAAACAATACATAAACTAATAGGCCAAAAATCACTCCAATACACTAGATTAGAAATTTTTAGTCATAGAACAAGCATTGTAAAAGTTATCCCTTTAGGCAAAATAGCTCTATGAAAACAATTTATCACAACTGCCAATTGTTGGTCCTAATGGAGTGCTAGAGGGGGTGAATAACACTTTAAAAAAATATTTTGAAGACTTCTCTTGTGCTTAAGAATCCTTTTTTTAAGACAAGAAATGGATGGTTTAAAACTTGTTAAGGTTAAAAACATTCCAAGAAAAGAAAAGGTAAAGAGAAGTGGATAAAATACCAATGTTTAAAGTAGTTCGGTTTACTTAACCTACATCTATTACCTTGATCTTTCAATCAAGGATTTTTAACCTAGCTTTACTAAACCAGTGGAATTAACAACTTCCACCAAGCTTTTATAAGGTGAGCTCCTAACCTAAGCTTTGATCCTCTACAATAAATCTTAGTTT
The DNA here is from genome assembly GCF_002168275.2 of Theobroma umbraticum. Classification (NCBI taxonomy): domain Eukaryota; kingdom Viridiplantae; phylum Streptophyta; class Magnoliopsida; order Malvales; family Malvaceae; genus Theobroma; species Theobroma umbraticum. The sequence continues at coordinate 3,334,991 of NW_018397259.1, read as the reverse complement.
GCTTTTCACGCTCTAATCAACCAAGAACAAAGAAGGAAAAGGAATACCTATGATCACTTTTTCTAATCTAAGAAGAATACAATCAAGTTTAAACACTTTTACAAGAATAAGAATGAAAAATAGGTGTGTCAAAGAAGGTTCTTTGGCTTGTTGCTTAAAATGTGATTTTGGTGGCTTTTCTCTTCCTTATTTGACTGTTAGAGCTTTCTTTTATACTTGGAGACTCAAAATTTTCTATTAGTTTGTAGTCGCTTTCAGCAAGTTTGATGCCTTCCTAGCCTTTGTTTTGTCCTTTAGCATTTAACTTCAAATAGGTAGACAATTTTTTGTTAACTTGTTAAAGGCAAAGTTTAACCGATTAAGTTTTCTCTGTCTTGTACTTTAGCCAATTAAAAACATTCTATTTTCAGACTTGTCCAACTAGCAATCTTTCTTTAATCGGTTAGTCCTCCCTTTAAATGATTAAAGCTTCTTTTCTTTCGACTTTAACTGATTAAAATAAACTTCAACCAATTAAAAATTCTTCGAATTTGAATTACTTCATTTTGGCTCCATTCAATGGTTAACTTCACTTTAAATTTGAATTTTGGTGCTTTTTAGGTATGATAACTTTATTATATAGAGTTATTTTGAACACATTTTTGAGACTTTAGTGGCTAGACCCTTGAGTTTAGGATTGGATTTTAACATTTTTAAGCTATTTTTCTTGTGTAAGTTAGAATTTGTACTGATTAGTTAAATTAGTTGTTGTTAGTTTAATTTCACTTTAATTTATCTCAATTTATTTTAAAAAAAGTTATTGCCAATTTTTCTCATGGTTTTGTGCATAATATGATGAGCAAGGTGAAAGAAAGACATGATAGCATAAGTGAAGAGAAAGTGTCACTCATACATGTTATCGTAATTTGAAGATAACTTGAGCTATAGAACTCCAACAGAGGTGATTTTTGATTCATTGAAAAGATAAGAAAATGAGCTACAAGTTTTATCTACCACTAGACTAGATCAAGGTGAAAATTATGTTCAAAGTTGGTGGATAAATACAACTTTGCTTTAAAATAGCATGACTAAAGCGCCATGGCGCCAGAGACTCATGGACGCGGTGCTACAAGTGATACCAACGCAACGTTAGTGAATAATGATCATGGTGTGTGCCTTTGGGGAGCATCATACAAAAAAGAGCACGATGTCGCGGTGCCACCTCGATTTCCATAATTAAAACTTTGACAAAAAAATTGAAAAGTAGGGTATCTTTGCACATATTTAAAAACATTTTTGAGAGCATTTTAAGGAGGAGGCAGTAAGTAACTATTCTAGAGAAAATGAGCCAAGAACAAAGCAAGAAAACAAGAGAATTTGAGAGAAAATTAAGATCTCAAAGCTTTAATAATTAGTTTTTTTCTCTACTTTTATGTTTTTCTTATTTTATTTGACTTGGATTCATAGTTAAATTTCTTTGGGTACTATTTTTATTAAATATCATGAGCTAAACTATTTTTCTAGGATTGTAGTGGATTTGAACATGTAGTTTGCTTTTGATTACTTAGCCAACAATTAACTAATTTGTGAATCTAATTAAGATTCGACAGAGAGATTTTATATTAGACTAAGATTTGAATAGTGTATGTTCATGTCACTTAGGTGATCTGATTCGCAATTCAAGTAAACATACGCCAATTGCTATACATAGCCACATTAAGACATTTACTTAATGAATTTAATTTAATCAATTTCTATAAACATATAATGAACTGTTGGTCTCAAAAAAAGTACTAAAAGGGGGTGAATAGCACTTTAAAAATATTTTAAAGATAAAATCAGAAATTTAAAAACCTTTTGGAAGATTTAGGATGGATGGTTTAGAACTTGTGAAGGTTAGTGAACACAAAGTAAGGAAGGTTAAGAGAAGTGGACAAAATACAATATTTATAGTGGTTCGGTCTACTTGAACTACATCCACTACATTTTTCTTCCCAATCAAAGATTTTCAATCCAACTTCACTAAAATCAGTGAAATTAACAACTTCCATCAAGCTTTTACAAGGTGAACTTCTAATCTAAGCTCTAACCATTTTATAACAAATCCCAAGCTTACCTTAGCTTAGATTGCCTTTTAAAGTGTCTTGCACACTTTAAGTGAATAAAAAATAAAAGATAAAAGAAGGAACAAATGGCCATTTAACTAATCTATGTTATACAAGCTTCAACATAAACACTTTCACAATGATAAAAGTGAAATACAAGTGTTAAAGAGAAGATTTTTGAGTGTTTTTAACTCAAAATCACTTTTGGTAGTTTTTATATTTTTATTTTGGATCAAATAAGTTTTTATAATTAATAATTAATTATCATTAATTAAAATATCATTTATTAATTTATATTATGTGGCATACTAACATGTCATAGTAAAAGATAATGATATGATATGAGGATGTGATATAATCATATGATCACATGAAATTTTTTTATTTTCACGTCAGTGTTATATTAACATTATATAAATGTAAAATGATAAGTATCATTTTAACTAATAACAACTAATCAATTATTAATTGTAAAGATTTATTTAATTTAAAATAAAAATAAAAGAATTTGATTGATCACAATATAAGCATAAAAACATGTTTAAATATTTTTGGATAATTCTTGAATTTTTTGAAAATTATATCAATAATTTATTTATTTATTTATTTTATTGATATATTATGTACTTATTTGTTGCTATGCTAAGGCATTTCCTATTGAAGCATGAAGCCTGAAGCATGAAACATGAAGCATGAACCCTGGAGTCAAGAGTCAAAGAGACATACTTTATATTTTCCCAAACGAAAATAAGTGTGAAGAAATCTAAGATAGTGATGTATGTAGGTTGAGCTACTGGTATGTGTACGATCACTGGGGTAGGGGGTCCGTAGTTAAAGCTTGTGCCAGAAATTTCTAACCAAATGAAGGGCAGTAAAAGCAAGAGACTTCTCCAATTTACCAAACTACCGGAAAAACCATAATTGCAAATGGGAAAGGATGTGGACACGTCACCTGCCTTGCCTCCCTTAAAAGCTCACCCAACCGAATGTTATGCCTGCGAAGTACAACCTCCCCACGCGCCCATTCCCGCCGTATTCTTTCTTTTCCCCTTTTTCATGGTATCCAAATGAAAAAAGAGTAATTTTTCTCCTTTTATTTTTATCAAAATAAACCGGGTTTTTAAGTTTTTTTTAAAAAATGTTTTAATTAATTATATTTTACGAAATCTATACAACAAAACTATTTCATTCATAGTTGTTAAATAACATTGTAAATATAAAATAAAAAGAGGTCGAAAATTAAAAATTTTGACAAACAAAAAGTCGACAAATGACAATTTTATTGGAACAGGAAATGTTAAAAAGTATTATTATTATTATTATTTCCTTTTTAATACCAGTTTAGTTTATTTAGAGGTTCCATTTGTTTAGCTGGTTAAAGCTAATGGATTAATGGAAAAAATTAAAGAGGATCTGCTGTAAGGTTACTATCTCATAATTACCCCTTACGACTTATCTAGTAGGTAAGGAAAAAACTGGATTGCTTTGTTATAGCTTAACAAAACTTGTTCTTTGCTTTGCCAAAATCTATAACACAAATATATTTATTTATGTTTTTATGAATATTAATTTTTTGAGAAAAAAAACAAGAAAAATGCATGTATAGTGGTCATCTATTTTTGTTGCGTTTGACTCAACTTTGGCTTATTGGAGAATTCAATTTGATTAATTGATGCGATATGATAAGGAAAAAAAAGGGATTTTTTTTTAAAATTGGAAAATGTGATATGAACTTAATTTTTTGAGTTGTAATTATTCGAAATGATCGAATGAGTTGAAATTTTTTATATATTAAATTATTTATCATATTGTGTTGTTTATTTTAAAAATTTAAATTTCTTTGGTAAATTATATTTATGGGTAATATAATAAGTGAATTTAACTCTTATTTTTTCAGGTTATTAGATTATATGACTCACTAAATAATGGATCATTCACTGGGGGGAATTATTATGTCCGGAAAGTATGAAAATTCAAGGGTTAAGATTGTAAAAACCAAAAAATACGTGCCAAACACGTCATTAGCTTAAGATTTCACCAATGCACACATTTTAAGGAGTAGTTTAGAAGGAACACAAATGGGAGGGAGCAGCACAAGTAATTACCTAGGCAAGTCGAACTGCTGGCTGTCACAATCTTCCAAAAGGTTTGATGGAAACACCATGTACTCAGGCAACCTTTTCCTCCCACACAAATTGCAAAATATTTGATCATTCTAAATCTATTTTTAACCATAAAAGAGTTTAGATTTCCGATTGTTATTCTTATTACTTTGACTCTAAACTTAAGCTCATAAGTTAATATTATACCGCAATCTAACAATCATCTATTAATTCGATATTATAATTATATTTAATATAATAAATTAATTAATAATCAATATAAAATTGAATTAAATCCACTCATGATTAGACTTGAATTTAAAACATCATGGTTTCGGATCTCTTCCATGTGCTTGATTTGTTAAAAACTTGACATAAATAATAATTTGAAAAAAATTAATGATACATAAGTTGATTAATTGAATATAAAATTTTAATTTTTTAAATATGAATTTAAAAATATCAATAGATATCTTATAATTGAATACTTTATATTATCTAACCCCATTAAATAAGATTAGAATACTTATAATTGGGTTTGGATAGTAAAGTTATTACTTGTCACAAGTTTGTATAGCATTCGGATAATGATCTTCCAGTATCCACTACTCAAATTTGATTATAATTAATAATTTTTAATATTAATTTTAATTCTATATATATATTTTTATACATTTCTTGTGATTAATGTCATACTTACAAAAATTCATTAATTTTTCTAAATATAATTTCAAACTTTAATTTATTTTTATGAACTATTTTTTATTTATTAATTTAATTTTTATTAATAATATACATAACAAATTATTTTAAATTATTTTAATCGAATATTTAACAAGTCGTGTTCATGATCTTCAAATATGGGTTCGGATAAAAATTTAAAAAATTAATCAAGTATTTATTGAGTTTAAAATACTTAAAAAGTAACGGGTACCTTACTCAATGACATCTTTCAAACTCTATAAGAAGGTCAAAATAAATAAAAAAATTATTTTTCCATTTTTTTTTTTCATTTGGTTGTTGTTGAAGTGCCACCAGAGATCTGAAATAACAAAGGTTAAGTTATAACTTTATTGGTTAGAAACAATTAAGCACAGACTCTCTTAAGTACATGATAGATTCATAAAAGCAAATTTTTAATGGAAGAAAAAAAAGGAGTTTTAAGTATTTGAGCACAAAGCAATGAGAAGAAAACAGAAAGTAATAATATATTAATATTACTTTTTTTTTCCTTTTTTGTGTCACAATTGAGGAATCAAATCCCAAATGAAAAGCAAATTTATTTATTTATAACAAAAAGTCAACTGAATGATACAACAAAATAATAAAGAGCAAAAAAAAAATTTACTAATATAAAACAAGAAATGAAAAAGAAGAAGAAAAAAAAAAAGAAGAGAAAAAGAAAGCTGAACTGCACGCAGTAAAACTGCGTGTGCACAAAGTTGATAACCAAAGAGGCAGTTCCTTTAAGTACCCTTCCACTCATTTTTCTTCCTCTTCTGCCTTCCCTCTTAATATTACTTCACTTCCTCTCTCTCTCTCTCCCTCTCTTTCTTTGTCTGAAGGAAAACAGAGTCAGAAAAGGGCAGATGAGTCGTCTTGCACCATTATCAGAGGAACCAATAAACGAAGAAGACTCAGCAAACTGTTCAAAGAAAGGTTTGTCATGGAAAAACTGGCTCAAAACTCATTTCTCTCTTGTCTTTAACAAGAAGTCTGACCTTAAGATCCTCTTGAGCGTTTTGGGTTGTCCTCTTTTCCCTGTTTCAGTCCTTTCTAAACCACCCATCAATGAGGTAAGCAAAACGTAATTCCTTCTCTTTAGCATTTTGCTATTGCTTGAAAGCTGAATATCTTCTTTGTTTGCTTACTTACTATTTCTTATGCTTGAAGGTTATTGGTCTTTGGCTCATTTGATATTGGATTCATGTGTTAAGGTTTAGACTCATCGGAGCTTGCATTTATGGGTCTTTTTTTTTTTCTGCTTGTTTTTTAAGAGGAAAAGTTAAAAAGTATTATTATTAATATTATTGGGGAAACAATGAAAAGTAACCAATGGCTTGGTGTAAAAGTGTTACTGGCAAAGAGAACAAGATTGGGTTGGTTTTCCTTAGTGCCTCTCCACTGATGTGCCCCCAAGTCCCCACTGGCATCCCACCATGAAAGCATCCAAAAAAAGTACGGTACTAACAATTTTTTTTTGTGGGTCCATTTCTGTAATTATGTTGAGTTGTGTAAAAAGCTATGCTATTTGTTTAATTAGAAGGTCCTATTGTTTTTCCTTTTTTTTCTTTTTCATTCCTTAAAATGAACACACTCAAGATGGAATTGTTTATAACAATTGGTGGGTCTTGATCCTTTCAATCATCTATTAGAGGATGTTTACCAAGGAATCATTGTTAAAAGTATCCAAACACCTTTGGCCTCCTCTAACTAGTTTCCTTCTTTTAAGGATGGACCCATTCAGTTATTATGTTAGATGGTTTGATAGAGTATAGTCTTTCAAGTATATTTTGTTAGGAGTTATAAGGAATGAAAAACTTCCAAAATTGTAGGGCCAAGAAAATGAAAACAATGCAGCACTGATAACTGAGTCCAACTTTGGTCTTTTGCCTTTTCATGTTGGTGTTAATTGCATCTTGTGCTCCATATAGCAGATAGTTTATCTTTCTCCATAACTTGAGACTGAAATTACTGACGCAATTTTTAGGTTCAACTTAAAAAACCATCTTTAATTAAGAACCATACTTGTTGTTAGCAGGTATCTTCCTCAGCACAATACATTATACAGCATTTTACGGCAGCAACAGGATGCCGGAAATCAGAAGGGAGAGTGAAGAACATTTTTGTAACGGGAAAGGTAACAATGGCAATGGTAGATGAGCTAGGTGCCACAGCTGGCTTAGTGGCTGGAGCTGCTGGAGTTGCACAAAAAGGCTGCTTTGTTATGTGGCAAATGGTACCTAATAAATGGCTAATTGAACTAGTTCTGGGTGGGCACAAGGTTGTTGCAGGTAGTGATGGCAATGTGGCTTGGCGCCACACACCTTGGCTAGGAGCGCATGCAGCCAAAGGTGGAGTTCGTCCTCTACGGCGGGCTCTTCAGGCAAGTAATGCCAATAGAAATCTTTGTTGGATTTATTTATATCTAATTCATTGTTATTAATGCATGTTCTTTTCTCATGGCTTCTAACTGCTTGTAGCAATTAGTGGTCCCATTTCTAAGCTTAAACAATTATTGGTCCCATTTGTTGGTATAAACAATTATTGTGGCACGTTTCCTTACTTTTTAATAATTTCTGAGCTAATTTAGATCTATGCTATCTTGACTTTTGACTGTTTAGGTGTAGTGGGGCAACTGCTGTATATCTGTAAAAATCTGATGAACTCTAGAGTGAAAATTATTTTTAGTTTTTTTTTTAATTTTTTAATTTATTTCTTTTGGGATAGGGGTTAATGTGCATGAGATCAGTTTATCAATGATATTTTTATGTCGTGACACATTTCCACTGAACCAAAAGTCTAATAATATAGGTCCTCTTGCGAATATTTGAATGTTGAATTCATGATATCAAATGCATAAGATGCTTGCTCTAGGTTGCCATCTAATGTACTCTTTTATGCGGGGATGTTGGAGAAAATTTTTTTGTAGTCGTGTTTTCCATATAGAAGCCTAGCTCTTCCTGTTTATTCTGTAATGAGTAGTACCTTAAACCAGATCCAACAACCCAAGATATCGGATCTTGTTTCCCTGACATCTTCTGGGATATGAGATCAGTTAAATCATTCAGCCATTTTTAGAAAATGGACTTAATTTTATTTTTCATTCACATTGCACTTAATTGAGGATGCTACTGGTTGCAAAAACATCTGCTGTGGTAGGTTACCAAAATTTCCTTTTAAGTTGACTAATTAGGGATCATTATAGGAGTGTGAAGATGTAAATGAAAGGACGGTGATCTATTTCCTGGAGTGAAACTGTGAAAATTGAATGTCTAAGACCAGAATTGGTTATTGCCTCAAGCATTACTCCTGAACATTTTTACCAGCTTTCAATTGTGAAAAAAAATCAAAAACACATTTGGTAGAAAAAATAGTAATTTTGACACAAAGTACCGATACCTAAATGTTGCTTTCGTTTGGAGATGGTCCCATTTTATGATGAATATCAAACAATTCATGTAGGGACTAGACCCTGTGGCAATAGCAGCTGTATTTTCCTCAGCTCAGTACATGGGGGAGAAGCGAGTCTCTGGCACTGATTGCTTTGTGTTGAAGCTGTGTGCTGATCAAGTGGACCTGGCTGATAGGAGTGATAGCACAGCGGAGATGATCAAGCATGTTATATTTGGATACTTCAGCCAAAGAAGTGGCCTGCTGGTGTTTCTAGAGGACTCTTACTTGACGAGGATTCAATCACCTGGAACCCACCCTACATATTGGGAAACCACAATGGCTACGAAAATTGAGGACTATAGGATTGTAGAGGGTGTCATGATTGCACACTCTGGTCAATCAAGTGTTATCATCACAAGATTCGGGGACAATTTGAAGGCAGGCCTCTCTGTTACTCGCATGGAAGAGATATGGACGATTGATGATGTCGCATTTAATGTTCCCGGCCTCTCCATCGATTGCTTCATTCCTCCCAAAGAAGTTCAGAAAGATTTTCCGGAGGAGAACTTAGATTGGCGATCACCTTTGCATCAATGATAATGGCTGACATTCCTTGATGCTAATTGCTTCAACAAAAAGTAAAGCATTTCATGTCATTAACTTTGACTGCAGTATGCAGTCTCATGTATTGGCATGTGTATATAAAACACATTATATATTTTTGGGTCCCAGTGTTTGCAACTCATAGAAGGCTTTGATATACATTTAACTGATTATGGAATCATCTTGTATCACTTCAAAGTATATTTGTGCAATTCATAGTAGCATTTTTGTGATCTTCAGATCTTTGGAAAATTTGAGAAATACATCTCTCTTGTTCTGTGGATCCTTAAAGTTTAAGGAATATCTTGTACATACTTAGCATGTTACTGACAGACCGATTCACGGTTTTCATGCTTGCCTCCATCATAAATCAAAATTTTGGCAAAACTAGAGCTTAGATCTTTGGAAAGCATTGGTTGCAATTTTTCATTGTTTTTTAAATCCTGGCACTAGCATTTGATTTCTGATACTATTTTACTTGAAGTAGGTAAGGATGTTTGCCTTTGAAAATTTCAACATGCAGTTGGTGAATCTCTGGCAATTCAAACTCTAATGACAAATGCCATAATAAACTAAGGGTTTCTTTCTCCTTTTTCTTTTAGGTTAAAAAGAGTGCTGCACCAGTTCACAAAAGCTGTCAATGTGTTATCTTTTCTGTAATCTCCACTATGGAGCAGTATATACGAAAAGTACACTTGATAATTAACACTGGAGTTTTTAATCTATGAATCTTGATGCCTCTACATAAGCTGCCTCTTCTCTCTCCTGAGTGACAGCCTTGGCAAAAGCACATGCGCCCACCCCAAATGCATTTTTCAGACTAGTATAAGATTGAAGTACACAAATTCAACAAAGCAGAGTAAACAATCCCCATTTTTAATCCAACTAAGTACACTCTGACATCTAGGCTTGAGGAGACATAAGAATGGAGGAGGGCTCAACAAACGTATACATTAAACCTGCTGTATTTCTACTAGTGGAAAGGAGATTGTTTACAGATTACATTACCTGTCAGTATGTGAACTATGTGCATTAACACGATTAGATTTTACAGAACATTCTTAGTTAAAAGTACTTAACATAGTTTGGATAATTAAGCATTCTTGAAATAAACTCAAATGGTTCATTTATTTTATAATTTTTTTTATGCATATGGAGGTTTATTGGATTTTTTAACACAAAAATATAATCCACTTATGTCATATTAAAAAAAAAAATTCACACTTCTTCCTTAAGATTCATTTTAAAGATCACCAAGTTTGAAAGCAATCAAATAGTCGTTCTTTTATACAATAGTAAAGATTTACAATTCCTAGTAAAACAAATATTAGAATATAAAGATTTTACAGTTTTACTACCTCTTTAAAATTTTATTTAATTTTTTCTAAAAAAGTAAATAAAGAAAAACCAGCCAATCGAGTGTATGTGTGGCATACACATTTGAACCACGTGTCAAATTCCATAAAAAAAAATCTTATCAAAGAAATTCAAAAAACATTTAATTTCTTTCATCCATAATTCTAAGATATCCTCAAAAGCATTTAATTTCTTTCATCAATATTTCTAAGATATCCTCAAAACCAGCATAGCATGAGATTATATGAATGGATGTGAAAATGGCGAAAAAAGTGAATTAAAGGTCGGGAAGTGAGCAAAGAATTTAATTTCTTTCATTCTTAAAACAAAGAAGTTAATTTCCTTCATTCCGAATATTATTTCGAAAAAATTATTTTTGATTTGAATAATATTTGAAAAAAATTATTTTTGACTTACATATTAAAGGAAACAAAAAAAAAACTTTTATCTTACCAAAAAAGAAAAGAAGACAATGCTATTTAATTACTTAGTTTTAGGTGTTACGCATGTGAAATGATTCATACTAACTAGTAAGATATTGTTCGTTTTAATTAGCTGATTTTACAATTTTATTTCATATAAGATGTTCACAGATTGAACATAATGTGAACTCTTAAATAAATACCCAATCTTATTTTAGTATACAATTGATGCAAAATTCATTGTTGACATTCTCTATTGATATAAAATTCATAACTTTTATTGAGACTATGACTTCCTCCATGATGTGGAATTAATAGCTTATTATCGAGACCATGACATCATCACCTACTCTAACCAGGATCTATTATCTTTAGTTATGCATTGCTAATACCACAAGAGACTGCTCTGATACTAATTGTCACGCTTCACACTATCTTAAAAGTTATTATCTGCTTTGCCTTGTTAGTCTTATGCTTTTTGTTTGAAAAAAAAAACACCTCACCCATGATGAAGTGAACCCATGATGAAGTGAACCCATAAACAAAAAAAGCTACATGTAAATATATCTAAAAAATAAATTAATTTTATACTTACGCTTCAATTCCAACCAACAGCTCTCACAACAAGAGTAAGCAGAGTGTTATAACCAATGTCTACAAAAACTTTTACCTTCTAAAAAAGATTGTCAATATTAACTTAAACAACGATTTTCTTGAAATAAATATTAAATCATAAGTTCCCCGAGAAGATGAAAGCCCATCTCTACCAATGACTTTCCTTCTACTCAGCTTCGATCCATCCTGCATGATAAGTGTATAAGGGATTGATTAAGAATAAATTACAAACTCTATCTCTCTACTTATTGGTTTAGGATGGGGTAAGGTGGGGGAGAATATCGATGGCTGCAGCTAGACTTATCAATATGGGTATGTCAGGCTCAGTCCAACCCAAGTTCTTGTTGGTTGAAAAAATATGAATTGGACCTAGTCAGCTCATTTTTATATGGGCTATTAAATCTTCAACCTAACTCACCCCTTGCTAGCCCACGAGTGAGGCTAGGTTAGCTCATTTTTTTCAAAAACAATTTATTTGTACTCCCTATCAATAAAACTATATCATGATTTAGTTCATAAATTAAATAATAAAAAATATTATAAATAAATAAATTACATTAATTATAAATAAGTAAATATATTACATCAAACATAAATAAAATTTTAATATTTAACATAATTACACAAACTACAATCCCATCAACATAACTACATAAGTACATAATTAAATATTTATAGACTTCAAGACTAATTTATGTTCTTTTCAATCTTCATCCTCAATCAAAACATTTGGGTCTTCTTTGGATAGCAATGATATCTCCAAGTCCTCATCATTATCATCTAATATTCATTGCCATAAAAGAAAAAGATATAGTAAGTTTGAATTTTAACTAAAATTATTAATTTAACAAGTAAAGGTTAAAAGACATTGAAATATATAAAATAAACAATACCATTGTCAGTTAAAGAAAAGCCATGCAACCAATTTTTTGTGTAGACAAGCATTTGAACATTTTCATGGCAGAGGGAACTTCTAAACTTGGTGAAAACATGACCACCGATACTAAAAGGATGCTACCGTAGTAATCAGAATGCTCAATACATCTCGTGCCATAATAGAAAGATCAAGAAAGCGCTTAGCATTGTCCTTTCAATAATTAAGCACATCCAAATCTTCAAACACTTTATAATCAAGATTTGTCTCATCTAGATAAACATTCAACTCAGACTTTCTAACAATAGAAATTGTTTCATTTTGAAACATTTTGAACTCCTACAATTTTTAAATACATAAACAAAAAAATTTATCAAAACATAAATAAAGTAATATAAATTCTAATGTAATAAGATTAAGGAAAGATATAAAACTTACACTAAAGATCTTTGATTCCTTGGGTTTAGTTCTCCCTCCGACTTGCTTAAGCAAATTACTTATTGAGTGAGAAGATGTACTTGATGCACGAGTGTTGCTTGCATATTGTTCAAAGAGCTCACACAACTTTGTCTTCATATTTTCTAACTTTTCATGACGAGTAGAAGTATCAATCATAGAATAGCAAAATTTTAAGAAATCAAGCTTCATCTTTGGGTCAAGAATAGCTCCAAAAGCAAGCACTACACTATAATCTTTCCAGTACTTGTCAAATTTCATTTTCATCCTTTGAGATATATTCTTGATAACCTTATCTTCATTATGCAAACTCTCATTTAAAATCGATTCAATTTTCCAAACTTGTATGAAATATAAGTTGGAAGTTGGATAAGATGAGCCAGATATTAAGTTTGTAGTCTTATAAAAAGATTCCAAGAATTTACAAATTGTCATTGCTCTCTCCCATTCCTTATCAAATGGATTATATTTATAAATTCTATCATGTTAGACATGTTAGACTAGGCAAAGGTAAATAGGAATCAACCATTGCCAATTAGCAAATTGCAATGAAGGCACACGTTACACGTTACTTTATTTTGAAGCAAAAGGGAATTCGCACAGAAGAAAGAGAGTTACAGGGAAGGAAAAAAGAGAAGAAAATTTTATCACCATAGCAGAGAGGAGTGATTAACATATACCAATTAGTTAATTTGTAAATGTCCAAATGATCTTTATGAATCACTTGTAATGTGCTTTAATTGATAGAAGAGAAGATAACAAGAATGGAAAAGATATATCTAGAAAGAAGTAAGTGATTTTAGCAAAAACAAAATATCTCTCTAGTTGTTTGAATTGCAAAGGAATGAATAAGGAGAGAAATGAGATAATTTTACAATAAATATAGACATATATAAAAAAGTGGTTAAGAAGAAAAATTGCAAGGGTTCTTATTTTTTTTTTAATCCTGAAAGTAATAATTTATTGAAATCTACAAACTTACAACAATCACCACAACAACAAAGGCTGAAATGAGAATGAAAAACACGAGCGACTCAATAAACTAAAAAATTTAAAGTTAAATATTGAAATGAGATTTTTTTATTTATTGAAATTAAAAAAAATAAATTTTATTGAAATTAACAGAAGAGTAAACGAGGAAAGAAGAATTCATAAATGAATATTATAAATTAAAAAAATTAGTTTTATATATAGAAAATAATAGTTATTAGATATCATTAAATATATATTATACTTAGTTGATTGAGATCAGGAAAATAGTTGAAAATTAATAATATTGTGAGAATTAAGAAGTAATAAAAAAATTAAGATTTAATAAATAAAGAAGTGAGTAAATATGTCATTTTATTAATTATGTTGACTTTTACATGTTTTTAATAGAAAATGAGATAAATAATTGAAAATTAATAGGAAGTAAAAATGAGAGAAAAAATGTTTATTAAGATAATATTTTAATAATTATTTTTAATTTTTTATATTTTTAATATAATTAATTATATTATTATAAAATGATGAGATTTATCTAAATTTAGGGTATGAAGTCATTGCTTTAGTGGCTTGACCCACCCTTCCACCAAAATCAAAATCAAATTCAAAGAAAAATAACTGAAAAAATCACGTACAAAACAAATTCTTGTTGATCTTGAAAGAGCTTTTAAAGTATACCCAAAATTCTAAAGAAAAAGAATATCTTATAAGGGATGTTTACTATTCGTAAAATAATTTACTAAGAAAATTTTTTTTTATGTAAAATATTTTATAAAAAATGATTCACCATCATGATGACAATTTATTCTTAAAAAAAAAAGACTTGTTAAGATTTGAACTCAAGACCTCTAACAAATAAATTAATATCTTTACCAATACACCTAAACTCTTGAATTTAATAATATCTTGTTTAATTTTTTTTTCTTTTTTTTCTTTCTTACTTTATTTTTTTATAAAATTTGATTGTTTTGGAACCTTCTTCTCTTTCTTTTTTTTTTTCTTTTTTCCTATAAAACTACATCATTTGAGAAGAAGATTTCAAAGGGTTTTTATGATTATGGTTTTTAAGAGTATAAAAAGGCTTTAAAACAACATAGTTTTATGAAAAAAAAGACAAAAAAAAAAAAAGAAAGAAGAAAGACGAAAAGAAATTCAAGCAAAATATTATTAAAAGTAAGACTTTAGTTGTGATGGTAAAGACACTATTTTATTTGATTTTGGGTTAAAATCTTAACAAGTGGTTCTTTTCAAGAATAAATTGTCATGTATTAGCATATAAGAGTGCCACATGGCAACCTTTTAACATGACATGTGGTAGCCTCTTGACGTGCTACATGGCAATCCATATCATAAGGTGACATGGCATTGCCACATCATCAACCCAACCTTAAAGTGTGATGTGGCGGTGCCATGTCACCCTTGTCACTACCACATTAGCTTCCAAAATCTTTTTTATATGTCATGTTAGCATCTTACGTCACGTTAGTGCCATGTCAATATCGTAATGATTAATTTGGACAGAAAATGTTAAAAGGATTAAATTGAAGTAATTTTCAAAATTAAAAAATTAAAATATTACGATTTTGAATAGAAAAACTAAATTGAAAAAAATACCTTAATACATGTACTTCTCAAATATTTTGATAAAATTTTTTTATTTAAATTTTATTTTCAATCATCTAAGCAACATTATATCTTAAAAATATATTTTTGAAAAAGCTTTTATGTTAAAACAAATGCACCCTAAGAAGCATCCTCAACAAAAATAAGGATCACGTTGTCAAAGGCACCAGGACCCTTACATCACTTGAGGAGGTGTGGTCTAGCAAATGCTTCTGCCAGCTTATTATTAAATGTTTATGGTTTTATTGTTAACTTCTTTTTAAATTTAAATGGACTTAAACTATAAAATTATAAATACATTTAGTATTTAATTAATATATGAAGTTTTATATATAATTTTATAGTTTATATTTGTAATTATTAAATCACTGATAAATTTAAATAAAAAATCTTTTATATATGCTTCAAAATTAAAGTTTAAAAAATGTAGTAATAACAAGTACGTGAGCATATTATAGTTTGATATGAAAAGGACGAAGAGCTTTCATTTTATGATACCAGCAAAGAATGTCTCCTGTGGGGTTGAGTTGTTGTAGCCGTTGGCTATCCCGCTTCAAAACCATTTATTCTCGAAGCACAGTCGTTTCATTCTCTTCCACAGCTACCACCACTACCCCACCTAACGAAAATGAGACGCCGTCGAGTCGACCGGCTCCGCCTCCGATCCGAGTCGCACTCACCGAGTCAGCAGGTCGAGGCGTGTTCGCCACTGGGAGAATCGGTGCCGGAGACACAATCCACAGTGCTAAACCCCTCGTATCTCATCCTTCTCTTTCTGCCATTAACACTGTCTGTTACTATTGCCTCAAAAAGATACAAACTTTTTCTGGGTCTCAACGTCAAGGCGTTTCCTTTTGCTGTGAAAAGTGCAAAGAAAGCTCTAAGGTTAAATGGTTTCTTTAATTTTTTTGTTTTCGTTTTTATATTGCCTTTAAAAAAAATGATAAATTGAGTTTGGCCAAGTCTTTTAAGTGAGGACACCCACCAAATGTTTGATCATTTAACTTCGAACCACTATAAATGAAGACAATTGGAATATTAAAGAGGCAACAAAAATAGTAATAAATCAAAGGGTACTTTATTTTGTTTTAAATACTGAAGTATGAAATTTACTGATTAGTTTTTTTTTTTTTGGTCTTATACTATTAATTTGTGGTTACTTCTCATTGGTTTTAGGTTTTTTATGATGTTGAGAAGAAAGCAGATTGGCTAGATTTTGATGATTATTGCAGGTAAGAAAGTTGGTTAGAGGCCTTTCACTAGAATGTCATTATAATTTTCTTGATTTATATCTGCACTATGTGCCTCATTTCTTTGTTCTTCCATGTTTTAGGATAGATTGAATAATCTGCCAATACTTACTTTGCAAGGTTTAGGTTGAGAAAATTTGAGGATATTAGGTTTATGGAAGACCTGGATTTGGTTTTAAGGATTTCAATAGTTAGCAAAATAGTGACATCTGATGGGGAGTGATTAGAGCAGTTTTCTTGTTGCGAATGGGATTAAAGAGGAAAACATAGAGATGACTGTGGATTGGTGTAAAGATGTTTAGCATTGGATAGAATTAGGGCTTTAGAGAGGAAGAGAGAGGGAAAGAAAGAGAAGGAAATTGGGGGGTGGGAGAGAGTGCAAGGCATTCAGGCCTTAATGTGTTCTTCATGCTTCTCTCAGAAAATTCAATGCCTTAAAATCCTTCATTTTTCATCCCAAAGCCCAACACAAAGAGGTTTCAGGCAGATTATTGAAATCTGCCACATGATCATTCCATGCAACAATCTATAATGTATGTGTGCTAAGTGCTACCATAAAGGAGCACCCAAGCATTTGGCTCATTGATCAGTGCATGATCTCCCTATTTAAAAGAATATGGGTTCAAATCCCCTTCCTATAAAAAAAAAAAGCTACTATAAAGGAAAAGAATTGCCTACTTGGCATCCTTTTGAGTATCCTACCATTAAAAGTTCTGTTGCTTAAAATGCAACAAAATGCACCATTGCAAGATCCTTTTTGAGGGCACATAGTTATACCTTTGATGATATATACTTTGAAGTACAAGTTTGATTAGGTTGGCACATAGTTAATATGTTTTTCATGCTGTTAGTTTTTTTTCTTTGAAAGAAAAAATCCATTTTACTCAAAGAAAAAAAATTCACTTTACTCAATGAAGAAATCCATTTAATTAAGTGATTAGACAATTAAATTTGCTTACTATTATGTTCTGTTGCTAGCCAAAGTGCAATGTGTTGTCATGTGCAGTCTATTTCTTTGTAAGTAGTATTTTCATTTCTTTTGTGCATTAGAACTGTGCTATTCATGCTGGATATAAACCCTAAAGCATTGCATGATATTTCGGAGCATTTACTTTCTTACTCCCAATTTCTCTTTGTTAAGGACTGAAGGTATGAAATATCCCCTTTTGGTCAAGCGGTTAGCTTGTATGGTCATATCAGGAGCTGCACAAGCCAACATTGTTGACATACTTCAACCAGCTAGCTTAACTCAAGAGATGATTTTAAAGGTGAAACCATTTTGGGTAATAGTGATTTTAGAACTTCCCCAAATGAGAAGCATATTAATGGCAGATCGCCTAGTATATAGCATATTTGGTAATCTGATTATAGTAGATTACACTGAGTAAAGTGGCTTTGGAAAAACTATTGTTGTTGCCTTCAAAAACAACCATGTTCTCCATGTCAATTTTTTTAAAATGTATGTGCTTCCTTTGCCTACATCTTTCAAGGAGATTCTGATCTTTACATCTGTCCTTCAATCTCAGAGGTATCCTGATTTCATTGTGCAAAAGAATTATTTTGTCTTCTCAGCCTTTTCATGATCAATACATACAAGATAACAGTTACTAGATATGCACTAATTCTTATATCCATGATGATAATTTCAGATGGAAGAGGGATTTCGTTTGCTACAGAGTGCTTTCTCAAAGGCAAATATTAGAAAAGAACATACATCTTGTATCCCCCACTTATAAGAAATTAATGATTATCTTTTCCTGTTTTCTTTGTAATGGTCCTATGGTGCCATGCTGGTTGTTTTCTGCGAAAATAGTTGTCTTTGACACCATAAAGTCTTAACCAAACAATGGTACACTGCTGTGCTTGCACGAATTCGCATCAATGCATTCCGTATTGACTTGGCTGGAGGAGTGTATGAAGATCTCCTTTCATTAGCTGCAGCCTCTGTAGAAGCTGAATCTGCAGTTGGAAATGCTATTTACATGCTTCCATCCTTCTACAATCATGATTGTGGTAAATTTTCTTGTTTATCTACTGGTAACTAGTGTCTTAAATGTGGTTCACTGTACATTTTTTCCCATATTCATTTCTGAAGAGCCTTCTTCTTCTTCTTCTTCTCTGACTTTTCCTTTTTATAAATTGTTTATTGATGGGGACAGATAATTTGTCAATGTAAGAAATACTTTGTCAACCATAACCTTGATTCTGCAAGTTGAATTTTATGTAATGTGGTTCTCTTAAATTTTACCACCTCAGCAGTTCAAACTAATCAGTATCCATGACCCTTCGAGGACCCAAGTTCAGAAATCTGCTTCCCATACTTGACTTTCAAAAAGGGAAAAAAGGCTTGTGGTCTTGAAAATGTAGATGAGGCTATGAAAATTGTAATGAAGCCACTTTAAATTGTTGATTAAAAATAAGTACCTTATATGTGCTATGAGGAATGGAATGAATTAATATTATCCCTGTGAGATAGATAATTGTGCTTTAAAGAAATAACAATATTGAATTACAGATCCCAACACACACATCGTATGGATAGAGAATGCTGATGCAAAATTGAAGGCGCTCCATGACATTGAGGAAGGTTCGTCTCTTCTGCTACTGGAAGAACTTTGGCTTACTTTATTATTGGCACCAAAAAATCACACGAAAGGTATCCTGAATTCCTGGTTCAATGAATGACATTTCTTCTTGGGAATCTTGTAGGTGAAGAGCTTCGGATATGCTATATTGATGCCAGTATGAGTTGTGATGCTAGACAAAGTATCTTGTCTCAAGGGTTTGGTTTCAAGTGCAATTGTCTGAGGTGCTTGTCTGGTGATTAAGGGGTGTATGATCTTTGCCTCTGACCTATTGACTGTTTTTGTGCTTGCTCAGTAAGCTTTATAAGGATGCACTCATATGTCTGTTGTTTCTTTGACAGTTGTAAGAGGTTAGGGTAAAGGAGGTACTCTGTATTTTGTGTGTTTGTACAAGGCTGCTTGTATTCAGAGAGTTTCTTAGATCCCTAATGCGAAAACATTTAAATGTATAATTGCATTCAAACAATGGGAAATAGTGGAACGTGAATTCAGATTTGGATGGGCTGTACATAATCCCTTTTTCGAATAAAGGTATACGTGCATTTGTGAGAGTCGAACCGGGGTCTATTGCTTGGAAGGCAATTATCCGAACGGTTTGTTTTTTTCGTGACATTGCTGCTACACTGCTAAAATACACTGCACATGAAAAAATTGTGGGGATCCTAATGTTGGTAGTTGTGATACTCCTTAAACAGCATGTTCAGAAAAGACCGACACATTAGATTTGTTGAGAAAATTTCATGCAGGCTGCTATAAATGAATTGAATGCCTTGTGTGGTCAGGTATCCTCATATGGGTATGGGCTTCAATTAAATTGCCAATAGCTACTATCCAGGATTTCAATACTATGAAAGAGTTGATTGGAATGAACTTTTGTTCGGCAGAACAGTGTAATTGTTTACCTTATTTACTGTCCATTTTATTTTGTGGGTTTGATATCTAGATGTCTTCTAAAAGGTTATAAAGGAGAAAAGCATAGAACTTGATTTGAAAAGTTATACTTGCAATGATTTTTGACAATCCTAGGCATACAAGGGGCTAAAAGCGAAATGGCTATGGGGTTAACCCATGCTTGCCTACTCACTCCAACCCCATTCTCCCACGCCCTTTCTTTCCCTACATTTTTTATATACAAACTATACCAAATAGTCAAGTGTAATTCACCCAAGACACATAATCAAAGAAGATCAAGAAAAAAGAAGTCCCCGCCATCTTAGCCCCTGATGAGAAGTGTGATTGTTGAAGGAAATGGCATGAGGAGAACCTTTGCATGAAAACTATCTTTAAATAAGATCGAATGAATATTAAAGTATACCTAATTCTCATCTCCTTCTCCCCTTAAATTCACCCCTTTCTTCTTGCTCTTTTTAAATACTCCTTTCAATCTCTTCTTATGATTCCAAACCAAACTATGTATCTTTCTTTTTGCTTTTTCTTATAGGCTACAGTTAGTTTACTAGTGCTAAGTTGTTAAGCCAAACCATTTTCTTTTAACTACCAAAAATGGTTTAGTTTGTTGATCATACTTTTCTTTCTTCTCAACTTCTTTTTTTTCTCCTTCGAACCGGATGGGGGCCTTGTTCCTCAATTCTTTCTCTGTTTCACCAAGCAAACTTGCAACAGTTTCCAATAATTGTGACTCATGGAGGAAGAAGAACATTTTTGTGCGTTGCCAAGGAAGTGGCAATGCCATAAAGACTAGTGGCGTTTCTTCAGTGTTGAGAGAAAGATCGAAAATGGTTAATGCTGATCGTGGTGCAACTGTTATGGACGCAGGAAGCTTCGTGATGTCACCAAATGGGAATAGTCAGGCAGATATTGCAGTTAAAGATTTGGTGCCTTATGGAGGTTCAACTACTTCTTTAGTGGAGCTGCAAGAGGGCATTGGCATTGTTAAGTTTCTTAGAGGGAAGGAGTTCTTCATTACCGGTTCAACTGGATTTCTTGCCAAAGGTATTTTCTTCTTTCTACTCATCACTTGCATTTTACGTCGATCATTAAGTTGACATTCTTAGTAGACAGTCTGTACGAAAATGCGTATCTTTTATTCTTTTCAATAAAGCATTGTTATTCATTCAAATCTTCTTGCTTTATTAATAATATGCAGTTCTTATTGAGAAGATTTTACGAACTGTGCCTGATGTTGGGAAGATATTTCTCTTGATCAAGGCCAAAAACAGAGAAGCTGCAATGGAAAGATTGAAGAGTGAAGTATGTTAAGTATAATTGTGCCGTTTGTTGTTTATGTTGATTGATTCTTATATCTTCCAACCCTTTTTCCTTGTATTGAATCAAATTTTAGTTTTTGTTTTGTTTTAGATCATAAATGCAGAGCTTTTCAAGTGTCTACAGCAATCGTATGGAAATAGTTACCAAAACTTCATGTTGAGCAAACTGGTCCCCGTGGTAGGAAATGTCTGTGAATCTGATCTTGGCTTGGATGGTGATTTAGCTGATATGATTGCAAAAGAAGTCGACATAATTGTGAATTCTGCAGCTAATACAACTTTCGATGAAAGGTTATGGCCTTTTAACTTATCTCTAAGATTGTTGAACTGTTAAGAATAAGATCAGTATGTATCATAGCAAATTTAATTAATCACTGTCATTATGGAGTTGCAGGTATGATGTTGCCATAGATATAAATACAAGAGGAGCATGCCACCTCATGGGTTTTGCCAAGAAGTGCCAGAAACTTAAACTCTTTTTGCAAGTATCAACAGGCAAGTATCAAAAGCAAAATATGAACACTCATGAGATTCGGGGAAATTTCTTCAAGAATAACTGATTCCTAGCTTAACTGGCATCTATCTAATTCTTGTACAATTTTTAGGTTCACTTTTGCATTTTTTGATTCCAGAAGCAACTTGTATATAAACTTAAGGACTTCTAGTATTTTGCGGTTGAGCAGATTTGTTCTTTTTAACGTGCAGCATATGTTAATGGCCAGAGACAAGGAAGAATTATGGAAAAGCCATTCGACATAGGAGATTGCATTGCAAGGGAAACTTTAATTTCTGAAACCACACCCAGATCCATACCTGAGTTAGATGTTGAAGATGAGTTAGTATTGGCTTTAAATTCCAAGAAAGGTTTTGATGACACTGAAGTGGCTCAGAAGATGAAAGAATTGGGTTTGGAAAGGTGACAATTCTCATTTTCTTCTTTCCATCCTCAGGCATTCATGTGGTTTAAGCTTGAGAAGGAGGAGAATAGATTATAAACATTTAGAATCATAGTACTCTTAATTTTATACACACTTTTCAGAAAGAGTAATACAAATAACTTCTTTTCTACATTTCCTCTGTGATTAATGTAATTTTCTGCACCACACAAAATGGAGGTTTTAATCGAGGTACTGACATGATCAACACATGATCAGAGCTAGAAAATACGGATGGCAAGACACGTATGTCTTCACGAAGGCTATGGGAGAAATGATGATCAATAATATGAGGGGAGAAATACCAGTGGTGATAATTCGACCCAGTGTTATTGAGAGCACTTGCAAGGAACCATTCCCTGGATGGATGGAGGGAAATAGGTATCTCTTGTTTTAACTTTTTGTATGATGAAATTATTTTTGACAAAATTTGAGATGCCCTTTTCTTTCTCTCACAGGATGATGGATCCAATAGTATTATGCTATGGGAAAGGGCAGCTAACAGGTTTCCTGGTTGATCCCAATGGAGTACTTGATGTTGTAAGTAATCATTGTCTAATTCATACATCAATATTGGTACTAGTGCTTGATGAATTAACATTCGAAAGTACATCCATTCCTCGTTTTAATTTCAATCTCATGAAGGCTTCTTGTTTTCTTACCATGACGGATTACAGGTTCCAGCAGACATGGTTGTCAATGCAACCTTGGCAGCCATCGCAAGACATGGAATGACCCCGAAACCAGATATTAACATCTATCACATTGCATCATCAGTTGTAAATCCATTGGTTTTCCAGGATTTAGCCAGACTACTCTACGAGCACTACAACTCCTCACCATTTCTTGACTCAAAGGGAAGCCCAATCCATGTTCCATCAATGAAGCTGTTCAACTCCATGGAGGATTTCTCTGCTCACCTCTGGAGAGATGCTACTCAGAGAACTGGACTGACAGCAGTAGCATCTTGGAGTGGGAAGCTGTCTCAGAAGCTTGAAACGATATGCAGGAAGTCAGTGGAGCAAGCAAAGTACTTGGCTAATATATATGAGCCATACACATTCTACGGTGGAAGGTAAGTTACATTCTCTGCTGGGCCATGGATTTTACTGTGCTTGTATCTTGTTGACTTCTATCTTGTGGAGTCAACATCTTTTATTTGTTTACTTGTTTCATCGTTGGAAAATAGAAACTGACAAAGATAAGTTTCAAATCAACGAATGTCAGGTTTGACAACAGCAACACTGAGAGACTAATGGAGATCATGTCCGAAGAAGAGAAGAGGAACTTTGGGTTTGATGTGGAAAGCATAGATTGGAAAGATTATATAAAAAATGTCCACATTCCTGGTTTAAGGAGGCATGTTATGAAGGGCAGAGGGATGTGTACATAAGTCAATTCATAGATATAGTAGCTAGATCTGATAAAAATTGTGTGCAATAAATGAATGCCTTTTCATTGTGTTACAAAAACCAAAGAAGGCAGAGAAGTCTTGCCTTCTTACTGGTGATGTAATTTAACCCTTAGAAGGGATCTATCAGCAAAGTTTATCTTATTTAAATCAATGTCGGTGATTTCTTATACAAGAAAATCCACTAGATTTATTAGTAAATGCAGGTCTAAGAGACTTTATTTCATTAAAACTAGTCTGATCATTCAACACTACTAGATTCACCATCAAGCAAAAATACTGAAATCATATTCATTTGTTGAAACCATGGAGCATAAGCTATGAAGGGCAGGATTTATATGTAATTAGTAAACTAAAGACTATGCTTTGTTAAATGCTGAAGTTTCTTTACCATTTACATAGTGGTTGGTGTTCTTCCAATCAGATTTTTCTGTATATTAAATAATATTTTGAGTAACTCATTAGTTTATTTAACAAAATTAAAGTTTTATAGCCCAAATATAAATCTAATGATTCAAACCGTACTTTCTTTCCCTTAAAGCACGTCTCTCTGCTTAATTTTCCAAGATTTCTTATTTCTTTCAAATCAAAAAATTGGAAGCCTTATATCATCAATGAAAACCAAAAGGATTATGGTAATTGGATTGATAATATGATTAAAAGAAATATTTTCTTTTGTTTTAGGTAGCGTTTGGTATCAGAGAAGCATGAGCATAGTCCTTGTTAATATGCTCAATTAAATTATATTGCAGTATTTGTTTTACAATAAACCACTATAATGTAATATTGCAATGCATGTACATTATAGCTAAATAATGTAATGTGATTACAGCCTAAAATTAATTTTTTCAGATTGTATTACACTTTGTAATGTTATTAATGATATTTTTGACCTTTAAACTTTGTTATTTTGTTAAAAACATTTTATAATGTTATAATTTTTTTATATAGATTTTGAAAATGTCTTTTTATTATTCTCAATAGTCATGGTAACTATTAATAGAATTTATATTGTGTTTTAAAAGAAAAAGAAATTAAAATAACATATATAATGTAGAAAATTATATTAAGAAATGAAAATAAAATCTATGAGTATAGTAAAAAATAAAAACAAAATATATGATATTAAAAATATATTTAAAAGATGATATTATATAATAATTAACAATAAAAAATATAAATATATTAAACATGTATTTTAATAAATAAGAATAATTTTGAAAATTTACATTACATTCTCAATAAAATATTTGTAAATCAAATACTGTAATGTTATCTTTCTTATATTTTAATCATTACTTTACTTATATATCAAATACTATAATATTATCTTCTATGTAATTATATTACATTGTAAAATACAAAATACCACCTTATATATATAACTTTTAAATTTTATAATTTTAAATAAGACCAATAGGATTCAAAGTGTCAACTGGCTTGCTCCTAATAAAGGCATGCATTCCATATGCTTCATTCCCTCGAGGATCACTTTGACCAATAGTAAACTTTTTTCCTTCAGCTGCCATAATGTCATAGGACGATTCCTCTTCACTGTTCTTCTCTTGCTTCTTTCTGCTACCACGAAACATCTTGTCTAGAGAATGAAGCTTCATAAGTGTCTGACATGGAACCTTCATTTTGCCCCCCTTGCACCTTGATTAAGTTTTTTTTATTTTTAAAGCAACATTGAAACAAAGAGACAAATTTTGTTAATCGATTTTTCAATTTTTTTCACTCTACTAAAAGATTGATTTTTGAAGGTCCCACCAACCATCCATCCATATGAATTCACCCAATAATTCTGTAACATTGTGAAAGGTATAAATATTACATACATGAACTAGAACCCGTAACTTGTATGGGAGTTAAAGCTTGCATTGACTTTAATATGTTGACTTATTTTGCATTTATTTTGTTGTGCTAGTTATTAAGGATGATATACCTATGTTTATGATGTATCTTAATGCACGTTTTGTTTAATACACTTGTCCTCTATGTAAACAGGTGTTAATCATGTGTAGTTTGTATAAATACAATACGTTTTATTGATGAATGCATGAACTTAGTTTACATCGACTCCTTTGCTCTGCTTTCTTTTTCTTTACGACAGTGCATATTATCCTACCGCCATTATCATCTTCTTTCAATTTCTTGACAACATGCAGTCCAAGTTCAACTGCCATGTGGAATATAATTTTTTGACCATACTTCAATATCTTCAAACTATTGTTGTAACCATACCCAGTTTTCTTTCTTCATTCCTTCAAATGGTTCTCTGTCTTGGAAAGAAATTAAGTAAAATTTACTTGAAATTCTTGAAATTCCTTCCCTTCTCATCTGCTTAGAGACAAAACCAGTTTCTATAAAACTTCAGCTCAAACCTACCACGCTGCTTTCAAGCCAGTGTAGCTTCTATTCTTCAACCACTCCTATACATCCCTTTCTAACTCCACCTCCTATACAGCCATCACTCCATTCTTCATTCATTTCATTAATTTCGTTTCCAATTAACGCCTATTTGCCGTTCTACAAGGGATTAGCTTCTTAATTGTTACCGGATATTTATAACTATATATAAAAGTAGCTCCCATTGTTACTATTCCAATTGACTTCAATTGGCCAATCATCGACTACAGTTGTCATTCAATTGGAAGGTCTGTTGAAATTTTTTCCTTCAATATATAAAAACGACGTGGTTTTGATTGTTTTGGTTATTAGTTTCAATTGACCAATCGTTGAATGACAATTGTCATTCCAGTGAAGAGTTGCCAGAATTTTTTTCCTAAATATGACGTCGTTTTCATTGCTTTGGTTATTGGCATCAATTGGCCAATCATTGAATGACAATCGTCATTCAAATGGAGGGTTGTCGGAATATTTTCCTTCAGTCTATAAAAATGACATTGTTTAATTGCTTTGGGTATATATATATATATATATATGTATATATATATGTATATGTGTATGTGTGTGTAAAATTTGCCGCATCTTTCAAAACGATGTCGTTTAAGGTTTAGGTTCCTTGCTTGAGGGAGAATCCCGCCATTTTTGTATCTGGCGTTTACTCTCCCTTGGTTTGTATTGTTTTTGTCTTTTCTGGGATTTGTGGGTTTGCGGCAAATCTGCCATTTTGGTTTTACCGTTATTTTCTTTTTTTTTTTTAAGTTCTCTGGATTGAACGGTTGATTTATAGGCAAGAAGAAGAGTAATCTTGATGGAAGGGTGAGGGATATGAGCGGTTAATTTTTGGAAAGATAATATAGAGATTGTTGAGAGAGGTTTTGATTTTTTCAGGGTAAGTGGGATGAACGGTTGTTTCTAGGCAAGAATAAGGGAAATCTTTGTTTGAGGAAAGAGGAGAGGATGCGTGAGTGCAAGGGGTTGGCTGGTACTTTTTGGTTGGTTTTTGATGGGTATTCCTATGTAAGGGACCCTATTGTCCTATTATTTGCCTTCCTTGGCATAACTTTTGGTGTTTTCCCACCAAGTGAATAAAATATTCCTATTGTGTGGTTATTTGTGTATTTGCTCTTTCTTTTTGTTCCAGAATACTTTTTGGTATATTGTGCTTTTTTCTCTTTTTCCTCATTCTTGTTTGTGTTCATCAATTTAGCAGGTTGTATTTTTTTTTTATGATTGTTGTTTTTTGTTTTATATTCAATTGATTTTGCCCAATTGTGGTTCGATATTGGTTGTTATTTTTTTATTTCTTGGTTGATGGTCTTCTGAGCTTGACAGGTTATACTCTCTGGCTTTTTTTTTTTAATTTTACTACTCTATTCTATTTTTATGGTTATTGAAACGATAATGGTATGTTTTGTTTCTTTACTTTGGTTTATTTTGTTTTTATACCTCTGGATGTTAAATATTAATGGCCCTTTCTTAACTTAATCAAAATAGTAATATTTATACATATATATATATATATATATATATATATATATATACACATAAAAGAGAATTCTTATTGCCACGCTGAGCGTGGCAACTGAGATGACTGTCATGGCAGTCAACCTTCTTTCTCCCCAAGACAAATCAAGGCCTCACCGTGTTTAGGTAAAACCCTTTATCTTTAAGATTCACCCTTTTCCTCCTTCCATAATTTGTGAGAAACAATAACAATAATTTTGAAATCTAAGGGTTAGACAGCAATCTGCCAAACCCAAGAACGCTGCCATTGGCAGCAACCACCAAGGCACTGCCAATGGCAGCAACCACCAAGGCACTGCCAATGGCAGCAAGCATGAGAAAAGGGTTTTCAAACACTCTTCCCTGCTTACGAAAGAGAAGATATTGAAAAGGAAAAAAAATAGGGATCTTTTAAGGAAAAAAAGAGAGGAGAGGAAACAAGAAACCCTAAATCACTGGAGAGTGAACCCTACAACAAAAAAATCCAACAACCATTCCACGTAAAGCCACAATAAGCAAAACCTAAAAACTCCAAAAAAAAAAATCAAAAACCACAATCCAAGCAAAAGAGAAGGAGACCAGCAAACTAAAATCAACCAAAAAGGAAAAAAAAAGGTCTGAAGGGTCACAACCAAGCCTCCTCGACTATGAAAGATTTTGGCTCCTAGGTTAAGGTTCTTTGGGGTCTTTCTTTGGCTAAAGGAGAGATCTTTGGGTTTAAGTGAAGAACGAAAGGTGACGGGCTCCAGAAATGGCGGAGGGAGGCTGCTACCAGTGGGTAAGGCTTTGGCTAGAGCTTCTTTTTAAGAGAGAAATTAAGAGAGGTTGACACTACTTGAGAGGGAAAAGGAAGACAAAAAAGATGGACTAGGGTTTTATTTTTAGTTTATATACCTATGTTAGCAATGTGAAGCACGTGTAGTTTAAGGAAGAAAAAAAAAAGAAAAAATCAAAGGAAAATAACAAGCATAGGAAGTGCTTTTCATTGTTGAAGAAAGAAGGAGAAGAAAAAGGAGAACCAGGCTCAGGCCAGCGTCAAGAAAAAGGACGAAACGGCCAAGGAGGCAGTGCGTCGCCAACCCTGTGCGGCCTATTTGATTTTGGAACTTGAGCCTGTTTGGTATGAATTTCACTGAAGTTTTTCATTCTTGCCTTGTGTATTTGGGCTTGAGTTTACTGTTTGTACATTTTTATGCTAGTTATTCAGTTTTTGTTACTTGTGTTAATTAGCAAATAATGTAAGAATGAAAATAAAATATATGTATTGAAAAATTATGCATAATATTATTATATTAATGTGTCAGGAAATTTTTTTTAAAAAAAGGCAGACATATAAAAGAGATATGATAAAATAAAAAATATAAAAATAAAATGTGTTGTTTGAGTTGAACTGATAATGGAATTTTTATCTGAGATGTGAAAAGTTGTAATCTTGGATTAATTTTCTTAGGTGAGAGACTAAAATTCTATCAAGGTTTTAGTTTTAAGTCTCAATATTTATTAATCCAAAAAATATTTAAAATTAATTAATAAAAAATATGGAATGTTGTTGGCTAGAAATAAAAAAAATAAAGATATTCAAGCTTAAAAACTATGTATATAGAATATTTGTGCTTTAAAATAAAACACATAATGGTATGAAACATATTATTTTGACTATACTAAAGATGGAATTTTTACTCAGGATGCAAGAAGTCGTAATTTCGAGTTAAGTTTCTTAGGTAAGGGATTTAATTTAAACTCCAGCAATATGATATGAGGGTTTTAATTTTAAATCTCAATGTTTTAATCTAAATATATATTTCATTAAAAATATTGATCAAAAGGATATTAATAAAATGAAAACAACCTAAAATAGAAATGAAATAAAAAAATAAAATGATAAATAATAATGAACATATGGTATAAATAACGATTAATACTCTAATTTATAGCTAGCCACACAATGTCATTATACTATTTAAATGTCATATCCTTTCTATATATTTTGTAAATGAGTCAAGGCCCGATGATGGGACTTTTCAAGAGGTTTGCAAAAGTAAGTTCTTTTGAAAAATTTCCTAAGTGAAAGAATATCTATAGGTCCTATCAGTATGATGGAGGAGTTCAAAGAATGTTCTTAATAGAAGGCCTTTACTTGTATTAGAATTTATATTCATGAAAATATTATTTTTACCTTCAAATGATTACCTCAATGATGGGATTTATTTGATAAGCTTGTGAAAGCAAGTTTTCTCAAGTAATTTCCTAAGAGAACAAGTATTCTCGGGTCCTACCATTATAATGGGTGAATTCGAGAAATATACTCAATAAAAGGTTATCATTTGACATTTATCGAGATTTATATCATATATTCCATAATTGCATCACATATACGTCACACAAATAAACCGAATAATGCACTTTAGGTCGTGAATAAACCAAAAATAATGTAACAAATAATGATTAAGGGAAGTGGGATAAAAATCAAGAATTAAGGAAAAGTAAGGATAACATATGATTAATTGGTATCGTTTTTTGACTAGGTATTATAAGGGTACTAATACCTTCCCTGCATGTTGCAGTACTCTCAAACCCAAATATTGTTCCATCGATCGGAGCTTAATTCATTAAAATGAATTTAGATAAAGCTTAAGGTAACATTTTAAAGAAATAAACTCAAGTAGGTGGCTAAATGTACCTCAATAAAAAATATTAGTGCTGATTTTATTTCACATTTAGCGATCTAGTTCCCAAACTTATACATTATGACAAAAGTTATTGGTAGAAGCTAAGTCTTCCTCTTCGCTCTTATCATTTTGGTGGCTCACAAAAGGCAGAAAACGTTCGTTAGAGGTAAAGAGGGGATCTAGCCAAATATGAAAATAATAAACCTTAGAAGCCTCTCATTAAAGGCTTATTGGGCCAAGACCTATAAAATCACTAAATCATACTAACCCAATAAGACGTGCAAAGCCTATCATCAATAGATCACTTTAATATTAATTGGATTCTCATGCTTTGTCTTATAATAAGACTAAATTATTAATTTATTTTATTAAATTGAAATTACTAATTAATAGTAGCTCATATAATAGAAAATTTCAACAATATATGCAGTCTGCTTATTTAATATATTCAATTAATATATTCAACATACCTTCACTTGTTTACTCTCAATTAATATATTCAAACAACTCTCTAATATATGGTATACCTTATACTTAGAGATGACAATTGGGTGGGTTTGGTTATTTAGGTTTGGATCATTTTGACTTCAAATGATCTTGGATTTGGTTTATATTGGATTTGAGCTGTTTCGAGTTTCAATTGATTTATGTTTAAGTTAGTCTAAGTTTATACTATTTCGGATTTGGATTATGTTGGATAAGTGATTTTATAGTTTTATCTATTAACTCATTGTTTGAGATTTTCACAATTCCATCTCCCACCGACTTGTGCCCCCTCAATTTTAGATTTCCTATTTCCTACCAATCAGTGCATCACATTGACTATCGCACCCCACAATAATTCCATCTTGATTTAGAGCCGCCAAGCATATTTCAGACAGAATATGCCCACATTACTATATTATTTTATTTTTAATATTTGAGTTAGCATTATATTAAAATTTAAATGTCAAATATTAATAGTAGTGAGTTTGCATATGATTATTTTTAGGATAAAATCAAATACCAAATTAACAATATCATTTTTGTAGTTAATTATTTTGGACAATAAAGGTTGCACCAAAAATAATTTGATATTTATATTTAAAATATCTTAAATTAATTTCATAATTCAATTCAAATATTCAACATTGAAAAGGTTGAAAATTCATTACTTATACTATGGTTTAATAATTATATTATTATAATTTTTTTCAAAAAAAAATTAAAGTTTTCATTAAAGAAAAAGGTTTATCACCTGTTCATATACTTATTTTACATAAAATTATTTAATTAGAGATCGAGTCTTTTTAGCTGATAAATTTAGATTTTTTTTTTTTTACAGATTTTGGATTAATCATATTTGAATCCTTACATGTTCTGATCGCTTCGGATTTAGGCTATTTCAAATTTGGTTCGGACTGTCTTGCGTTCAAATCACCTCAAGTTAGCATTGTCTTGAATTTAGATTTATTTGGGTTCAGTTATTTTAGGTTCGCGTTTAAACGGTTTTTTAGTCAATTCGGGTTGGACTGGGTTTTGTTTCAAGCTGGTTTGGGTAGGTTTTGGGATTCAGACAAATTTTATCACCTCAACTTATACTTTTGTGTATTAAAGAGCAGGGATAGAGGGGGAGACACTGTAAGTAATCCATATCGTACCTATAATGATAAAAGGTAAATGGCTCCTAAACTTTTGCCAGGTGCTTTGGTAGTTCCATAAACTTTCTCGTTTCGATTTTTCTCCGACGATTCCTATCAGAGCTGTTCGTTGTGGCTTCTCTCAAAAGGTGAGCATCAAATTCTTCCATTGAGGCAAAGATCTTCAATTTCTGAATGTTAATATGCTTGCCATTGGCACCAATACAGGGCGACATAACGTGTTGACAGAATAGTCGGAATAAATCCTGCGAAGTTAATGGGTTTGACATAGAAGAAGATACATGGTAGATGTTGATGTCTACTTTCCTTGTTACGCCATGCCTGACCATTGCTGCCAAGGTCGCATTAACAACCATGTCAACTGGTACCTGCATTTTCTCATGGTATTATTGGATAGCGTGCATCATGTTTGTGTCCTAGAGGCAATAAGCAATTAAATTACTAACAGGGGAGGAAGACAGGAATTGAGGAAATCATAATATATACTTACTATATCAATGACATTATCAGCATTCCCTGGAAAACCTGTCAGTTTCCCTTTCCCCTAGAATGAAACTATAGAATCAATTGAGCTGACAAAGAGAGAATTGGATATCTAGAAAGGTTAATTACATCAGAAAAATCTTGCAGTATATAAAGTAGTAATTTAATGGCTTGGGTAAAGGATACACACTTATGTCCTTCTATCCACCCTGGGAACGGTTCTTTGCAAGTGCCTTCAACTACAGGAGGTCGTATTATGACAACCGGTGTATTTTCTCGCATGGGGTCAATGATCATTTCTCCCATTGCCTTTGTAAACACATAAGCATTTGTCCATCCAAATTCTTTGGCCCTATTTAAATTAACCATTTGGAATTTTACTTACTTTTGCAATTGTACAATTGACTTTGCCCAAATCAGTTCTCGGATGCCTGTAAAGTCTCTTGCCTGAAAGGCTCAAGATTTGTCATGGCATTACTGATATTGGAAAAATAAAACCCATCTTTCAAAAAAAAAAATCAAAATCTTAAATAGATATTCAATTAATTTTTTCTGGTGTTGAGAAAAAATAAAAATAATTAGAAAAATTATAATTTATAGCACCTTAAGGATTGGGGGTAAGACAGATTAAACCTCAAATTTTAGGTGTTTCTGGCTCTTAAACAATTTAAATTTTCAGTGAAATTTTTTTGCATATATTAATTGAATTAAAGAAATTCCTCAAGTCCAATTTCAGTGCTATTTTTCTCCATACAAGTCTTAAGGTGCAAAAGTTAGTTCGAATGTGGCAGAAGTGAAGTGATTGGCCATGTTGTGGGGGAGGGAAAACGTAATGGCTCCCATGAGAGCCTTCATGGTTAAAGAAAAACCATCTTCGGTATTACTTCTACGATGGAAGTGACCAAGGGTCAGGTTGAGCTTCGGGTAGTTTTTAAGCCCAAGCTCAACACACACGATTATATTTTTATCAATAAAGAATAGATTTTTATTTAATTTTAATTTTAAGATATTAATTAAAATTACTATTTTAACATTGATAGCCATTGATTCCCTAAATGGGGCAATTGCTTGACATATGGCCGCTCTAATTGCTTGACACGTGGTTGCATAATTTGATTTAATTTTTGGGACATTGCTGGTGTTTTAGAAGAAATTGAGGCCATTTTTGGAATTAGACTTCTTCTTTTTAATTGATTGTTCATGTGTCATTGTCTTCGTCTCCTAATTTGAGTTGGGTTTGGGATTGGTTTGCGATTTTTTTTATTGTTTCTTAATTGCACGCTTTTAAAGTTTTTGTTAATGTCACGTAAGTGATGCTTTTCCTTCCAAGTTTTTTTGGACTTGGATGCAATGAGTTTTAATAATAAAATAATATGTGAATAGACAGATAAGGCTCAAGGTTGACTTTTAAAAGTGGGGCCTGATGAGTACCTCTAAATTCAAGTGATATTGGATAAATTATTGAAAAGCTTTCCACAATTTTTCTATCAATTCAGTTGGTTATTCAATTTAAAGGTTATTAAATTGAATTTTTGTTAATGAAAATTTGTTGAATGGTTTTATATTTGACTATTTCCCCTTACACTTTAGTTAGAATTTCCTTCTTAAATTGTATTTTTCTTGTAAGAAATTCAATTATACATTATTGTTAATTTAAATTTTCAGTTGCATATCATAGAAAACTCAGTGATTAAAAATTTTATTAATCACTTAATATTCAACATTTGATTTTTTCGTTTTTCTTTTTAATTTTCAATTTATCACTCAGGTAGTGAGTGAGATAAAGGCTAGGAAAACAAATTGTCATTATCTTATCTTTCTAAAAAAATATTTGGATTTGTTTTACCAAATTTTTTGCATATTTACTTTAAGAAATTATAATTTTAATATCAACATGTTTTCTAGGGAAATTATAATTTGAGATACAGTGCAAAAGGGGGCGAAACCATCACCTTTGTAAACCCAATTCCTTCGACTTTTTGGCAACTGCATTATTTGCAAAAGTTTTCTTACGTTCTGCAACCAGCTTCTTTTCATTCTCCGGTACAAATGCAGGAAGAAATCGTCCAGGGGATTTAGAGGAGAGACTTTCCCTTCCCATACTATTTTTCATGCATAACTTCTCCTCCATAATTATATTCTTCCCACTACAACATTTTGACCTTTTGCAGTCAGAGGTGAAAAATGTGCAGCCTTAGCCAATGTATGGAAAAGTATGGCTGCACTTTTTTATGGGATTCAACAGCAAAATTAAAGTGCAGCTATATACTATATGACTGCAATCTTAAATCATATGGTAGCATATAATTTTTCCCATGGTCTTTAGTCTATATTGATCACCCATGATAAGGCCTGATTTAGTTGAGTAATCTTTCTATAAATTTGAGGATGAATTTCCTTAAAGAGGAGAGAATGTAAACCTCCAATTTAGCATACAAGGGTAAAATGGGGAATTCACTTGGTGAGCTCATGGAACACTCTTTACCAACCCAAATATTCTTAGAATTTACCCTTAAGCTTACTAATTCAAGTCAAAAAAGGCATCTAAAGGACAAGGAAACAAGAAACTTAGCAAAGGAAAGCCAATTTTGTAATCTGCCCTAGAGGGATCGACCCTTTTTTAGTAGAGATCAACCCCCCATTGGCCTATCCAGCCTTTCATTTTGTTTGAGCTTTTTCATTCTTCTTTCTTCTTTTCACCTTCAACTCTTCCAATTCCTTCTCAAATTAGGCTAAATTGAAGCTCTAAAAGTTGAATCTAAGGTTAGATTAAGACTTTCCAACTTTTAATTTAATTAGTTTTGTTTTTGTCTCCAAGCTAAGGGTTTGTGGGGGAAATTCTCTCCAATAAGCTCACCAAGATAAGGACTCCCTTAGTTTGTAACTTTGAAGATTGGATGGTTAGTGAAAATGAATTGAATGAGGTTGTAGGAATTAGTCAGGATTTTAATTGGCTAGTTTCGAATTAAGAAATTTAAGAGGAATTTATATGAAATGTGGTCATTTTAGGTTCCATTGAGGCTCCTAGGATCAATTTGGAGCAAGGTGTGTTGAGCTATTTGTGAGTGTAGCAAGGAGGCATTAATGGTGAGTAAATTGCATTTAAACTACTTTGTTATGTAAATATGCATAAACTATGTTTTACATGCTCATTAGAATCCATGTTTCAATGTTGAGTTCCAAATTGAATTTGTGATGAAATTGTCCATTAAATGTGTTTTGGTATTATTGTGTGTGTGTGTATACACACGCATACTATTATGGTAATTGAAAATGCATAGAGAACAAGCCTTTTTAAGGATTTCTTCTTCAAAATGATGTTTGTAGAAATAGAATGTGGCTATACTTGACATGGTTTCGATAAAAAACAAGTGCAAGAGCAATGCTCATTATCTATGTGTGCAACCATAAAGTAAGGTTTGCTATTGATGACAATAAACCCTTGTTGATGATATGGGGTAAAGGTGCATTATTGATGCTTATATTGTGAAGGTGAATGCTTTCACTCTAATAGTTGTGTTATAAGCATAATAAAGCTTCTTTTGTTAAAACTGTAGCTAGCAACAATAAACACTAGTTGTTGTGCACAATACTTGTTATTCTTACCCAACAGAAGCCATGGTGCTAGACATGTGTGCTTGATGAGACACTTGCTTGTTATCTCTATCTAGCAAGGGCTATGATGGTGGACATTTGTGCTAGAGTAAGACACATGCTTGGACCTAGCTAGGAAGGTTTGGTGCTAGACATGTGCGCTCAATGAGACACATGCTCGTTATCCCTATCTAGCAAGAGTTATAGTGCTGCACATGTATGTTGAAGCAAGACACATGCTTAAGCTTAGCTAACAAGGTTTGGTGCTAGACATATGTGGTGGGGATGAGACATATGCTTGATGCCTATCTAGTAAGGCTTTATGCCAAACATGTGTGGAGAGTAAGACACATGCTTGATGCCTTAAGAATTGAGGGTTATGACATTACTCCACTGGTCAAAAGACTTTTGGCTTAAACTTGGTTTTTAAATGAGAGCTTCATTTAGGCAACACTTTGATTGATTCTTAAAATGGTGCTTGGTTAAGCTGTTTGTGGGTTTGGATTGTGATCTTTCTTTTGAGATGTAACAAGATTGAATATTTGATGGAATGAGCTTTTGAGATAAAATTATGATGGTCGAATATGGATACCCTTTTGTTGGGCCAAAGTTAGAGTTCAAAAGAACTCAAAAATTGCATTATGGTTAACAGGGATCTAACCTTGAAACTCAAAAGGTCAATTGTTGTCATCTAAAAGTTATTGAGTGCTTTCTAGCCATGAAGGATCAACCTCGAAATAGAAAAACTTGATCCCTAGCATCCAATAACTGTATAAAGGCTTTCTGGCCATGAGGGATCAACCCTTAAGAATAAAAAAGGTTGACCCTCGAAAGATAGAACCTATAGAAATGTTTATGTGTGCTAATGATCAACCCCTAAGGTATGAAAGGTCGATCCCTTTATACCATAATTGAGTTATGCTTTCCTATTGAGTGTTTTTCAAAAGCCATTGGTTGGTACCTTTCTCCAACTTCTAAGGGAGTTTTCATATATGTATAAGTTTGCTTAGTTAATGCACAACACATTGTTCATTCATGATTTGAATGGGATTTGTCTTTGAAAACAAATTTTTAAGGTTTGCAAATAAAGGCAATGTATTATTAACAAATCATACTTAACTTGTTCCCTTACATTATTCACTCACTAAGTTATACTCACATTTTTAAATCTCTTGCTTCTGGTTTTTAGATACTTGACTTAGCTTGGATTTCCATTCAAGAAAGATTGTCAAGTCTTTTTTGATAGGTATGCTTAACAATCGACTATGAAGCCTACTTGTGTCATGTTATGCTCTACTAACGGGTTTATTTTGGTTATGTAACTATGGTGTTAGTTTACACTTTTACCTTTTAGCCAAGAATGGCAACATACTTGATATTACATATGTATAGTCATGTATATGTATATGTATATGTATATGTATATGTATGGCATGTGGTTTAGTGCGATGGCTTAATGGCCCACATGAGCACACAAGTTGTGCAAAATGTATGACATCATAACTTGATATATATGTAAAAGCCAATATGAGCCCGATGCTTTATTGATGAATGAGAGTACATCTATGCAATTGTAGTTGAAGTTTACGGACATTCGAGTGTACTTATGATTGTACCATGTAGTGGTGTACTTGTCGAGTGTGAAGCTTGCTTGGGTCAAGGGGACTTCTCTTCTTGGTCCTCGCACTGTTCATGGTACGGGATTGGGTCATAACAATTGACTTAGTCAAAATACCACTTATTATTTTATGTCATACAATCTTGATGTGGTATAATGACATGTTCATGTTGTATCTTTTACTCTGCATATCAACACACACGTCAACATTACATGGATATAAGATGATAAGTGATATTTTGACTAATAAAAATTAATCAATCTTTAATCATAAAGGTTTGTTTGACCCAAAATGAAAGTACAAGGCTTAATTGAACATAATAAAAAAATAAATAACTTATTTAAATTTTTTTACATAATTTAGAAACTATATAAAATTCTAATTTGAATCATGCCTCTTGCTTGAGGTGTCAATTTTAAAATTCCTTAGTTTTTTGATACATATCTATATTACCTTATCAAAAAAGGGTCCAAAAAAAAATAGATAATTGGATTCAAACCCATAAGCATCCACGTAGAATTGAAACCTATTGTACGCCTTTAGGTTTTTTCTTTTTCAGATAAAAGAAAACTCGGAGAAAAATAAAAAAACTCTATAAGAGAAAAGAGAGGCTAAAACTTTGGGAACAGAATTTTACAAATTTGAGATTAATTAGGTAAGATTAGTTTTATAATCTTTTAGACTTTCTGTGAGGTATTATGGACACTTGCACCAACTACCAAGGTATATCTGTTTTAATTTGAATTATCTCACAATTTTGTTTATAAAAATCTCCTCGTTAAGTGTAAGTTTAAATCTGTATTATATATATCATAGTAGATTCGCACAAATTTAGTAATGTAGAGTTTGTGGTCATTACATTGTTAACTTTTATACTCTTTCTTTTCTTATGTAACTTTTATGTAACTTTTGAATTAGTAGCTCATCATTAAATTAATTTCTCGAATAATTGTATGGAATGTAAAGGAGTGAAATATAAAGGGTTAAGTCCAATATATATTGCACCTCAGAGCAAAGATGAGATCAAAAGCAAAGTGAAAATATAAAAGGGTAAGTGTTCATAAAGCAATTTTTTCAAAAATCTAATTAGACTTGGTTTATTAGTTGCTAGCCCTGGTTAGGACGATGAGGTTAAAGATGAGTCTATACACATACATACATACATCCACATAGAAAGTGTTTTTTAGCCAAAAAAATATAGGAGTTGTTGTTTTTTCTCTTATATATCTCAGCTATGAAAAAAAATAGGAGTTGTAGTTTTTTCTCTTATATATACATCATTACCTTTTCACTATATGAATAGGTTGTACACTGAACGAAGAAGTTCTGTAGAAAGGAACTTCTTCTAAGGGTAATTATATGGATTAAAGTCAATCAATCTAATTAAATCACAATCCTTGGCTATGGTTACAACTTTCCTTGCTTGAGTTTCTGCTAAAATACTGTTCACATGATTATTTGGCTGTTAATTCCTCCCGTTCTGTTAACTGCCGATGCATGCTTGTGTTTGTCCGGCGTTCTTTTTCAAGTGATGCCCATGTTGTGTTGCAGCTGAGCAGCTTTCATTTCTGCTCCTGGTTTGTTCTCATCTGCTGCTGCTATCCTGTTTCTAATAGCTTCTGTTCTTGTTCTCGCGCTGTGTTTGTTGTACTTTACTTGTATATGCCGACGTTGGTTCTGTTGCTTCTACAATAACAAAATATATAATTCATAAATAACTGTCATTTTAGCGATCTCGAAGGATTGTTTAAAAGCATGTCGGTAGTGGAGAAGAAGAAATTTGGATGCGATGTGAAATGCACAGATTGGAAGGATTACATCTTAAATGTGCATATTCCTGGTCTAAGGAGGCATATCCTGAAAGAGAAAGGCGTATCTAAGATGTAGATCACATCAAATAATTACCTATACCTGTGCTATCATCGTGGTTATTATTATTATTATTGCCATTTATCTGCTCCACCTTCGCTTTTTTTTTTTTTCTCAATCACTGAATCAGACATCGCCTTACAAACACACTCGTCTCAAGCTCACAGTTCAAATTAGAGCCCAAACATGACCATACACAGCATTATACAACAAGAATCACTAACCTTCCAAGATATTCACCCAGAGACAGATCAGCAAGAAGAGGAACAGCTACGCAGCATATAGCAGAGACACCAGGAAAATTCAGCATATGGCCAGACTCATCCATCAACAGGGCCGGCCCCTGGGTGAAGATACCCAAGCAAGGGCTTTAGGCCCTATAATTAATTATATTAAAAATATAAAAAATAATTAATAATTAATAATTTTTTTATTTTTTTAATTATATACTTAATAAATTTTAATTTTTTATAATTTTTTAATTTTTAAAATACTATATTATTTTCAATCAACTAATAATCATATGTATCAACAATTTATTTTTTCTCACTTATTTTTTCTATTTCCGATCAGCATATTTAATGATTTTTAATAATTTTTTTTATATATAAAACTAATTTTTTTTAATAAATAATATCTACTTTTGAATTTTTCTTTTTTCATTTGCTCTTTCTTCTTTTTTTTTTTAATTTTAGTTTTCCTCCAAAGAATACACAAGAAATCTGTTATGTTATTATCTTCATAAAGTCATGAGCTTCATTTGTGATTTACAATAAGCATTCAATAATTAAGTACTATTGTTCTAATATTTATAAATTATTTTATTTTAATTTAAAATTTATATTATATTATTATATTATCTTTATTTTATGTGATAGTTGATTTATTTGAATTAAAAATTTTGATTGTTGATTTTATATTAACTATTTAAAAAATATAAAAAATTTTCATCTTCAAAAGCTTGAAAAATAAAATTTTAATAATTTTTTTAATTTCAATAAAAAAATCTCATTAAATATTTCACTTTAAATCTTTGAACTTATTGAGTGGCCCCTATCCATCAACCTACAGCTGGAAAAAAAACACAAAGAAGAAGCATCCGTAGCAAACAAGGCACCACTCCAAATTTGGCTAGGAATCCACCAGGGTGTTGGCACCTCTCTAAGAGTATAAATAAAACTAACAACTCCAATTTTCAATACAAGTGAATGGATTGAAAATTCTCACGGCTGTTCATTGCCCACTTGCGCAAGAGCCACTTTAGAATCTGATTTAATAATTAATTTTTCTGAATTGACTCATGGTGATGCTGCAAACAATTGCAATGCATGCTTAATCGTCATTAGCTACTAAAATTGGACCAAAAAACAGTATATTGATTATTCTTTTATCAACCCTCGGGCCCAAAAACCATTTGCTTTTAGTACGTACAAGCAAGCCTGCTCGCACATTGTCGCACGATGTGATATGTTTTTTCTTTTATTCAATAAAT
Source organism: Theobroma umbraticum (assembly GCF_002168275.2). Taxonomy (NCBI): domain Eukaryota; kingdom Viridiplantae; phylum Streptophyta; class Magnoliopsida; order Malvales; family Malvaceae; genus Theobroma; species Theobroma umbraticum. The sequence continues at coordinate 3,294,066 of NW_018397259.1, read as the reverse complement.
TGTTGATTAGTGAAACATAAATAAATATTTATGCAATACTCTGTTTTTCTTAATTGCCTTTTTATTATTGGTCCTTTTCATTTAACAACATATTATTATATAGTGAAAGAAAATGGTATGTAGTAAAATTGATTAAAAATATCCAAATGATAATAAAAAAAATAATCATAAATTTTAACATAATTATTCTATACAAAAGTAAATCTTTAAAAAAAACTTTTTTGTTTAACTTTATATGCTTCAAAAGTATTATTATTTATTCACTTCTATATCCATATTCACCTTTAACATTTTGCTTTTAAAAAATCCAAAAAAACAATAAATATTAAAACGGAATGATTGTATTTGTAACTAATGCGAGGGTCCAGTTTTAAAGGTTGAAGCAACTTAGTTTTCTTTAGAATATTTCAATCTAAAAAAATTGGATTTTTCTAGAAAAATAAGAAAGTGTTAATCCTTGTTCCTTACGTAGCACTCCTCATAGAGATACTGCCTGAGTCTATCATATTCAAACTGATAAAACTGCTGGCTTCATGCAAATATAATAGCATGTGACCCTTTACCAGCAATGTGTTTAATAATGAACGGGACTGTTCAACCAACCAGTCCCATCCAATTCAAAGATGATCTTATAGTTGATGTTGATATTAAATGCAGTAAATACTTAACAAAAACATTTGATGATAAGATTGTTAATGAATAAATAAGTTGTTACAAGTTTAAATTTCACCTCTTGTAAAGAATTTTTAAAAGATTAAATAATAAAATAATTACTTAGAATCAATTTAAAGTCGATCTGATTTAAGTAAATGATTTATCAATGTTAGTTCGGTTTAAATGATATTATGAGATCAAACATATTATCAATTCTCAATTAAATAAATTTATCAAATGGTCTAATGTAGTCTTTTAGCCAATGATTATCAGAATCCAAAATTTTGAATTGATAAAAAATAATATTTATTAAAGCCAAATTGTCAAAAATCAAGATTACATAAACTAAGTTTTAGATGGAAAAATCTTCCATAATTGTCATTGAAGCCCATTGTATATGACATGAGACAACAGGCTTGGATGGTCAATGTTTTCTTGCCTTTCCCTCTGATTGAGACCCGAAAAGTTGGTCAATATTGAACGGCGGCCACAAAAGAACTTTCAATTTCTTTTACAGTAAATCAATTTTTTATCATTTAATTTAAAATTTTCTGTTTTATTTACTCCACTTTTAAAAAATTAATAATTAACTTTTATAAATATTATTTTTTTACTCAACCGTCAAAAATAAATACAACGTGCCACCCAGCATTCTACGTCATCATCCAAATCAATTGTTCTATTACCCAATCTGTTTTCATGAAAATAAAAAATTAAAACAAACAAGTGTTTTATGAAGGAAATTCTAGTTTCTTTTCAAATTCTCATCACATGGATATAATCACGTAACAAAGTAACAAAGCAGGAGATTATTATTTTTCAACAATTAAATAACTAAAATAATAACATTGATGGATATTAGTAATCAATCAAGATGAAGTTAGAGCAGTTTTAAGGACAGGTTAATCATAAGAAAGAGACACTTAACAGTCAATATGAAATTTATATATCAACTAATTATTTCTCATTTAAAAAATTAAATAAAATTTAAAAAATATTAAATATATAAAAAATACATATTAAGAATAACGATGGTATCATATAAAGGTAAAAGGGAGGGAGAGATAGTGGGGCTCCTGCCCTTTTTATAACTTGCTTTTACTTTTTAAAAATTTTATAATTTCATCTTTATAAAAATTTTAAAATTTTTCTTACATACTTTTATTTTTAAAAATTTTTATAATTTTACCTCTACAATAATTTTTTATTCAATAAAATGTTCCACAACAATTAATTAATAATTAATTTTAATAAAACTAAAATAAAATCAATTACAATAAAATTATTTTCAAACCGCACCTCTCTAATACCTTACAACCACCACTTACTTTCTTTTCTTTTTTACCAAATACGGTAGAAACAAAAAAAAAAATCATTTTTTACACTTTTTGGCTTGTCAACATTTTTTATGTAGAAAACTTTTACTGAATAACTAAATTTTCATATCATGATAATTAGTAAGATTGGTTTATATTTTTTATTTTATTTTTAATATTTTTAATTCTAAATTTTTTTTATTTAATAATTTTTACTTGATAATTTTGATTTAAGATTTACTATCTTAACTATTTTTTATTGAGAGCAATTTGATTAAGCACCAGGTTTGTTATTAACTATTTATTTAAAGATTGCTTGATTGTTTTTCTACAAATTAGATGTGTTTTTTTCTTTATTTAGATTCTTGTGAGTAATTAAGTTTTTTATGCAAAGATTATTTCCTGATTGAATTGTTTATTTTGTATTTAATTTTTTTGATTAATTTTAAAAAATTACTTCTCCATTAAATTGTTTGTTGACAGTCCTTAATATTTTTTAGGGAATTGCTTTCCATTGAGATTTTTGTTATTATACTTGTTAATTTTTGTTTGTTGTTAAGTTTATCTAAAAATTAGATTATTGTTATTATTAAATTATTTATGATTATACTAGTTAATTCTTTTAAGTAAATTATTAAAATTGATTCCTTTGAATAATTTTCAGAATTTATTTGCATAATTTTCCTATGAACTTTTTTCATCTAAGTTGTTTTATATTATTGTCAAACATTAAATTTTTAGTATAACTATTCAATTTATAGACATTGTCTTCGATTTTTTTCCCTCCAAGTGTAAAATCCTGACTCCACCATTGGTGTCGTGTGTGTGTGTATATATATATATATAACTAAACAGAGTTATGAAATGAGTTCCTCTCACACTCTTTGTACACAAGAGTGGAAGAAAAAGTAATTTTTCAAATTCAACTGAAATGTCTTTTTACTTTGTGTGTTTTGTATGAAATAAATAATTTCTTGATGAAACTCTCATCTTAATTTCTATTTGCTTCTTCAATTGTTAATTAGCATATCAAATTATTGAGTTAGATTATTGAGATATAACTTGTTATGATAGATTTATATTTATATTAAGACTAAATAGATTTTTTAAAAAATCAAGTTAAAAAATTTTAAAACAAAAATTAATTACATGTAAAACTAAAATATTCAGGGACCAAGTCCCCACTTTGTTATCAAAGCAAGCCGCCACTGCCCTTACTACTACGTATGTTACTTTTTAAAATTGATTAAATTTTTTTTCAAAAACTAAGTTTCAAAAAGAGTAATTTATTAATTTTTTATAAACTAATAACATTTTCCATTTTTAAGAAGGTTGAAAGTTATAATTAAAATTCTTTCATTCATTTGTCTGATATATCTGAAAAATTGCAACAAATATCTTTTAAGAAAAAAAAAAGTAAAATTACAGAGTTCAAATCCAACCTATTACAATGGCTCTACTAGAAAGAAGTACACAAAAGTTCATTTTAGCGATGGAAGTGTCATGACCAATATTAGGGTGAAAAGTGTGTCTAAACTTAATAGAGCTCAATATAACTTGAAACAAGAATCGAAAATACATAGAGTTAGACCAAACCAATTTGTGTCGAATGAGAAACATGACCTCAAATGTGCATCAAACACCTAAAGCCAAAGCTTACAACCAAGTGAGCTTGACAATACTCTTGGCTTCACAATAAATAAGTTTTGTCGTGATATGCAATTTAATCTTTTTCTTTTTGTACAAAATTAGGGTAATCTTTAATACAGGAACCTAAAAATTTATTTGAAATAATTAAAATGAAGGCAGAATTGTTGGCACTCTCTAACATAGCTAGCTACCGTGATAAATGCTATAAATAATTGTAAATAGTGCATTTAATATAACCTACCTTATGCAATAATCAAACTCTAGTCAATTGGAAAATATTGTTGTAAGATAAACAATGTAGTCAAACAATAACACAGTCTTATCGTTTAGGGTTTGGTCCCTGTAGAGATCCTTGTAAAAAGTATTTTGAGCCTAAAATTCTAAGTGTACTAAATAGAAGAGGAGAAGTACGGTCTTAAAATCGTCCGGAAAGGAGACTACTCTCAAACAAAGACTAACGACACTGCTGACCTAAGACAAAACTGACAATAATTTAAGATTCGATTTTAAGAATAAAATTTATAATGCATTAAATCGATATAAAATAACGCACTCTTAAAATTGTTTGGGAAAAAAGATTAGATCTACACAAAAATATAAAGATATCTTAGACTGTATTAAAAAAAATTGTATTGTCTTTTTTTTTTTCTCTCTTTCTCTTCTTTATACGTGAAAAATAAAGATTACTACATATATAGACATGCAAAAGTTTCAATTTTCTAACATTACATTATGCTCTAAATTAATAAAATTTAAAAAAATCCATAAATAAATAGAGTTAGTTTCACTTCCCACAAATTCCATGTGATGCATCATCTCATTATTTTTTTCCCCTCACAAAGAAAAACAAAACTGTATCTCAACCATATGAAATGCAAAATTAAGACTCTTATTATGATAAGCTTCAATATTAAAACATTTATAATTATTTTAGTCCGTAAGAAAGAGTTGAAAAAAATATAATAAAAATCCAAATATCTGTGCAATTTAGATTTCAATTTGGGCTAGTCTTTTTTCTTTTTGGCGCCAAGTTAGGCTAATCTTTAATAAAGCAAATCAAGCAACCTACAAATCTATCGAAATAATTAAAAAGAAGGCAAAATTGTTGACACTCTGTAGCCTAGTTGGCCACCGTGATAAATGCTATAAATAATCATAAATACTACATTTGATAACCTAACATTATGCAATGATCAAACTGTAATAAATTGGAAAATATTTTTGTAAGATAAAGAATGTAATCAAACAATAACATATAGGATCTTATCCTTTAGGGTTTGGTCGTTGTAGAGATCTTTGAAAAGTACTTCAAGAGTAAAATCTTGAGTATTCTAGATAGATGTGGAGGAGTACCATCTTAAAATCGTATGGAGACGATATTAATCTCAAACAAAGATTAAAAATACTCTTGGTGTAAGATTAAAAAAAGATATTAATTATATTATAAAAAATGTGATTACTAGTAAAATAATATTTGCAGTGTTTGATATAATAGAGAAAGTGTGATTAAAATACTAGAAAGATTTCGTTACAGTATTTGGTTTGCAAACACTTTATTAAAAATGTAATGTTAATTTTCAAAATTACTTTTATGTATTAAAATGTAAACTTAGTATACTTATATGTTTTTTTATTGTAAATTTTTATATGATATATCTCTTAAATAAATTTTTCAACAAATAACCAAGCATCGAGTAAATCCATATTAAATAGAAAATAACTTTTTATTTGTTAGCAATTTTGAAATATATTGTTATTATTAATATTTTTAAATATTTCTTTTTAGAAACAAAATCAAAAAAGTAAAAAACCAAAAGAGATATTTTGAAAAAAAATGAAAGTAAAAAAGAAATAATTTTTTATTTTTAAAAGTTTATTAAAAATTACAAAGAGGAAATATTTTTTGTAATTTTAAAAAATTATGAGCATAAAAAAGAATATCTTCTATTGTTTCAAAAATTCTAAATATATTTTATTTTATGGACTTTCTAATCTTCTATAGTTTCTTAAAAATAAAAATTATTTCTATTTTTATCTTTCTAGTATTTTTTTAATAATTAAAAAATATTTTTTAGTTTTTTATTTTTTCATTTCCTAAAAATTAAAAAATTACTTTTATGTTTTTGAAAATCTATAGATTTTTTTCCAAAATTTAAAAATATTTTTAATTTTTAAATTTTTTTTAAAGTGATAAAAATTAAGTTTTAAAATTTTATCGATTGCATATGGACAAAAATGTCAAATCAAGTTTGATAATATTACAGAATAAGTTGTAATATGAGATTGCATTAGTTTTTAATCCAATCTTATTACATTCATGGACTGTAATATAATTGTATTGTAATATTATATTGCATTACAACATTATACTGCATTAGTTTGTTTTAAAATAAATACTATAATATAATTTAATTAGATACATTATAAAAAAAATGAATACACATTCTTATACCAAATACCATCTAAGATCTAAATTTATAAAATTTTAAAAATTCCATAAATAAATAGAGTAATTTGCAATTCCCACTAAGTCCATGTGATGCTCATCCTGTAACTCCCCCCCCCCCCCCAAAGGAAACAAAAAGTATCTCTACAATAAGAAATGCAAATCTCTTTTAAAAAAAAAAATATGAAACCCAAGATTAGGACTCTTATTATAATAAGCTTCAATATTAAAACATTTATAATTATATTAGTCCATAAGAAAGAGGTGAAAAAAAAGTATTAATAAAAATCCAAATGTCATTACTAACTCACACAAACAAACAGATGAATACCTTTGGGAACAAAGCACATGGGAGTGGCTATGCCGGCATTAAATGGAAACCTAAAAAGTGGCGGCACACTTTGATTCGAAGCTCCAATGTATGGTCTCAATTACCCGTCTTTATATTTTTTCTCATTGGAATGTTTTTCTCGTGTTGTTGCTGACCCTTCTCTCCGCCAGCCAGAGTCCAGCTAAGCCATGAACCCAAAAGGAAAATATGTCGATTTTTTAAAAAGAAAAAAAATGAACACCAATTCTTTTTTTGAGGGCGTGAGGGAAATTGAAAACAACAAAATTTAGCCAATTGCCTCCTAAGTTTCCTCCCCAAGTCCAAGTCTTTTTAATAGTAGTTTGAAAGTTACAGACTTTGGAAATACGAATTTTTGTTTTCTGTTTTCTGTTGTTTCTTCTTCTGATCCGCCATTTGCAGGAGGGAAAAGAAGGGAAAGGAAAGAGGAGGAGAGATTAAATGGAGAGCATAGCAGCGTGGCAAGGGGTGGCTTTATGTGGAATTTTTTCATGGATTGTTATATCTACATATTTCAATGTAACCAAAAAGATTAGATCTTTGCTACAACCTCGGGTGCTTCACCGTGTTGTAAAGGCACTTCTATCATCCTCAAGATCCAGGTTTGGACCCAAAGAAACAATACCAGATTGCCATTTTTTTTTTGTTTCTTTGTTGGCTTTTAAGCTTTTCTGCGTCATTCTAATTGTCTTTGGTCTGGTGGGTTTCTTTTTTTGACAGAAACATCAGCATAAACTCTGGGATGGTCTCTTTTCTGTCTTGTCCTCTATAGTTTCTGTGCCTTTTTACACTGCTTTCCTTCCTTTGCTTTTCTGGGTATTCTCTCTCTCTCTCCTCTCTCTCTCTCCTCTCTCTCTCTCTTTGTGTTTACTTCTGATATGAATTGTTTCATATTGGGTATTTTTCTTGGATGATGTTTTTTAGAGTGGGCATGGAAAATTGGCTAGGCAGATGACATTGTTGATGGCTTTCTGTGATTATATGGGCAACTGCATAAAGGTTATTCTTTTCTCCTCCTTACATATTTTTATCTTCTCTTCTTGTTTAATGTTTTGAATGAATCCATAAAGTTGATACTTTGTTTGGTTTTTGCTTTGGTGGTCTGTATGGTTTCTAGGATGTGGTGTCAGCTCCTAGACCCAGTTGCCCACCTGTTAGAAGGATAACGGCCACAAAAGATGAAGAAGATAATGCGCTGGAATATGGATTGCCTTCTTCTCATACTCTCAACACAGTATGCTTATCAGGGTATTGAAGTTTCCTATTTACATTAACTTTTTTACGTGCCGCTGTTCTAGCTGATACGGTTCACCTTTTATCGGTACTTTGTTCTCATAAATGGCTCTTTTGAAAAATAGTGTTATTGAGACAACTATTAAATTGTGGTCAAAAGTGCTTCAAGGATATCAACAAGTTGTGAGTGTGACTTGCTCATTAACCCTTCAATATTGGTCAAGAAACCTTGGAAGTCCTATGCCTCAAGAATCACAGGAATAAAGTATATACATTGTTATCAAGCTCAAAGCAATTCTCATGTGTTGATAGGACAGGAAAAGAAAGGAAAAACTAAAAGAAAAGCCTTGGATCTGATGGATTGCCAACCCTTTATAATGAATAAAGAAATCTTCTATTTTTACTTGTCAATTCATCAGTTTGTATTTGGTTGAGAATTGAAATCATTACTGAGTTGCTATGCCTTTGCATCCAGATACCTTTTGCACTATGTTCTAACCTCCACACAGAGTAGAGATGCTTGTGTGGTACTTGCTGCAGTTGCCTTTGCTTGCTTGCTTGTGGGCCTCATTGGAGTTGGTAAGTTTAATTTTATTAGAAAGTTCTTGATAGAATTCTAACTTTTCCTTACAGCAAATGTTAAACCAAATTTTATTTCGTTGTTAGGAAGGATTTACCTTGGCATGCATAGCTTGATTGATATCATTGGTGGACTTGCTATTGGATTGGTGATTCTTGCATTCTGGCTAACAGTCCATGAATATGTGGATGGTTTTATTGTCTCTGGACAAAATGGTAAGTAAACTTACAGTCAGCATATTTTGTGCTTTCATATGCTGAAAGAGTCTGTTTGAGCAGGTTGAATTGTTACCTACCCAATTAGATGAATAGGGGTCCAAACCAACTGTAGAATTTGGCCTGGTAGGGATAAGGACTCCATTTGCAAGAGTGAAATCTCTGTAAATAAAGGAGACAAGCTGTGTGCCATAACATAGGCTAGTTTGTAATTCCTGTAAAGATGGGGCTTTTGGGACTAGTTAAGTCTGTCTTCTGTTTCCCTGCCCTTGGTTCTGTTGATTAATATGAGCAGTGGCTTTTTAGCTCACAAAGTATGATTGGTATTCTAATGCTTGAAACATAATACATACTTCTGGTTCTAATTGAATATTGGAATGTTGAAATGTAATATATACTTTCTATATTTTTTATGCTTACTTTTCCTGTTGTAGTTACATCCTTTTGGGCTGCACTGAGCTTCCTCTTACTTTTTGCTTATCCCACTCCTGAACTTCCAACCCCAAGTTTTGAGTACCATACTGCCTTCAACGGTGTTGCATTGGGAATTGTAAGTAATCGATCAACCATATAGCATTGAAACCATTCTAATCTATTTTCTATTATAACCAGAATTCTTGTTGGCAATGCATCTTTGACTAATGACTGTCTTTAAAATTTATTAACATTATTGAATGCAAAAAGTTAAGATCATAGGCTCTTGAAACAAGAAAATACAACTGTGAGATGCATTGTTTTCATTGAAGAAAATATGAAATATGTGCATGTCTCTGGGAAAAAACTATAATATCATGTTTTAATAAGATAGCCACAGTTGCTTGTGCCCTGAAAAGGTTAAAAGTGGTCTGTACCGTTATGCATGTACGAATTTCATGCTTGACAAACGACTGATACCCTGGCATCTATGGTTAGGAATAGAGATATTCAGAGGTAAATATTTAATGTTATAGGGGCAGTTTTAAAGTATATATGAGGTTATGGGATTACCATATTAGACTTTAACTATTAGTACAATAAAGATTAGCTTTTGGCTTCTCAAGTTCTTTTGGGAACTTAGGATTTGCATGATTTAACACAGAGAAGAGAATTTCCCTTTGTTTCCTTCAAAAAGCCTAGTTAGATGGCAAATTCAAATGTCACTATTTTATTGCACTTCTCACTGCAGTAAGATATCATGTAAATGCTGGTTGTCAAAGAAAATTTCTGAAGCTGTTTGATTGTTTAGAATATGCATCAAGAGTAATTCTAAGCTAGGGTTCTCCATTTTGACAAATATTATTAGTATGAATATATAGAAATCTATGTATACACCAACGCAGAAAAGATTGAGCAAATGCATTGGGATAGAGGAAAAGTATTTAAGAAGTTATTGAAGTGATATGGTTGGTGCTTTCCCAACATTCTGCATAGTGTATGATACCATTATAATAGTGAATCGCTTCATGATTTGAAAATTTACTGGGGGGTAAATTTTGTGCCCTTACTATTGGTATAGAATGTGGTTATGGATATAGCATCTGTTTATGCAATGAAACGCTTTCTATTCAATCTAGTGCAATATCTTGCATTTGAGCATTTGACTCATTGGTTGGTGTTTTATCCCCTACCTAAAGAGCAGGGTACGAATTCCCCCGCTCCCAATTATATATATATATATAAGAAAAAAAACCTAGTGCAATACCTTTAGATCAAGTAACTGAGTGAGATCAGCTTCATCTGAGTGGCATTGGGTTCAGTTCTGCCACTGCATAGGCAGTGAGGCACCCATCCAGCAGATGAAACAGGTTAAGTGCTCTATTACTAGCATCATGCCTTAGGCCTTTGCTTTGAGCATTGAACGTATAGGAACTCAAAATATTTGTAGCACTGCAAAGACGTGCATGTTACTTGATAAGTGAACATCATTTGTTGAGATAATATGACTTGTTTAACAAAGGTCATATAGAAACAAAATTTTTATGTTATTTTCATACGCATTACCTAATAAAATCTATAGATTTCTCCCTTACAGGTGAAAAAAATATTATGTTTTCACATTTATCCATATAACCTAAAGTGAAAATGTTAAACCAGGTTGCTGGGATCCAGCAGACGTACCACCAGTTCCACCATGAAGCAGTTCCACGAATATTTACTTCGCAACTCACAATCCCTGCGTTTTTGGGAAGAATGCTTGTTGGGATACCAACAATCCTTATTGTCAAGTTCTGTAGCAAGGCTCTTGCAAAATGGATCCTTCCTGTAGTATCAAATACATTGGGTATCCCTACAAAATCAACCAGCTACATCCCAATGCTTAATGGTTCAGCTATTGAGAAGACGTCCAGTGAGATCAAGCAATCAAGTTATGTCCAAAAGATGTTATTTTTCTCTCGCCAAGATTTATTTGATGTTGACACGGGTATTAGATTCCTTCAGTACGCAGGCCTAGCATGGTCCGTGGTAGATCTTGTTCCATCTCTCTTCTCTTACCTGAGGTTGTGATGCTTGTCCTTGGTACTACATTATTACCACGTTTTAGAGAGGCATGCTGCTAGTTTGTAAATCACATTTTTGTTCGGTGACTGAATTGTCCATTTTTTTATATGTTAATGAAATGAAAGATCATCTGCAATTATAAATATAATGTACCATGTAGTGATCCTTCATCAAATCGGAATGACAGCCGATGGATATGTGTAATATTAAATTATCTAAGCATCTCTGCAGGCTTAAAAATTGAATAAAATCTTCCTCTTGATATGCAATTGGGGCTTTGCTTCCTCTTGTCAAATTGCCCAGGGCAATGCCTGAACATGCCACTTGCTTGGAAATGAGACAAGAAGCCAACCTAACAGTGTGATAAAATTGACACCATTAAGCAATGTATATTATAGTGACTAGAATATTGGTATGAATGAGGTCTGGTCAAGTAGGAAACTTGATGACCCGAACTCAAGGCAGGCAATATTTTTGGTACTCGAACAAATCTTATAGGATGCTCCACTATAACTAATCCCCGTTGCCATTTTTGTATTTTAGAGTGAAATCTTTCACCCCAAATGCAATAGCTTCATGGCGATGGAATAATCTGAGTATGAAATCCAACTCATTTCAACCCAGGTAGCTTAGCTGCCTATTCTGAGATAAATATGAATGATTTACTACCTCCAAAACTTGAGGGGAGTGTCTTCTGATGTACATACAGAGACAAGATAAAGCGCAGAATCCAACAACAATTCAAAAGAGAAGAAAAACATACCAGAACCATAATTCAAAATTTAATCCAGCTTAGGTATAAGACAATAGAACAGAATAGCCATTGACTAGCCTAGCCTCATTTGGGTAGGAAAAGGAAAAGGTAATAACACCCACTAAATATTGAACTTTTCCGTCTCCAGTACAGACGCTAAAAATATAGGATGAACCAGAAAACCAAAGCAAACACAAAAAATTAAAAAAAAAAATCTACATAATTAATACATTCTGATAGTGTCAAGTCTTTCATCAGCTATGCAATCTCTCTGACAGATTATCCAAGTGTACGATAGATTAAAGGCCATCTTCCTAGCCTAGCATACATGCTTTTGGTGCCCACCATCACCAAAAAAACATGCCATGTAAGAACTCACAGGTGATAGATGCAACAGACTTCTGCAAAGGATTGGCAACTACCTGACTATGTAAGACGATGGAGGAGAGGTAGAAAAGTAGAGTAACTTGAATCAGTTATGACATAGCTGCTTCAGAGGAAGTAATCAGGCGTTCTACGAGTAACATCCGGCTCTCCTCTCCTTGGAGCCGGCTCAAACTGCAGCAAGATGAACTTAACAACTTTACAGACACACAGAAAAGCATCCAAGAATCCAATTTCAAAATTTAACTGTTGCTCTTTTACCTTGTGTACAAATGTGAATACATGGCTAGGAAAAGGAAAAGAGTAGGGTGGGGAAGAAAGAGGACAAGGGGAGAGAAGAGAGAGACAGACCTGGATGAATGTGTGACTCTGGCAATCATCAACTTCCAAGATAGAAGCCATGTTTCCACAACGATAACAATAATTAGGAGCACTAAATATAGTAACCACCTTTTGTTCCTGTTCCAAAAAAATAATTTTGAATTCGAAACCTGAAGCGCTTTATATTGGACATACAAGCAAAAATAATAATAATTTAAGTTTTGAGAATCATGATTACATGAGCCCAGTTAAATCCATCCATAACCAGCTGATGAGCTCTAGCTATCAATTTTAAGCTGTTTGTGTGATTGAATTGTTCAGATATATCCTGAAGAGAAGAATGCACATTTTGTTATTAAGAAACTGAAATAAAAGCCAAGGCAACACTAAAGCGTCAAAAAATGGTCACTTTGGACATATGTACCTGGCCAAAAGTATATCCAGCACCACGCGGTGAGATACCCCAACCACATCTATCATCTGGGTCAGACCATAATAAATCACACATGGGCCCTTCATGAGGAACCTCTTGAACACGATCAAAATTTCTTATGTTATCCAGAGTTTCAATCGAAGGGGACAGCCCTCCGTGCAGACAAAATATTTCCGACTCCACCTAAAAGGAAGAAAACATCAATACATCAGTGAACGGAGACAACAAAATCATTTTGACTACCATCATTCTCACTTCAATCTAGTAGGTATAAAGTTAACACACGAACATTATAAGGGCTATGTATATCTTTAGCCAGGACTAAAACAATGTACTAATAAAGTTGGTAATTTTGATTTTCGCAATAATTATTAAATAATTTATCTTCTTCTGCAGTGAAAACCATATTTGTATGTTCTTTTAGCAGTGCCTTCAGTCTAGCTTGAACATAAACACAAGAAACAGCAAATCGCTTCCATGACATTCTGGAAAATAATAAATGCCAATTTTTAAAGTAGAAACTACGAGACTTCTACTTTCCGCTTAGAATGATCTTGATATGCTTTAACAATGAGAATACATATAGCAAGCTCTAAATCCCAACTTTTCTTGCCCAACCAAAATGACAATTCTTCAAACTCCAAAACTGAAATAGGAATAAATATTTTAAACTAATATTATAATATAATAATAGCACCACTACACTAAACTGCAAGGAGAACAACAACAATAGTCGGCACACAAAGCCAAATAAAAAACCAGCCCAGCAAAACATAAATGTCAAATATCAAAAAATCAATGATGCTGATATATACGTCCTTAGTTCTTTCTTTCCTAGCATGCACCATATATTGGTTCTACTCACCAAAGCAGTTAATGGAAAATAGTCAAAAAGGTCTGTAAAGATCTTCCAAACATTAGCACTGCCATACCTGTATGTAAATCACCAGAAAAAATATTATCACGAATTTGCAAAAGGAAGAAGCAAATATATTGTCTCCACATGACCGCAAGTTATCTGACGGGCATATCTCCCGAAACTCAAATCTACTAGTTTTATATATCATATCAATCGAAGCAAATGCAATAGCACTTTATTTCCTTAATTTGATAAAGAGTAGTTTAAAAAATATCATTGAAAAGATAAAGAATAACATACAGTAACGCGAAAGCTAGTACATCTATGGCTCATAATACTACAGCCTTTGAAATGAAGAATGTGCATAGAACTCACTTTCGCAGACATTCATCATAAAACCCATAAACTTGAGTGATCTGCCAAAAAGAAAGGGAATGAATCAAGAATTAGCTTGACATGCACTATTATAGTTGGACAAACTCTGAATTAAGACTCAGATATGCAAAATATAACATCATATCATGTCAAACTTTTGCATGTGTGGGAAGCCCAGGAAGAAGATGCAAACTTCATACTTGGCGGCTTTCATGATTTCCTCTGAGAATGGTAATCCGATGTGGATAACGGACTTTTAAAGCCACCAATAGCTGAAAGAGTAAAAAATCAGTATCATCCAAATGGAATGCATAAATGGTTTAAGTTTTACTATTGATCTTTAAAGTTATCGATCTCAATTAACAAAGATTATGCCAGCTAATGCAAAGCTTTCTATGAACATAATAATATGCATCTTTATGAACAGAGAAAGTAACAGCAGGCAACACCATTTGACTCCAGAGTTTTAAAAATATCTAGCATGAAGTATACTCTCCTTAAAGTGGAAAGTTGTGAAAAAAACCACTAGTAATAAGTTTCCCATCATTTCCCTCCTGAATTACATCTGAATTTAAAGTGCTTCCACTAGATAGGGAACCAAAAGTGACGGATAAGAGCAAATGCAGTAAATCTAAACCCAAAACTCCATTCCAAAGGAAAATCTAATGAGCTCACCATCTCTTTAACCAGTATTATTCGCCCAACAACAAAAGAAATATTCCAAAAGGCCAAGGCATCTCAAAGTCAAAGTGTTAAGGGCCACTGATATCAAACCAAGTCAGGTGTTTGTCTTCTGGTGGTGATGGGAGCATCTGGCCAAATTTCACTCACACAGCTAACAGCCAAAACCATTAAAAGTCTTGCCCAAATTTCTTTACAATGTGAGCTGTTTCTGCCTCTAGACCATATTTTAGAAGAAACTGAAAACATAATTTCACGAAAAAGGGTAGACAAAGGCTTTTTATGATTTATCATGTACATACCGTAACAGTTTCAACAGAATAGTACCCACGATCCACATAATCTCCCATAAACAAGTAATTTGTATCCGGACACTGTCAGTTAAGAAAAAAAACAACTGTAACGCATAAGCTCAAGAGAAAGCCTTATCCTAAGCACAGGAAAAACAAAGCAAAACTGTATAATAGATGAGGAAAAGCAAGCATATATAAGTTGTAATACATCCTAAGATTACCAGAATGACATTCATAAGGACACTATCTAATTATAAAAGGTAAATATTAAACAGAAAATTTTGATCAAAACAAAACTCTAAAGCATGAAGTGCTAGAGAGAAAAAGCTTACATGTAGTTAACGCATTCAAAAGAAGATAAATTAAAGGGATAATGTCATATTTAGCCCCTTTAGTTTAAGTAAATGTCTAATATGATATCTATATAAAAAAAATGTTCAATGAGGTATCCAAACTTTCATTCCGTTTATCACAGTGCCAATGTCTAAAGCCATTAAGAAAATTAGATGATGTGTCAGTGGACCAACCAAAATGCACCATTTGGTCCAAAAATGCCAAGTCACTTTTTAGGTCAATGATTAGGAAAGACACATGCCATACTCCCATTTGTTAAAAAATTTAATTGTTTATTTTAAAAATTAAAAATTTAAAAATATAGTTTTATATTTTGCAAAATAAAAAATAGAAAATTTATAAAATAAATTTTACTTTCTGAAAAATATAATAAGAGAAAAAAAGAAAAAAGAAAATTTTATTTAGAAAAATGAAAATAAAACTTCCAAAAAATTTTCCTTTCTTTTTTTTCAAAAATTTAAATCATTGTTTGAAAAATTAAAAAATCAAATTCTACAACTTAATTTATTATTCGTAATATTAAATATTTAAAAATTTAAAAAAGTCTTTCATTTTTTTTGAAAAATAAAAAAAAAAGAACATTTATTTTTAAAAAAAATCTTTCTCCTTTTTTTTCTTTCCTTCTCTCTCCTCTCCTTTCTCCTCTCTCTCTCTCAATCCCCCCACCTAAAAGCCGGATCCAACCAATAAATAACCAAATCTGGCCAGCCAAGGCCGAATCTGGCATCAATAGGCCAAAAAAGGCATGAAAACAGACCAGATCCACCACATGTTAGAAGCGGATTAACCTGTTTCAAGCTGATTCCAGCCTACTGATGCCGGATTAACCCATTAAGATGGGCGATCAAGAGGGTGAGAAGAGAGAAGGAAAGAAAAGAAAAAGAAATTTCATTGAGAGGATTTTAAATTTTTTATTTTTCAAAAAATAATAATTTATTTTCAAAATTTTTCATTTAAAAAAATTAGGACACATAAAGTCATTCACGCATGCAACTTAAGATGATCTCATTGGGTGACGTCACATTTTTCCCGCCATGTGTCACATTTTAATTGATTAGTCACACATAGATTTTGAAAACAATGTTAAAGGTTAGGGTAAATTGATTCACATAACTAAAGTTCAAGTATCATATTGAACTTAGTACAGGGTATCACATTAAATATTTTCTTACAGTACAAGGACTAAATGTGACATGAACCCTAAATTAAAAAAATCATCATTACACTCACATTCGCTCAATCAAGATACCTTCGTAGAGCTACAATCTTCAAAAGCATTGAGGTCTCAACTAATTATTTACAAATTCCCTCAGCTGAAACAGAAGAACTGAATACCAAAATAAGGTCAGTCAGAAAAAGTACCTTCCCTCCAATTCGAAAAAGTTCCGCAAGATCATGAAACTGCCCATGAATATCACCACAAATTGTCACAGGGCTTTTCACAGGCTGTGATACAAAAATTAAAAAGAAAATCAATATTTTCCCTTATCAAGGATGAGAAATCTCAGCATCTCCAAAATCCATCAGTAAATAAAGACATATAGATCCTGGAAAACAAAGATTTCGACTGGAATTAGAGACTAAGGCGAGCAAAAATAAAATGGTAAACCTGGACATTGCTTTCTTCCATTAATATTTCCTTTGCCTTGTCGCATAATGCTCTGACCTAAACAAGGCAACACGAAAGCAAATACAGTTACTAACAATTATATTCGCCCAAGATGGAAAAAAGAAAAGGACTTCCATTGATCAAACTGAGAATGACATAATTCAAATAAAACAAGAAATCTGGCAATGAGAGCAGTTTAAACACACAACATTTTTTTTTTCAAACATCCCGAGTTCTTTCGAAATTACCTAAATCGAATATATTGAAAAATTGAATTTTTTTTTGGCTCTGAAATGAAAAAGGAAATGCACTTTTTATTTATTCATTAACTGAAGTAACTCTACTTAAAAATTTAAAAAGAATAAGAATTATTACTAAATATTGCAATAATAAAAATTAAAATAAATTTAATTCAAAATCATTTTGATATTCATTTCGCATCCAAACAGAGCCTAATCGATCATTCACCAATAATATATATATATATATATATATATATATTACTGAGCTAATTCCTAAAATATTTCCGTACTTTCTTGGAAAACAAGCAGATCGTGAGAAAAGAACAGGTACCTGCTGCTCCGAAAGCGGCTTACACTGCATGAGCTGGGAGATCTGCTCATCGAGATCGGTGGTTGAGTCTGTTGGTGAGGGATTAGCGCCCATCTTTGATTTAACAGTTGGAATAATCGAATGTGTAAACCGTTATCCGGATTAGGGATAACCCTAACCCTAGTTTGGATTGGGAAATTTTCTTTTTCGGTTTTAAATATTTTCTTTTTTCGTTTTTCTCTCTACACTCCCTTTCTGGCTCTCGTTGCTCCTGTCCCGAAGACGAAATGAGATGGCGCGTGAATTGAAGCAGCGAGTGGAGCGTCCCGCTTAGATCTGAGGTGCAATTACCTTACCACCCCAATAGCTTTGCCATTATTACGACTTCTAAAAATTTAATGTGATCCTTTGAAATTCCTTTGTTTTTTTATATATAGGTAAAAGCAATGAATCGATAGTGCTATTACTAAGTATTGTTTATTTTTTATTAGCGCTTTAAAGGTTAATATAACTAATTTAGTATCTGGTTTTTTTCTATTTGTAAATGCTCATAAAATATGAATGTCAATGTGTAAGATACTTGCTATTTTTTAAATATCTTATCTCAAATTCTATTATTTGATTGAATATCTAAATTTTATAAATATTTGATTAAATTTTAAAATTATTGTCTGAACTCATCTCTCACTATCCTAAATACTATTCTTTTTTTTTAGAAATCCTAAATACTATTCCTTAAATATTTGAATCCATTAAATATTCCATTAAAATAAAATTAAAATTAATTTTTAGGTATATTATTAATAAAAAATAAATTAATAAGTTAAACTTAATTCATACAAATAAAATCAAAGTTTACAATTATAATTAGAACAATTAATGAATTTTAGTATGTATTATATTAATTATAAAAAATTTATAAATAAAAAGTAATATATATAATTAAAATTTAATATTAAAAATTATTACTTATAATTGAATTCAAATAGTGGATAGTTACCATCATTATCCAAACCTATGATGATTAGTAGTTTTATTATTCAAACTCTGATTATAAGATATTTTAATCTTATTTAATTAAGTCAAATAATGTAAAGTATTTTATACTAGATACTCATTGTCTTCTTTAATGAAAAATATGAACATTTCATAAGATGAAAATTCTATTATATAATTCAAAATATAATAATATCTTATATGTACAAAAAATCTTTTAAAAGATAAAGGTATACATTCATTAAACATCAGTTGATTTGTCTTCCACATTCTATTTTTTTACATAAAATTCAAAAATAAATAAATTATTTAATTTTAAAATTAAGATAAAATGTGTCATATTTTCATAGAAAGTTTTGCTTTGGAGATTAATACCAAAAAAGGAACACTCGTAGGATTCTCGAATTGTATGCTACATGTACTCATTTTATAATCTTGTCTATTTTTTTTATTTTTTACAAAATTTAAAGTGTCTTAAAAAGGAAAAAAAAGAAAATTAAAAAATAAAATTTAAAAGCGTTTGTTTGAGGAATCAAGTTATTTTCAAGAAATTATGACAAAAGTAAATAAAAATATATATTTAAAAATAACAGGAGGACTAAGATATTTTTTAAGTGCTAGAATGATAATATAAACGAGAACAAAAAGGAATAACTTTTTCAATTTCTTTCGTCTTATTATTGTTATCCTCCCATTTACGTTTTGTAAAAAAATAATATCATGCATGGCATAATGGTAATTTGTGATAAATAAGAAAAAATAAAAATACAATAAGAAACAAAAAAGCATAGTAATAGTCATATTAAATTATTATTATAAAAATATACGATACAAGGTAATGACTTGGATTCGTGCGGGCCTCTATGCAATTAGCAGGCAAAAGAGACAAGAAAAATCACTTCACAATCTAAAAATTTATATTCTTTTTAATTTTATATTATTTAATATAACAATCTTGAAAAGTGTTCTTACATTACTTGTTAGCAAAATTTTTATGAAAAAATGAACATAAATAAAAGTCAAATTATATTTTTTTTGAATTTATTTATGAAATGCATAAAGAAGTAAATTATTGTTCACACTTTGAAAGTTATTTATGATAATTTTTTAAAGTAGTTTAAATATATGATATAATATAATAGTTAGTTTTTAGCTTATGTGACGCAAGAAATACGAACATATATATTCTAACATTCAATGTAAATTAATTTTCTTAATTATGTATAATATAACTTATGTGAGTCTATTCTCCCAAAAAAAAAACTTCTGTGTGTCTAAATATGTGTAATTAATTATATAAATATGATATGAGTTGGGTTTCAAGCCACCCTTGGGCTTTGTTTGCAATTTGTTACCGAGAGCGAGTTTCTGTGTTTCTGACTTATTGAAGGGGTTTAGCCCAAATGTTAGTAGGATTTGGTTGAAGGGAAAAGCCCCTTTTCTCCTAATTGAGTTTGAAAGGAAATTACCAAAAAATTTCAGTGATGCCAATTTTCACCTAGTTGGGGATTTATGAAACTACCTAATTGGATGAGCTCCTACGCCGACAATCACAACCATTGCCTACTTTTGGACTTTATGACTCTTTGCTATTTAAACACATATGTGATGATTGGAAATTATAATACAGACATTTTCAAAGGTACTTGCTTTTGTTTGATTTAGTTTTAAATTTAGAACAAGTGGGATATAATTGTTCAATTAATAAAAAAAGTGTGGGATATAAGTTTTCAAATTTAAACTATTTTCCACGCCCAAACGAGGAGTTTTAAGGAATTATTCTAAGTACTTGTACCTTAATTTAAGTCACTTAAGACCTTTTTCTTTTTAATGTTGGAAGTTCTCTTAAGGTCCAACTACCTTGGTAAATTTTATTAATTAAAAATAAAGGTACAAAAGGAAGGGGACATCCAGAATTACATGAAAACCATGATCGAAAAAAAAAATGCACCTAGTAAAAATAGTACTTCCCATGCATAGTTTTTTAGAATGCATCTGGAAAGTAATATTACTTTAGTACATGATTATATAAGAAAGATGAAATTATAAATTAGGAGTACTATTTCTTTATATTTATTTAAATCGAACATAAATAAATTTAAATTGTCTAATCCAAGAATTTCTTGGAGTTTACCTTCAGCTTGTGAAAATATATGCAGATTCTTATGTGTATACCTTTCATTAGAGAGATGATATATAGCTTGGTTCTCTTCTTTATGAATGTGTGAAATCTGAAAAGAAATACAACTCAAGCATTTTCGGATGGAGGCCAGCAAATATCGAGTCTGAGAGGAACCTTTATGTCCCTCATGTATCATTTGTACAACCACTTTTGCATCCATTTCAATCCAAACTCTAGATACATTGTACTCAATACATAAAAGCAAACCTCGATGTAATGTCATAAATTCTGCTTGTAATGAATTACAAAGTCCAAAATTTTTTGAAAAGCCAAAAATCGTAGTACCTGTGTGGTCTCGAAGAATTCCTCCACTTGGCAACATTCTAAAAGGCATCTTTGAAATTACCATTGACATTCAACTTAAACTCATCTATCAATGGTTGCTACCAGTAAATAATTTTTGGTGGATCGTGACTCTTGTTGTCAAACCGAAGACCCCAATGTGTAGCAATATCAAGATCTCCTCTCCATTGCCATTGAGGCAATAAATTACCCCAAAATATATATATTTTTTAATTAAGAAAAGAATATTCAAATTTCATTTTTGATATAACATAAAAAAAGTCTCTAAACTATTTTAAAAAATTCAAATAAATTTTTATCAATCAAACCCTTATATTTTATTTTGTATCAAATAAACTTTTATATTTTTTATTTTGAATTAAATAAGTTTTTATAACTAATTATTGACTTAGTGAAAATGTCATTTGTTATTACATGCCATGTAACGCTGACATGACATTCTAATATATCATAATTGATGATAATATAATATATTGATGTATTATTATTGATAATAATGTAATATATTGACATATTGTTATTGATGATAATGTGACATACTAATTTAGTATAAAAATATGACTATATAACATTTTTCATATTTCACATCAATACCATTTTGCTTAATAGTAATTAATCAATCGTTAATAATAAAGGCTTATTTGATCTAAAATAAAAATATACGAACTTGATTGAATATAATAAAAAATATTTATTTAAATTTATTTAAATAATTTAAGAACTTATTTAATTTACTATTGAAGCAAATAATTTACACAAATTATTATAAACTTTCAAGAAAATAAATTTTTGTATTTTTTAGACAAAAAACTCAAATCAAACACAACTATTGTTGATGACAATTTTTTTTTTCATTGCCTTGATTAGCAATTCATCAAGGGATTACACTCTCAAACGCGAAATACTTTATATAATATATATATACATATATATAAATTACTTTCTAATTTTTTAAATAATTATAAATTCTAAATAAGAAGAATAAATATTATTGCACTATCTTTTATCCTTAATTAACAAAAATACTCCCTTCCCCTACTTGTTAAGGAGAAAAATATTTCTCATTTTCTCACATGAAGTGTAGCTAATACTATCATGTTGTCAAAATTAATTAAATTTTTATTTGATTAAAATTTTTATTTTTACTAGTTGTTTTTGGGTTTTTAGTCATTTTTATAAAAAAAAGTATTAATCAAAAGGAACATAAATAATGTAATCTTTGGCATTAGATTTATCGCACTTAATAGTTTTGATTTATCTTTTAAAATAATAAGCCAACGGATTCTAATATTTTAGTGTTTGAATATTATCGAGGAAATTCGTTTTCCTTTTCCTTTTATCCAAATTTCAAATTGTTGATATAAGATGACAAAATTTTACACAAATCGATATGTAAAAAAAAAAAAGTTAATTTCCGAGGAGATTTAGCAAAGATTTTCAAGTTGTCCTGTCGTGGGCAGTCACAGCTGAGTGAAGTACAACAATTAACAAAATCATCCGTTCTTTACACGTGCGAAAAAAGCCATTCACCGGCAGTAACTTGCTAATTACCACAATTTAGAGAACTATTAAAGAAAATTTAATCATCTGTAATTTATATACTAGGAAATTTGTGCGGGTTAATATTTTTTATTATAAAGTTATAATGTTTTTTATATTTTAATTATTTGAAATCACAATTCTTTAAAGAAAAAAATCTACATTTTTTTAATAAAAAGAGAGTAAAAGAAAAGTTAAAAT
This sequence comes from Theobroma umbraticum, assembly GCF_002168275.2. Taxonomy (NCBI): domain Eukaryota; kingdom Viridiplantae; phylum Streptophyta; class Magnoliopsida; order Malvales; family Malvaceae; genus Theobroma; species Theobroma umbraticum. Next base: position 3,271,309 of record NW_018397259.1, on the reverse strand, counting down.
CTTTTAATCCTCAACAAATCATTTTATTTTCTCATTGTTTCCACTTTTGTTGTTGATTTTTTCTTATTTCAACAAATAGCACATTTAAAGTTTATTAAGAAAATTCTTGTATTATGAAATTGTTCATGTTTACATAAAAGTTTTAATTGTGTATTATTACATAAATGAATGAGTTCCCTCTATATATAATATAATTCTAATTAACTAACAGTAATAATAATATTATATTATGCTTCTAATTATTAGATATTTTATATAATTACTAATTAATAGTATTATAGTATAACTTTAACTAGCTAGATAATAGTATTATTGTATCATAATTATAATTGCTAAATTTTTTATATAATTACTAATTAACAATATTGTAGTGTAACTTTAACTAATTAGATATAGCATTGTATTATAATTTTAATTACTAAATATTTTTAATAATTATCTTAACATGGTTAATTAAAAAAGTTTAACATAAAAATGAAAAATATTATATAAAAGTAATAACATTTTCAAAAATAAAAATTTTAGGATAAAAACTTAAAGAAATTAAAAATCTAAAGTGAAATTCTATTATTAAGAGTTTTATTAAAATGGTTATATTAATTTATTAACGAAACGCGGATTTAGGACGCCGTTGAGGGGTAGCTATTAATTATGACGCAAGCCCCAAATTGTACGGTCACCAAACTGGCTTTTGTAGATTTTTTCTCACTCTCTCTCGTTTCTTGCTGCACCCTGCCCGCAACACCAAAGCAAAAGAAAAAGCAAAGAAAAGAAAAGAAAAGAAAAGAAAATACCACGAAAGGAAAAGCTTTGATCTGATTTTTGAAAGCCATAAAGTTAGCGAACAGCAAAAATATCGAGACACCCGATTTTTCCGCTTCCTGGCCCCATCCGCAAAAGAACTTCCAACAAAGGTTTCTGCTGTCTCTCTCATCAATTCTTGTGATTTTTATTTTAATAATCTTTCTCTGTGCAAGTCGTTTTGCATTTAAATGGTATTTTCCCTGGCAATTTTTTGGGTTATATCAACTGCATTTTTTTCAATTCTTTTTTGTTGACTTTGCTTGCATTTTCATTGTTCAGGCCTGATCTACAGAAAGGAGAGGACAAGAAGACTTTTTGGAGGATTTAAAATTTTGGGTTTCATTTTATTTTTGGTTTGGTTGGATTAGTTTTTTGTTGGGAATTTTTTGGGTGTTTTTTAGGTTTGAGAAAATTATGAGAACTTCATGGGCAGATTCTGTAGCAAACTCTGCATCTGAAATTGCAGTTTCAGACAACAATTCCTTACCTCGTCCTACTCGATCCACTTATGTCCCACCCCACCTTCGTAACCGTCCAGCTTCCGACGCACCCATCTTGTCGGGTCCGGCTACTGAAAGGACTGGTTTGAGCGGCACCGCTGGTGGGTCCCAGTGGTCCCGATGGAGCGGCGGAGGTGGGCCTAAGCCCGAATTTGGGCGTCCGGGTCAGGGGTATGCTGGAGCTGGACGAGGCGGCGGTTGGAATAATAGAAGTGGAGGTTGGGATAGGAGAGAAAGGGAAGTAAACCCATTTGGTGATGATGATGTAGTTGATAATACGGTCCAGGCTTTTAATGAACAAGAGAATACGGGGATCAATTTCGATGCTTATGAGGATATTCCGGTGGAAACTAGTGGGGAAAATGTACCACCACCTGTAAATACATTTGCTGATATAGATTTAGGGGAATTGTTGAATCAAAATATTAGGAGGTGCAAGTATGTGAAACCAACTCCAGTTCAACGTCATGCAATCCCTATAGCACTAGGAGGAAGAGATTTGATGGCTTGTGCTCAAACTGGGTCAGGGAAGACAGCTGCCTTTTGCTTTCCAATTATTAGTGGAATTATGCGGGAGCAGTATGTACAGAGACCACGGGTAGCACGAACTGTTTATCCTCTTGCTCTCATTCTATCTCCCACAAGGGAGCTTTCTGGTCAGGTGAGATTCTTAGGACAGGTAATCTTTTAGAATGGTTTAATGTAATTTTGTTCTGATTATAATACATTTTCAGATACACGAAGAGGCCAAAAAGTTCTCCTATCAAACTGGTGTCAAGGTGGTAGTTGCCTATGGAGGAGCATCAATTAACCAACAGGTTGTTTTTGCATCAAATTAGGTTTTGCATATCATTCTTGCTGTATATTATTTGATATGTATGGTTCTTGTTGTTAACTGTGTTTAATGCTAGACTATTTTACTTTTCTACATTATGTCTATTTTGACTACAATTTTGATTTGTTATAGTTTGAGATTAATCACAAAATTGGATTTTGTTTTAGGATATCTTCTACAAAATTTGATTAAAATGCAACTAATAAGTTTAAGAGGTCTACTTATTGAGAAGAGGAACAGCAGTGCAGATACAATGTTGTTTTTGACATAATTAGTTAATGGTTTGTTTCAAATGGATTGAAGTTTGCTTTACATTTTTGTCTAATTAGAGTTCCATCCTCTTTGAGCTGGGGTGTAAAGGTGTCTGGTGTGTTTCATAAGATATTGGATATATTCTCCCTGGAAGTTGTGGTTAGGTTGAGTGGGTGACAAATATGGTGCTAAGAGGGATATTAACTTCTTTAGGTTAAGTATCAAGGAACTTAGTTCATGTGCTGTACCTAATTGTGTTGCCTGACTTTTCACTTTTATGTTCTTATGGAATTTTTCTTTTTTTCTTTTTTTAAATATCTATAGTGACTTTTGGCTTACTAGTCTCCTTACAAATTCCAACTTCTTAATATCTGATATTTGTTTGTTTGTTACTTCTTTTGTTTACTAATGTTTTATTCTGTACTTAGTTGCGAGAGCTGGAGAGAGGAGTTGATATTCTTGTGGCAACTCCAGGAAGACTGGTCGATTTGCTAGAGAGGGCTAGAGTGTCATTGCAGATGATTAGATACTTGGCCCTTGATGAGGCCGATCGCATGCTTGATATGGGTTTTGAGCCACAAATCAGAAAGATAGTGGAACAAATGGACATGCCTAAACGAGGTGTGAGACAAACGATGTTGTTCAGTGCTACCTTTCCTAGAGAGATACAGGTTGGTTATAATTTTCAAATATGGTTCCTCTGTTGATTTCCTTTTTCTCTGTTGATTTCTTGACATTTCACTCATTTTTGCACTTAAAATTGTAAAATGTTCAAGTTGTGAATTGATTTCATGTTATGTAATCTTGGTGTTGGTTTGAATTCTTTTTGCTACCTCTATATATATATATATATATATATGTTTTTAAGAAATGGAAATTGTTTTTACTCAGTAGTAAAATTGATTTTGCCCTGGCATTCGCTCAAGCACTAAATGGTTGATTGGCTTGGTATATTTCACTTTCAAAATTTACTAATCCTAAAGAAGTAAAAATGTATTTTGGCCTTAAAATTTGCTTTAGAATAATTTTTCAAATGCATTTAATATGATAGCAGAGGTTCTAAAAATAATAAAAAAAAGACTATCCAAATTACATATCATAATTTATTTGTGAATTGGTGGCTGTGCAGAGACTTGCATCTGATTTTCTTTCAAATTACATATTCTTGGCTGTTGGGAGGGTTGGTTCTAGTACAGAGTTGATTGTTCAAAGGGTTGAATTTGTTCACGAGTCGGATAAGAGAAGCCATCTCATGGATCTTCTGCATGCACAGAGGGAAAATGGAATTCATGGCAAGGTAATGTGAGACATCATGTATGGACTTGCTTATCGAAGTTGCTTTATCCATATATATTTCAATTGAAGTTAATTACTGGTTGTATTTGTTTTGATGAATATTTACTGGTCAGGGTGCTAATTCAGGTATCTAGTCTTATTGAATTGATAGAATGGAGATGATTAATAGTTGTTGATAGTCGTGTGTCTTTGACTTTGCAGCAAGCTTTGACATTAGTTTTTGTGGAGACTAAGAAGGGAGCTGACTCATTGGAACATTGGTTGTGCATGAATGGATTCCCAGCAACGACCATCCACGGTGATAGGACTCAACAGGTGATTGTTAAGAAATAAATTTGCTAAAGAGAAGTGAAACAAGATGGTTGTTGTGCTAGGGTGGAATTATATACTTGTTCATTAAGTGTGTTGCTTGATATGACAACTTATCCTATGTTCTTTTTTGCCAATGTTATACTGAAGTCTGATGTATTCTATTGAGCATTACTCTCATTCCAATTACTCTAGAATGCAGTCGTGAAGATCAAGATCTCTGTTGGAAGCCAGATTTAGACAAATGATCTCGATTTTGCATTATTGTATTTGTTAAATATACTAATCCATGTCTTTTAATGACATTATCTTGCGTTCATTCTCTCTTCTACTGAATCACATCTTTAGTGATCCATTCATTGTTCCAAAAGCATTTTGGATAGGTTTTCTAGACAGGGCTAGCTTAGGAGTCTTTAAATAGCTGATGCTAAGCTGGTACAAACGCCTATGCCAATTGCCAGCTAGTTGAGCAACTTCAGCTGAGAGGGAGTTAACAACTATTTAAGCCATCTTTGTTGGGGATGGCTTTTGTTTTTGTTCAAGCTGAAATTATATCCTTTTGATTTTAAATACTAGGAGATTAAGCTGTTTTAGGAAAAAGTTATTGCAGGTTTTTTAGTTGAAAGCTGTTTTGAGTTGTGTTGCAGTGTTCATGCCATATGCTTTACATTTACCCGAATTTGGCAGGTCTATGTTTTCACATAAATGCTTTCGGTTTGTATGCAGGAAAGGGAGCTAGCATTGAGATCTTTCAAGAGCGGGAAGACCCCGATTTTAGTAGCAACTGATGTGGCTGCTCGTGGTCTTGATATACCCCATGTAGCTCATGTTGTCAACTTTGATCTTCCCAATGACATTGATGATTATGTCCATCGGATTGGAAGGACAGGGCGTGCTGGTAAAACAGGGTTGGCTACAGCTTTCTTTAATGAGGGCAATTTGTCACTGGCAAGGCCACTAGCTGAGCTAATGCAAGAAGCAAATCAAGAGGTGCCTGCATGGCTCACCCGTTATGCATCCCGAGCTCCTTATGGTGGTAACAAAAATCGGAGATCTGGAGGAGGGCGTTTTGGTGGGCGTGATTTTAGAAGAGAGGGTTCCTTTGGTAGGAATCTGGATTACTATGGTGGAGGGAATAGTGGGAGTGCATATGGAGTCCCTAGCAATTATGGTGGAGGATATGCTCCTGGCGTGACAAGTGCTTGGGATTAGGTCCCACGTTATACTGGATTTATTTTTTATGTTTCTTTTGAGTATATATATTTTCCAGCAGATTTGAAGGATTATTTCGTCTCCATGTTTACTATTTGCATTTGCATATGGGTTCTAACATAGGACACTAATGAGTTCTGTGGAGGGCTGTATACTTGATAAGTTTTTTTTTTTTTTTTTGGTATAAGGAGGCACTCGTGGTTGGGATGGTGACATAGGAAACTAACCAGTTAGCTGTGTCCGGGTCGCTGGGAAGGAGGTTGTGGATGGTGATATAGGAAACTAACCATTTAGGCTTGGGTGTATCTTCACTTTCACATGCTGCTTTTGGAGGAATATAGCTAGGAGCCTAGGATGCAATGTAGTAGTACGTGTGTAGGTACATTTGCGATCCAATTATAACAGGTTAAGGTGATGAAGGAAGAGATAGGCATGTGCATGCCTTTCTGTTAACATGATTCTGCTGATAAAATGATCATGTTTTTATCATATATACCAGAGATTGGGATAGGGGGGAATGAATTCTGACATCTTCATCATGTTTTAATCTCGCCCATTGGTTATGTATGTCCGTATTGATGTGAAGCTCTGACAGAAGCAAATTTGCGTTTGTTATATATTATTATCATATATAGGGTACAGCCGTTGGCTGGATAATAAAAAGAGTACTTCATACTATTATATCCTGGAGTTATTCTGATATTAACTTTGATAACAGCAAGGATCCCATTGATACGTGTCGTCTGCTGAATTGAACTTGAAAGGCAACTTCGACTTGCATCGTAGATTGATTATTGAAACATCAATTGAGGAATTTTGTGTTTAACTGCATAAATATGAGAATGGCTGCTGTTCGCTTACAGCATAAAAGCTTTAACTAGGAATCAACACTCTACAGGAATTGGCATTTAAATGATGATACAATAATTGAGAATGATTCTTGTTGAAGGACGCTGATCTTTCCATGCTTTAGCCGCAGTTCGGTAGCGTCAAACAAACTTAGGGACTGAAAGTTTATTTAGATATAAAACATTGTACGAAAAAACACAAACACGTGGCAGAAAAAATGTTTTTATATTAAACTTTAATAATATACATTTAATGAATATTAATTTTTTTTGGAAAATTAATGAATATTAATATTTAATTTAATATATTAACAAATTTAATATTTAATTTTAAATTTTTTAATTTAAAATATTAATATTTAAATTATTCAATATTATTAAAATTAAAAAATTATTTTTTAGTAGAATCATCCAATGCAATTTAATATTTTTATTTATAAATTAAATAAATTTTACTAATAATTATTAAAAAAATATTTCAATAATTATTATTTAACGATTACACATTTACAAATATAAACTTTGGATGTTTTCTATAAATTGATGAATATTTATATTTTTATAGTGTTATGGTAAAAAAATGATAAGATGAAAATCTTCTTGAAAATTAAAGCTTAGTTTCATTATGATATGTGATAAAATGTTTGAAAATAATTATTATTGATTTTTTTAATTTTTATTTTCACTTTTAATTTGAATGTGAAAACCCAGTGATAGTCAACTCCTATTTAGTAATGGTGACTATTTTTCACAAAATAATTCAAATTATAAAAAATATTTTCCATAATTTATCTAAATAATAAAAAATATTAAATTTTTTTATAAAATATTTTACATAAAAAATTTTCACAAAAAAATTATTTTTTGATTACGAAACAGACCGTTGTTTACCTAAAAACTCGACTCGTAATGTTCAAATTATTGGGTGGAAACTGGAAAATGAGGAGGAAGAAGCTTCTTTGACATGGAATTGGAAACTCTACATCAAGCATGAAGTAGCAAGTAAAATCTCTGCATATCAAAATGTGACTGTAATTGGGGAATTTGCTCAGATGACAGAAATAAGCAGGTTGCTTTCCTGTAGTCCTGAGCAGGTTTAGCGCAATTATACTATCAAATCATAACAAATAGAATCTGCATTCAGTTGACAACGACAATGAATGATACAAAGATTGGCATGAAAGATTGACAATGCCAAAATCCTACACCAGCATGAACTGGACTTTAATGCTTACTATTGCACAGCATTCTTATGTCGAACGGGTCCTATAGATACATAACTCTGACGGTGCTTAGTTCTAAACCTTGAACTCTTGCAACATGGCATTAATGTGGAACTCCGTGCAGAATTGTTCATTTCTAACTTCTTTAACATGAAAGCAAAACAAGCATATACTAAAAAATTGACCCAATCAATCAAAGAAAAAGGGCCACTGATCCTTAAAAAGGACTTAATTTTAAGTCAAGCTAGTGTCGAAAGATTTGGAAAATTTTCTAAATCTGAACGTGTCAACTGACATCAGCCCGAAGACAAGTCAAACATGCTATGATAAACTTATATCATCAAAACGTGATCCCTTGCTCCCATACTAATGTAAGAGATGAATCCACGTTTGGTGCGTCCTAATTAACAGCAAATGTCTCAACTTTTGATCATATTTCCCTTTTAATGTAGCTGCAACAGGGATAATTCTGTCAGGTAATCATTACTCTTCACCTCATTCATCTTCTACATCTGATGTTCCCTCATAGAATTCATCACCTGATCCAATCTCCACTTCCTCTGTCTCTTCTTCTTCTTCTTCTTCTTCTCCGTCTTCCACTTTATTCTCCAAGTCATTGAGCAAAATGTCTTCCCGAGGTATCAGATTCACACCTTTACCACGATAAAGAAGCCCTGTCCTCATTACATGATAAAACTTCTCTCTTAGACGAACAAGAGGATGAGGGTTTACTAGCTTTCCTCGCCTGTATCCTTCCTTGAGAGCCACAGTTGTTGTTTTACACTTCAAGGAAAGGTAGAAAATCCCTGGATATCTAGTAAATAATCGAGTAAACTTATGTGGGATGTTCAGTTCCTCTCTCAAGCTTCTCAAGTAGTTCCTCTTGGTCTTCTTGTGAATTGTCAAGCTCAAAAACTCATGCAATACACCAACAGCCCTTTTCTCCATAAGCTCACTACTTGGATCAATATGCCGAGAATCTTCATACGGAGATATGTAGGGAAGCTTCTGAAACTCCTCCATCCAAGCTCTCACCTTCTTCTGAGCACCATAACCCCTTGGGAAATTCATTGGAAATGCCAATGCGGTTTGGCCCCTCTTAAATTGCCTGTACTCATCACCCATCTCACCACCTTCATTACTTCTTTCAATGCTGAAACGGCAAATTCCTCGCGCCATTGCACAAGTCGTACAGCTGCAACTCCAATTGGTGCCTTAACAAATCTAAACTGATCTGGAAATTTTGGAATCAACACTTTCTCAAAGTTATCTGGCAAACCAAGATCCCATTTCAAAGGATGCAGGGACTGAAGAGGTGCAGTCCTACTTTTCATCATCATAAGCAACCTACAAAGCCTCTCTATAGTATCACTCTCATGTGCCTCGTGTATGCTTTGCTCTTGTGAATCTAACAAGAGTGCAGTGCCCGTTAGTCGAAAACAAGGCAAATTAGCATAACGGGCATGTGGAAATTCTTCAAAAAGGGTAGGGTACCTGAAACAAAAGTCGAAAAAATTTGGCAACTATAAACTAATTTATTACGTATTCAACTCAATACCAGTTAAACAAAAACAAGGACAATCACTTTCTTCTCAGTGCCTAATACCAGCAGCACATAACAGTACGCAGTAATTACCCACTAATAATCATCCACTAACACTGCAAAATCCTACATTGTCACTCTCATACCCTCAGGTACAGTTTGGTTATTGCTTCCTTAATTGCATTTTGCTTCTGCCTCTGGACAGAAAAGCAAACAACTTTTGACTAATCTAAAACAAACAAAAAAAGGGTATTCAAAAATCAAGCAAAGAAGGCCAAAATACCTGCGCAGAAAGCGAAGAACGGGGACAGTGAGGCCAAGGAGTTTTTGCCAATCTGCAAAAGACTTGGCTGTAAGAAAACCGGTGGACGACCGCTTGATGGCATCCTTTAAGAGGCAAGCCGCTTTGAGATCGGTCTCAGTGTCGATGACATGATCAAGGCTCCGGTTCTTCACCCATTTCAGCCTCACCTTAACTATTCTTCTCCATTGTTGATGCCCAATTTGGGGATGTGGAAGTAATTTCTTTGTTGAGGAAAGAAAGTTGTTAACTTTTAACATTACTGGGTGTGAGAAATTCAAAATGAAGGCAAAAGAATTGCTATACTCTGGTAATTTTTATATTCTTCTTGGTTCTTTTTGCTGCCGAGGAAGAACTGAAGCACTGTCTTCGTTTCGGTAATGAACAAACAAAGATGGCTCTCTGCGGCCCGACATCCCAAGTCCATTGTTTTTAAGCCCAAAACCCAAATAGTTTTGCCTTTCTTTTTTCCTGTTGGGTAGGACCGTCCACATGAGAATCTTTTAATCTCGTTTATAATGTTTTAAATCTCCACCGTTGATATATATATATATGAGACAACTAGCTTTGACTTCGTGCGACTCACCGAACATAAAAGTTTATCAATCTTTAATAATTTAAAAACTATAATTAAAATTACTTTAAAAATATAAATTAAAAAATATATTAACATACTGAATATAATCAAATTATTGTTCCAACTTTGTAATGTAACAAAAGAATATTCGTTACGAATATTATTCAATCTTAATATTACATTACATTCTAATACAAATTTATAGGCTTAGAAACAACAATCATTTTATTAAAAAATGTAAAGTCTATTCCTTAGTATTTCGTTGACAATTATATAAAACAAAAAAGATATTTAAATGCATATTTATATAGTGACAAAGTATTAATGCTAAATAAAACAAAAAAAAAATTTTGGTGTTATCGTGGTAATTTCATCAAGTATTGTACCTTTTGTAAGGTGCTTATTAAAGTAATGAAAATTAATCAATTAATCTTTTGAATTTCTTACAGTGAATTATTATTATTATTTAATTGGATATGAATATTATGATAATTATCAATGCCTATAAACTTTTGAGACTCGTATTCTCTGAATTACTCTAATTTTATTATTAGGTGTCAGTTTAAATTTTTCTTAGTGTAAATTTAATATAATTAAGTCTTTTATATTCATTTGGCTGATTTTAGAATTTCAAAAAGGATAGATTATTTAAAATGAAAAATATATCTCATTTTGAGTGAAATATAAATAGAAAATTTAGTTGAAATTAAAAACTTAATTAGTATAAAAATATTTCTCTAACAATACTAATTGTTTAGTTAAAATGATGGGCTAATAGTGGGTATTTGATTCTAAGAACAAATATGGTTTTACATTTAAGCTATCAATTACATCCAAAAGATTTAGAATTTGGATTGAAATTAATTAAGCTTACCTACCAAACACAAAAATTGCTCCTAGAAAGGATCCAAAGATAAACGAAAATGAAATGATTTTTAGTTTAGAAAGAGCTTAATAATAAAAGAGTACAATTAAATTAATGAAGAAAAAGGATATGCATGATTTTAAATTTAGAAATATTCAAAAACAAATTAAATTAATAATAATTTAGAAAGAATATGTCCTCTATTTTATTTTAGATCATGCATGCCAAATTTTAAGTTAACTAAAAAAATCTAATTATTTGTTTGACACAATAAAATTTAAATCCTTAAATATACATAAAAAATAGTATTTTTAATCAACATAATAAAGATATTAGATTGATTCAAAAGTTTAGGAACCTGATCAGTAATTAAGTTGTTAAATTCATTAATCTATTTATTAAAATATTAATTATATATGAAGTTATAGAAGAATTACAAAACTAGTCAATTTTATCTAACTTAATTTCTCTTTTATAATGTTTTATATATATATATATATATGAGATAATATACGTCCAAATTCTTAAAATTTTACTATAATTCAACATAATTTTATTAGATTTTAAAATAGATATCCTTGTAAGAAGAAATTGCATCAGAAGATTTCTCTCATTTTCAGACAAATAACTTTATCAAACTTATTTTTTATGAAAATTATCAAAAAGAGACGAAGATAAAATTCAAAAAAATAAAGCAAATACAAAAACATAAAAATTTACATGGTTCGATTATTTTATTATTAAGTAAATAAAGTACAATAAAATCTTCCTGATTTTCAAAACCAACCCAAAGATCTTTCTGCACTCGTTCTTAATACCCTCGTAAGAACACTAACCCACATGCAGTCTAATTTCACATAAAAAAAAGATAGAGTTATAAGTTATCTCATCTCTTAAAAGTATTAGTTTTCCACCTATATATATAAAAGGTCAAGGTAAAATAGTATTAAGACTTAATATGAGATAAAAATTTTAATATTATACAATTACTACACAAACAAGCATTCTAATCAAATAAATTTTAAATTCTGGTTGATTCAAAATTTAACAAATCTCCATCTTTAATTTGGATTCAAACATTTTAAACTTCTTCCACTAATTGAACTTAATTTTTACTTTTCAATTCCAATTACTTTTTCAACACCTTTAGCAACTTTACAAGCACAATACTTTGTAAACCATTGGTTTTCAAAACTACCCCAACTAAACATAACGATCGAACATTGATTCCACGAACAACCTTTCCAATTCACTAACACTTGCAAGATTTCATATCCTTCCACCATTGTTTACCCCATGGAAGCTTTTCATCACCTTTTCTATAAATGAAATCTTACTTCAATAACTATCATCTTCTGGTGCATTATTCTCATCCTTTCGAGACCTCACATTTTAAATGACATAAATCATTATACAAAATCTTCCTCATCATGACCATGTCACATTGTGTGACTTTTTTCATTAAACTATTAATAAAAATCTTATACTTTTGAAGTCTAATAAGCTCAATAATATATTATTTTTACATATCTTTGAGACATAGACCATACCACGTAAAAAGCACATAATCTCATCAAAAATGTTGATTATCAAAAAATCTTTTTTTTTTCCTGTTTTCCATGAGGAGTAAAATGAGTATCATATAATACCCAAATGACTTAATTATGAAAAAGGAAATGATGTATAATGAAAGGAATTACAAAATTTGTTAAATTGATTATTTTAGAATGGGAAGTTTATTTTGAAATTTAATGAACTTTAATTGAATTATAATAAAATTTTGAAGATTTGAATGTATTTTATTTTATTTTGTTTTGAGAAGGCCTCAAATATAACTCTTTTGACATGTTTAGCACCAAGAAAGGCTGAGACACGTGAACACAGAACTCAAAGATTTTAAGCTATAGAATCAGCAAATGGAAATGGAAATTGAAAACCGGATCAACACCGATCAACAAATAGCTCAAGATTCACATTCCCTTTGACCCAAGACTCACGTAAGGTTGGCACAAACTTCAATTCAACTCAAAAGAGTTGATGGAAATACAGATTTACAGCTATGTAAGGGCCTTAGTGACAAGAACTAAAGTTAGCAATCATGTTAATTGTTTCTCGAAAGGCAATCATGGAAGCAAAGACCCCGCTCATGCCAACTTCTGAATCCTGCCATGTCCGTACAGATTTTTATTGTAAATTAGTTGTCCTCTTCCCTCTTCGGCACTGAAACTGAGTAGAACAGTGTCCTTTAATTTGAAATGACTTCACACACAGTACACCTTGATTTTATATTTACTTAAGTTGAAAATGGAAATCAACTTATTAGAGCTACTGCACTCCCAAAATTATTAGGATAACTTTTATCTTTTACTCCATTATTAATTGGCCAAGCTAGTTTAAGCATTTAACATGGCGATAATTCTATGGGTTCCTCCAGATAAGATGAGACGTGTCATAATAGGAAATTGTGTATTCAACATTAATGCCATATTTTCATATAAAAGGAAACTAATTAATTATGACTAGGTGCAGCTTATTCCTTTAGAACTCAAGTAAAATGCATTCCAGCCATCCACACATGACTTAAATTGGAGAAAGGCGACTGCTGTTTTAACCTTTTCTCATTCTCATAACATCTTGGTCTTGCTATGTTTGGAACTGATGAACAGATTCCACCGGATTTTTTGGTGGATGGCCCCTTGTAAAAAGAGGGATTGCTAGATCTGTGTAATTAATTGGGAAGATATCGTTCTTACAAGATATACGGAAAGAGACTACTCCCAATAGTTTTATAATAATTACAAATGCAACGTTGGGTTGACTAACACAGTACTTGGTTTTGGCCTGCTTCCAAACATCCACCACCTCTATAAATTGGATGCTTCAAAATTAGAGGTTAAAGATGAAGGCATGGAGTTGATATAAAGAGGCAGAGAACAATTCTGGTGGCATACATGGGGGAAGTCCAGGCACTGCTTTTTATTATATTTTTTTCTTTGTCTTGCGCTTTTTGTCTTTCATTCGTTTGTTTCTCATTCCTCTTTCTCTTTTGTTTGTATGTTTGTTTGTTTCTGGGATTGTAACAAGACCATGAGATGTATGTGATACTTTCTTATATCAATTGGAGTTAGAATATGAATGCCTTGATTTTTGATAAGATCTTGCTGCAATTCTCCTTTTTGTCTCTCTATTTTGGTGGCCAATGTGTTTACACTTAAAAGCTTTAGAACGATGCTTGGCCAGGCTCAAGCCATGTCTGATCTCTGATCTGCCCTTTTCCCCTTCTTCAACCACAATATGGCAAAGCCTTCTCATCAGTCATGTCTTATGACGAAACTCAAGGACAAAGGAATAGCAAAAGAAAAGGGTTCCTTTCTTTTTGGATGGAAAAAAACCAAAAGCTTACTAAGGCTAGCTCTCGGCATAGCTCAAGTTCAAATACCATTTTTGTTTTTGCACTTAAGAAATCAGAGGAAAATGAAACATAAACCGAGGTATTCTATGTTATAGCTAGAGCCTGGATGCATGGTTTTACCAACTCCTGTAAAGAATACTAGATTTATAATTAGAAGTCAATGGGAAGATTTGGGTCCAATAAGTGATAAATTTAATAAATATTTATATTTAAAGATAAAAAATTAAAAAATATTTATAAATTAAATAATTATGTTAAAAATTTAATATTTGATAATAATATAAAATAATTTAGATAAAAAATTTTATATAAAATCATATAAATAAAATTTAAAAATTATTTAAAAGAATCAATCTTAATAGTTTACTTAAAAAAATTAACTAAAATAATTATAAATAATTTAATAATGACAATAATCTCAATTTCTAAATAAACTTAATAACAAACAAAAATTAACAAATATAATAACAAAAATCTCAATGGAAAGCAATCTCTTAAAAAATATTAAGAACTGTCAATAAATAATTCAATATAAAAGTAATTTTTTAAAATTAATTACAATAATTAAATACAATATTAATAAACAATTTAACGAAGAAGCAATCTCTTAATAAAAACTTAATTGTTCAAAAAATCTAAGCAAAAAAAAAACTAATTTATAAAAAAACAATCAAGCAATCTTTAAATAAATAAGTAATAACTAACCTTAAATGCTTAATCAAATTGCTTTTAACAATAAATAGTTAAGATAGTAAATTTTAAATAAAAATCATCAAATAAAACTATTAAATAAGAAAAAAAATTAGAGTTAAAAATATTAAAATTAAAATAAATAAATAAAGTAATCTTATCAATTATTGTGATATAAAAATTAAATTACTCATTAAAAATTTTCTACACTGAAAGCTGATAAGTAAAAAGGTACAAAAAAATATTTTTTTTATAATATTTGATAAAAAGAAAAGAGAACAAGTGGTACTTGTGAGGTTTTAAAGTAACGGGATTTAAAAATAATTTTATTACAATTGTTTTTTTTTTCTTGAAAAATACAAATTTTTTTTAGTTTTTTGTTGATTAATTTTTGTAAGGTGTTTTATTAAATAAAAAATTATTATAAAGAAAAAATTATAAAAATTTTAAAAAATAAAAATATGGTAAAATTTTTTTTAAATTTTTCTAAAGACGAAATTATAAAATTTTTAAAAAGTAGAAACAAGGTATAAAAATTAAAAAATTATTGAAAAAATGAAATTATAAAATTTTTAAAAAATATAAATAAATTATAAAATTTAAAAATTGTTGGAGGCGGGGGCTCCACTAGGCCCCCCTCCCCTGCGCCTCTGAGCCTAGCTCTCTAGCTTGCAGTCTAGAAGGGTTTGAAGCATCTTTTTATTTGTTTGAATAATAAGTGTGAAAAATATTAATTAGTTCGGAATCTAATAACGGTTAAGATCATGTTTTTCTTAGGAAGTTTTTTGTTTTTTGTTTGAATAAAAATCATAGAGTAAGAGCTTTTTTGAATAGAATAAAAAGATAAGGTCTGATGTGCAAAGTTTGAGATAGTTCAAGGATATTTAGTATTTTAGTTATTTTGTAATAAATTGATTATTATTCTAAATAATAATACAAAATGGAAAAAGGAAACATAACAAGTTAGATTGAGGAAAAAGCAGGCGTAGTGAAGCCAACAATACATCAGTTTTGGTTAAGTGAGAGAAGATGGAAGGAGAGGAGCAGACATCAATATGGAACAAAGAAACAGTGCCGAAAGTGATGAAAATAGTGAGCACAAGACTTCCTCAAAGAGACCTCATCTCTCTTCTTCTTGTCAGCCCTGGGCTTCACCGCACGCTACTTTCCTCCCCTTCCCTTTGGCTTGTACTTTTCTCAACAATACTCTTTTCTAAGATCAGAAAGCCAATTTTTTGAAATTTAGTTTCAACTTTTCAGTGCCTTTTATGATCTGGGTGTTTGTTCTTTTTGCCAGGCTATTGATTTACGTGAGATGAATAATGCTGGAGATCGACTTATAGCAACTGTTTCACTGGTTCGTCAATTTATCATCTTTTTTTTTTTTTTAATTTGTAAAGTTGTAATTTTTTCTTTTTTAATCTGTTCAATGTTGGTAGCACTTAGCAGTGGATTTTTGTTAGCAAATAGATGAAAGCGTAGCCATATAGTGTTGAAGTGAGTAAAGCTTTTGCATTTGTTTTGTAGCCAAGATATCAGCATGTGAAGCAAATAAGCCTTGAATTTGCACGAGATATAGACGACGGACATCTCGAAATCCTTAAGAACAAGGTAAATTGTTGTGCAGTTCTGGTTTGAAGTTTGTATATGTTTATTATATTGAAGACTTCAGAAAGAAATAGGCTGAATTTTATCGGTTGCAGTTGGATGGAATTAACGCAATTGAGACCTTAGAATTGATGAAAGCTGGGGCATTACCCCTGTTCATTGGCCCCTTCATTATAGTCTTGTTATGCCTATGTGCGAAGTTCAAGTTGCACAATAGGCCTGTCAAACCTACATGTGTAGGGGAGTGTTTTTGAAGTGGTGAATAAGAAATTCCACATCATCTAAATTTGGAGTACTCTGACACAAAAATATAATAAATGCTTCTCGACCTATTGCTAATTGGTTTTTAAGTTGGATGCCCTCCTTAAAATTAACATGGTCAGTACCTCAGCTGCAACCGAGGGTGATTTGATAAATACAAGGATGCATTATGTAGCCTTCGCAAAATTAGTGGAGCAACTATTGCACATATAGTCAACAGAAAATGTTGGTTGTTCATCTTGTGATCTGATTCCTGTTCATTGTTCCCCCTGTATCAAGGTTTTTTTCCGTCCATTTTTTCTAGAAAGTTGTACATGTAAACTATTAGAAAGTTATGATTGAAATTCTCTCTACAAACAACAGTAGAGAGTTTAAGCGCTATAGTGGAATTCTTATTTGTAAATGCTACTGATTTGAAATCCAAAGCAAATAAAAGTGATGGCATTGACTCACCCATAATTCATGTTCAAAAGATTCTTGGGCAAATGCATTAGCTAAGCCAGCCCAAACTTCAGCAGATTTCTCAAGCCTCACCACTAGGCTGAGGACCTCCTCTGACTCTGACAAAGTCGAAGTAATCAATTCTGGCAGCAAATGATCTGATCCCTTCCAAAAAGTATAATCCGGGTTGACTATCTCCTTCTTGCCATTGGTATCATCACCAACTGGGAAGGAGATGGTCTTGCTTGGTTCAAGAAACTACCATCAATGAGAATCTATTCTAATTTTGACTCTCAATGAGCCCCATAATCTTAACTTGCCAAAGTAAATAGTTTGACGGCGTAAGATGGATGGAAACAAAATTCCTATGTTAATTGTTGATGGGTAAGGGTATTTGGTTTCAAAAGTGGAAGTTGACACAAGGGAAGCCATAGAAATAGATAGGTTAAGAAAAGCAAGCTTTCTCTATACTGCTCTGATACCAGATGGTGTTTTAAACTCTCTGCGGTTTTGTGTGTAGAAAAAGAATTTCATTCACAACTTTATAATAGTTTACATGTACAACTTTGTGGAAAGAATGGATAAACAATCCTTGATACAAGGGGAACAATAAATAGGAATTAAATCACAAGATGATAGGTCAATATTTCTCTTTTATGTGCTAGAGTTGTTCCACTAATTTGGCATCGGCTGCAACACGTGTCCTTGTCTTGGGCAAATCACCTTGAGTTGTGGCTAAGTTGGTGAACTCACCATGACTTCTGGGTGAGTCAAAGAAATGCTCATCAATTATGAGTGAGTCAATGCTATCACTTTTATTTCGTGTGATTTTCAAATCTTTAGCTTCCACACACCTCATTTATAATTGTCTTCCTTATGAAGCATGTCGTTAATTCTAAATATAGTTTTATCATATCCTGAGTTTTTTCTTCATAATATTTTAAGCATTTCAGTGTTTGGATTCACTTCAAGGCCTTGAGTCTTTAAATCTGAATGGCTGTCAAAAGATATCTGACAAAGGAATTGAAGCTATAACTAGTTGTTGTCATAAATTGAAGGTTTTCTCTATCTATTGGAATGTAAGGT
The DNA here is from genome assembly GCF_002168275.2 of Theobroma umbraticum. NCBI lineage: Eukaryota > Viridiplantae > Streptophyta > Magnoliopsida > Malvales > Malvaceae > Theobroma > Theobroma umbraticum. Next base: position 3,253,246 of record NW_018397259.1, on the reverse strand, counting down.
ATTTTCTCATTTCCCTTATTTAGTACATATATATATATATTCTAACTTATGTTTTTATAAGCAATCTTTCATTATGTTATAATTCTAATGCATCTCTTAATATGGATTGAGCTTCAGGGCAACTGATATAGGTGTAAAGCATTTGGTGAAGAACTGCAAACGTATAATTGATTTAAACTTAAGTGGCTGTAAGGTACTTGATGAGTAACTTGATACAGGTTCTTCATTTTATTGAACTACTACATTATAAACATAAGTATCAAAGAGGATGCCAGAACTTTGACTGTAACTAACACTACATCTGGTTTTGTATGTCCGGCAATGCCTTTTGCCTGAGGGTTGTAATACAGTTTTTTAAGCATGAATTTAACTAAGGGTGATTTTATTGAGCGAATCTCAGACATTCTTAAGAATTAAGTTTGTCAACCTGATCTTTTTTGCTGTTTTTTTCTGAAATGAGGATTCTCGGATGAAGGAAGAGTGGGTCAGTGAGAAATAATTTAAGGGAAAAGAAATGCACTAAAGTTGAGACAGTGCCAATTATAATTGAAAGAGGGATGAGATGATTTATTTACAAGAACAACAGAGATGCTTGGCTTGCAAAAACAACAAAAAATTGCATTATTGCTTAATGAGTTAGTCAATTTCTTGGTGTTTTTGTAACAACAGAAATGGAAGAAAATAAGGATTCTCAACTTGAGGCTGCTCAAAAGATATAATGGCCTATGATTTTGAGGATCATATTGGAGTGGTTAATGATGGATAATGAAAGGAGATTGTGTTCATCATTTGAATTGTTAATGCAAAATATGCCTTCTTTATTAGATTTCCCTGTAACATATTGTGCTTTTGTAGTTAGTTGACTGAACATCCGAACATGCTCAATTGTAAACTTGAAACTTGTTTTTCTTTCAACATGAAAAAGGTTTGTTGTTTGTGCCATTACCTGGTTTGTTGCTAGAGGTTTGGTTCATAGCTTTACTGGGAAACTTTTATAAATTTGTTTTCCTTCTTTTAAGTAGTTTGTGATAGTTTATTGTAGTCGCTATGCAGTTGTGCAAATTAGTATGTAGTATTGTGTTGGATTTCCTTTGAATGGATTACTTTCATGTGACAATCACAGAATTTATCAGAGAGAAGTTTGCAATTAGTAGCTGACCATTACCAAGAGTTAGAGTCATTGAATCTGACTAGGTATGTTAATCTGCTTTGCTTGGGTTTTACTGGGTGTTGTTCATGGGATTTAATAATCTCTGGTATCAGTCTTTGCATATCATAAGGAGTGATGCTGCTACTTTCTCAGTTATCTTTTAGACAATCACCCTTTTTAAAAATGTGGTGGTTCGATGATAATTGTCAGTAGTTGTGATGCAAGCTTGTCTGCACAAAGAATATGATGCTTTTCTCAGTTAAAGTTATTGCCACTGATTGTTTAGAAGATTGTCATCAAATACTGCTGGTTTTTATACCTACTGATGGTGCTGATGTCCTGTGATGATCTGGTTGTACCCAGATGTGTCAAGATGACAGATAGTGGCTTGGAACAAATATTGATCAGATGCTCCTTTCTCCGAAGTTTAAATCTCTATGCACTTTCGAGGTATGCTACATGTCCTCACATGGTAATCTTGGTTCTTTTTATGTCATGGTTCCTAACATGTGTTACTATCCTTCATTGCTTGTGCAGCTTCACAGAGGAAACTTACAAGAAGATATCTGTTCTATCTCATCTAAGATTCCTAGATTTGTGTGGTGCACAGGTAAAAACTGAGGTTTTTGAACTAGTTTTAATTGGATGTAGTCTGTGAAAATTGACACTACTAATAAACATTTGGTTGCCAGAATCTCTCAGATGAAGGACTTTCCTGTATAGCTAAATGCAAGAATCTTGTATCCCTCAATTTAACATGGTAAGTGAATTTCAAAATTCCAATACAAATCTGTGTAGCCAGAAGGTGATATGATACAATAGAAAAGCCAGTGTTCCTTTATTTATTTATTTTTATCTTTTTAACAGGTGTATACGTGTCACTGATGTGGGCGTCATAGCAATTGCTGAAGGTTGCACCTCTCTTGAATTTCTCAGGTAAATCCTGATGAGAGAAATATTATTTAATCTGGAAGAAACATAACAGCTATTGCATGCCTTAAAATGTTGTCTTTTGAGTCTTATTAATATATATTTTAAAATTATGCATATTAATATCTCTCTATCCTCTTTAGACTTGAGTTTTAATGTGACTGATCATAAATAACAAAATAAGGCACTAGACACACTCTTGTATGTGACACTGGTTGAAGCAGTTATATTAAAGTGTCATTTTGCTTCAAGATAGATGTCAGGCCTATTGATGTGGTGCCATATTTCAAAGAGTTCGAGCATGGTTGCCACAGTGGCCTCCAACCCCCTCTGGTGATTCTTATCAAACTGGGCATGATGAGTCTTGGACTCAGTTGTGACAAACTGAAGTAACAGCAAAAGAAATTTAATGCACATTTAAAACAATAACAAGTGAGAATATCTTGTCATTCTGTTGTTAATCTATATTTGGACATGCTGAAGGCAATTCATTAATTATTTGTGTTTTTTTTTTTTACATCAATGGATATTTCACTAACATGTACTATATACATCAAAATTCAGGGGCAACAAATTATTACAAATTTCTCCAAATATAAGCATGAAGCGATTCGTCATATCTCATAAGTTGATGAGTGATTTCTCCTGACTGATTTTAACATTTAGCTGAAGATTATAGGGAACATGTGCAGATGTGAGAATGGTTATATTTATAAGCACATGAACATTTGATGCTGATATGTTTGATTATGCGCGTCACCCTGCTGCCCTTAAAAGTCTTCTCATGTTAAAAGTTTTTATTACTGATGACTTGCAGTTTGTTTGGGATAGTTGGGGTAACTGACAAGTGCCTTGAGGCCCTTTCAAAGTTTTGCTCAAATACAATCACGACTCTTGATGTTAATGGATGTATTGGTATTAAGGTAAACAACTATTTTCTTCTCCCTAGAAGGCCTTGTGCTTGTTTATAGGAAAATTATAGCAGTTATTTTCTTGTCGAGAATCTTTATTGTTGTAAGCTTACGAAAGAAAAATACCGTTGGTTTTAGATATCCTTCTACTCTTAGGTAGATGAACATACCACTGCATAAAGGATGGGAAAACACGAAGGTTAAATTCAGATTAAAGTGAAAGTAATGTTTGGGCTGTAATATGCACAGCTGCAAACTGTATACAGTAGAAACTTTACTACGGAAAAAAAAATATGCACAGCTAGAAACTTTAATAGGGAATGCTCAAATGTGTGTCCATCTGTGAATTGTATCCATTTATGAGCGTGCTCAAACCTGACAGACCTGTTTGCTCATCATGGCACACCCCTTGAGGAGTTCTACGTCTCAAAAATCTAACTAATTTTCTTTTCTCTCTAAGTATTATTAACAGTTAATACAAGGCATGCACAGTGCTTTTCCTATAATGTCTGTCAAATTCTTTTGCCAACCCCATATTGATGTCTGTTGCAGAGACGAAGCCACGATGATTTACTCCAGTTGTTTCCATATCTGAGTTGCTTCAAAGTGCATAGCTGATATGGTGGTTTATTGAGTTTGAAAGAGTTTCACATACCGGCGTATTAAAACAAGGATGCCTCCTTCAAAGGTGTTATGTTTGTTATGTTAAATGAGCTAAGGCCTGTCATGTAAAAGGGAGAATCAGTGGTGCTTGTTTTAGACATGAAAAAGAAAATGTGACCATGGCAATTAAATTGCTTTTGTTTAAGTGAGCCTCAATTGAATTTGGACATCAGAAGGGAAGGGTACGTTACAGAATAAGATCTTCTAATCTTTTTGTTTAGCTTTTTTTTTTTTTTTGAAAACAATGGTAATAGTTTCATCACTAAGAATAAGTCTACAAAAAACTACCCTTGTGTGATAGCGATGCAGCACAGCACAAGCAGGACACGAAGCTCCCTGTCATGGCTTGTTCTATGTATATGAAAGAGGAATAAAAAACATAATCAGATCGGATGATTGACTCAGATATATGACAAGCTCCCTAGAATGGCCAAAAAAAATCCCACAGAGCAACAGTCACCCCACTACAACTAGCACATGTCACAACCTAATAACTCATCTCTCATGCTGTGGACTTCAAACTCAACCTTGTCACGGTGTTCTGCGCGCTTTCTGAGTCAACTCCATTAGTAGACGTAAGAGCCACACCAACCGCAGCATTATGCACAAACTCTTTCTGCAATCCATCTTCAAAATCTTTGTTGTGAACAAGATGGTCATCTTCCCAAGAAGATTTCAAATCTGCATCACACGGATCACTTTGAGAAGATGCTGGGTTAGTACTCCCTTCTATGCTCCCATTATCAATATCTCCATGGCTCCCTTCACAGTTGCCTGCTGTACATTCATTCCCAATATCCTCATTTGAGCAAGAGCTGATAACGTTGGAATTAGACGATGCATTCTCTTCAGCAACTCCATTCAGTTCATCTAGATCGGATGTAGAACAAACTGATGACATTCTGCTACGCTCACCACTAATAACCTCAGATTTGCTCCCATCAGGATTTTGCCGTTTCTCCTGCTTATTATGCTCATTATTTTCTCCATCAGGATCCTTTTTCCATTTTAAGGCATTTCACACCAGATTCAATACAAGCAATAACATTGTGATGAGAAAGTTTGTGAGACTGCTGGTGGGGAGCAATCCGTGAATTCCGAGGACGTTTATAACCATATGACAAACACATGTTCACGCTAACCGAATGCCGGAATTCATCAATCGACTCTCGTATATCAAACGGTTGACCTTTCTGAACTATTTCCCCTTGTTTCCTTTGTAAACCTATAAAGAAGGCACAGTAGGCACATGGCTTAAATGCATCTACATACTCATGAAGATAAGGATGGCACTACAACTTTCCATTAGTGTCTCGCTCAATCATCAAAGTAAGATTCCTTAGCAGTGATTCCACCCAGCCTTTCCAAGCACGCAAGTCATCGCCATCCGCTGCAACAATGTCAACTTGCAGTTAGTCTTTGTAGCTTTGGAAGAACTTATATGGCTCAAGTAGAGCTGGGGACGGATCTAGGTTTAAACTAATAGGGTAAAAATTAAAAAAAACCTATCATGTTCATGTTCATTAGTATATATATAACATACTTTTTGTAATTTATCAAAGTTAAAGTAGGATATTTTTTTATATCACAAAATTCATCAATAATTGAATTTGTGTCAAACTTTTCAATAATATTTCTTTTAATATAAATAACTATACAGTCAGTAAGAAAATTATCTTTCATTTTATTTCTAATCTTGTTTTTTATGATGTTCATAGCTGAAAGTGACCTTTTACTCGTTGTCGTTGAAACTTATTTTTTTTTAAAAAAACTTTTATCGCTTAAAAATGTAATTTCTTTTTAATAGTTTTTACTATATATTTTATTTTATCTTGGGTTATTCCATTATTGTCTTGGGCTCCTGGGTTTATAAGTCATATTTCTATGGATTTCTTAATTGGTGCTTGTTATTTATTGATGGGTTAATCTTTAGAGTATTGGTCTGTTTTCATAAATGATAAGTATAAGCCTTGACATCTGTTTCATTTTGACAGGAGGTTGGGATAAAAACATGAGGGGCCACTTGTTTTTGGAAAAAAAAAAAGTACATATAAAAATTAGAAAATTTTCAATGGTGGGGGGCAAGCACCCCTATGCCTCGGTATGTATCCGTCCCTGAACAGAGCACTCCATTTTACTCTATTCAGCTGAATCTCCTCAAAAATGTTGTTACCATATTGGAATTACTCAATCATGACTCGAAGGGTGTTTGTGGACATGTTATAGCTAGAATTTATGCATGGATAGGTAGGCGTAATTATTGGCAGAAGATAAGTCCTATCTGGAGGATTTTTACGAGGATCTCATATAGAAAATCCAAGTTGATCTTCTTCAATTGCACAAAGCATAATCGGGGTCTGGCAAACGCCATAGACTATAGACTTTAAAAATTCGTGAAACAAGCATACTTGAAACTGCCATTAGGATAAAGCTAGCAAACTTGAGCCACAAGAAGAGCCAAATTAACACTACCAAGAAATCCAGTCACATTGGAGTAAACACCATGCCTTTTAGTCCAGAACTTCAGAAATTGGAGTGTTGTGTGAAAACAGCCGACATTTGGAACCGCTTTCTAAATTTGATTTGCAACTCGACTACCATTAAGACTTGGAATAGTAAGCTTATCAACATTGCAAAAGACCGAATGTCGAGATCTTGATGCACAACCAAAGGAGAGATTCTTTGCATAAAGAAGGTCAATTGATATCCCATCAAACTTAAATTTCATTACAAAGATATGAGAATCTGGAACCAGTTGTAATTCTGCAACTTCTTCCCTTTGTGTCAAGATATTGTGAGGTACAACAAAGAAATCATGCTTTCGGTTCACCTAGGATGATCCCACACATAAAGTATCTACGTGAGAGCCAAGTCCATATACCCTAAGTCGAAAAGAACCGAAGGTAAAAACGACTGCATTAGCATCTTCAACCATCTGATCTGTGTAACCCCTCAAACGAGTAAGTTGCTTCACCCAATTTGTTACAGTGTCTTGAATTCGATTGAGAACTTCTCTCTTCGCAACTTCTTTGCTCGCATACAGCCCAAATTCCACAGAAAACTTTTTTAGTTCTCGACTTCTTTGTATATCAACTTTGGTGGAACCTACCATAGATATCACCTTTGTTACACTCTATTGCTTCATTGGCACTATATTACCGATGGTGACGAACCACTTAATGCCTCTGAACTCGCCATCTGCATCTCTATCTATCACTTCGCCACTCGATTCTTGAACGATTGGTCAACAACGAAAATTAGTGCAAATGATAATAAATCTACTTTAAGATGGATATTTACATTAGAAGGTAATGTCACTAGTTGGATATTTAAGAACAAATTTGCATATCACATTTAACAATAGAGTTTGAGTTTATTATTTTAGCTGCAACAAGTAAAAAAGCAGAATAGTTGAAAAATTTATTATTAGATATAGAGTTGAAACCTCAACAGATGCCAATCATTTTTTTATACTGTGATAGTATTGCTGCAATGTCTAGAGCATATAATGATGTTTATAATGAAAAATCTAAATATATTAGTTTAAGATGTGATTATATTAAAGAATTAATTTCTAGTTGGGTAATTATTATAACATATGTTAAATTTACAAGTAATTTGGTAAATCTTTTGACAAAAGATTTATTAAGGGATTTTGTAAGTAGTACTATAAAAAGAATGAGTTTAAGTTCTCTATTAGACACTAATAGTAAGAACCCAACTTTTAATTAATAACCTCTAATTACAAAGTTCAATAGGTAAAAACAAGTTATTGTCATATGTCTATGATGTACTATTAGAACCTATTCCACAAAATTTTGTTTAAAGATAGTGCGGTCCATTGCGTATAGAGGTTGAGTGTATATTCCTAATGGAGTTTGAATATTATATTATGGAAAGAAAATGTCTAAGAGCAATGGAAACATTAATGAAAACTCCACCTACAAAAACATAAAGAGTGGTGTCATTTCAACAAGAAGAATTTGGAGACGCTCTTGTAAATGTTTATTATAAACAAGATAAGCACATAGCCATTATGGTACTAAAAAGTGAATGACCATTTATAGAAATATAAATGAATATTATGTATGTCGTATCTTCAATTTTAATACTAAGAGTCGAGATTCAATTTGCGGATACCATCAATTTTGTTAGGGTTCTAAGATGCATTCGCAAATTGATAGTCAAAATCGAGAGACATCTTCTTGTATGCGTAATATTCGTTTGTGTAAAAGGTAAGAACAATATATATTTATATTTTATAAGAAAAATCAATATTTCAAACTAGTGGGAAATTGTTAGTTTGTTAATGTTGATCTTATTAATGAAGAGTTGTGACTAAAGAGTTATAAATAATTATCTTATTAAATATAACTCTTTTAATACTTGTTCTATCAAAGGTTATTAAATATAACTTTTGAATAGTTATATTATGAAAGAAAACAATTTTCGAATTGTCATATTATGAAAAAAAAAACAACTTTTTATAATTCAAAAATATTTTTGTTCGTTTATTATATAAATAATGTCATTATGTTATCATTTTAATTTTAATAAGTTTTTTATTCACGTCCTCAAAGTTATATTCTTCTTCTTTTCAAATATTTCTAGCAATGATTGAGGTAGATTGTGAGTAAAAATGGTATGCCGTTGTTGTCAAAGTGTATTGGAGTTGGTAGAGTTGGTATGGAGAGTTCTTAGTTTTTGCATAGCCTTATCCCCTACCTAGCAAGCTTACTAAGTGGGGGTTGCTGGGTGATTTGGGTCTAGACAGGAGTTTCATAGTGCTGTAAATTTGTCTTTCTCCACTTGGATGTAGGATGGTCATGTTTTTCTCAACCTTCTACTCTATGTAAATGTCTTTTATGTAGTTTTTCAAAAAAGAAAAAAAAAACCTAATATTCTTATCTTATCTAAGTTTTTTATGTCGGTTTGCCTTCTACTTTTATTTTTGTAAATGGTATTAATATTTAAATTAAAATGTTTAAAATATTTTTTTCTTTTTTTACTTACTTTTGGCCGGCTAGCAATATTCTCTACTTTAACCGACCACCTCGTAATTGAATCTGGCTCAAATCCGACCAGATTTATCAAGGAGCATTAGATCTGGTGCTCTCTAAGGAGCATAGATGCCTAAGGACTGCTGGATCTGTGCTCCCTGGTGAGCACACACAAACGGTGCTCCCCAAGAATATCACCTTGGGTGCTTCTTAGGGAGCACCGATCCACACTCCCAGACTGGTGCTCCTAGGGAGGGAGATCCTACCAGAGCCAATTCTGACACTCCTTGACCAAAGGGGAAGAGGTAGGGATATGGTTTTTTTAATAAAAAAATAAAAAATAAAAAATTATACTTTATAATATAATAATTTTTAAAATTAATAAAATATAAAATTATCTTTTTAATATTATCACGTTATTAAATTAACGAAAATATTAATAATGGATTAATAGCTGAATTTATGTATGTAGCAAAAGATTTTTTTTAAAATAAAATACCTATTTAGAAAATTAATAAATTTATACGAAATTATGACTAAAAGTTAAAAAGTTAGGATATTTTATCAAAAAATAAAATTAGAGGACATGAGGCTATTTTGTCATTGAGGTAACAGGTGCAGAGCACACTATACTCAAATAAACAAGTGAAATTTATTTGATATCACCACACTGCTGAATTCAGAACTGATATATCAAGCTGTGTGATTAGTTAAGCATTTTGATCTGTATTTCGGACAGTACAAATGAAATTTGGATAAAGTCCTTCCAACCATCCAGGTAATGGGAACAGCCATTTCATGGATCCCTCCCCTTCCCCATGATTGCTTAGGGTTCTGTCTACATATCAATGATATAGATTGATAAGAGTTGCCATGTTAAAATCCTCCCAATCTTCCACACTCCAACCCATCCTTCTTCCCTCACGCTGCTGCTTGAACTTGTAGAGGTGCCTGTAACTAAATGTTACAACCGCGAAACAGAATCAATACCAATGATGATAATAATAATAATACTGACAGCCGAAAACACATGAAGAATTGGAGATAACTTTGAACTGATAACTTGTATAGCTGTAGACATTTATCCTAACTAAACTAGTATTTACTATATATATTATGACTTGGAAGGCAGGATTACCGTCCACTGCACTACTATTACCCTCCTCGAATGTGGCAGCAAATTGCTTAAAAACCTGAGCATCTGTAGAGTTTGGAGGCAAGTGAAGAAGCTCTGCAAGGAAACAGAAAGGATAGTAAAACGATAAAATCAAGAGACGGATGTTGACTGACTGGATTTATTTGCTTCTGCTTTGATATTTCTGAACCACAAATAACAAAAAAATACAGTATTGAGACAGGAAATCACATATTTAAACCCTTAAGGGACATTTGTTAAAAATGGAAAAATGTAACGCAAGTGGAGTGGTGTACCTGGGCACTCAGAAGCATTAGATGGAGCGTGGCAAATGGAAGGAAGGATCAAGGCTAGGGTGGCATTGACCTTGAAACCAAGGTCAGGGTCGTTTCGATCCGCAACCAGGAGGCACAAACACTTCTTCGTCTGGTTCAATATTTTTCTGAGGTTAGTGCAACATGTGGGATCAGGAACTTTAGTCTTTCCACCAATAAAAGGGATGCATGTTGAGACAGCAACTAGTTGGTTAGAACATTCTTTTTTGTCTTCAGCCAAGTCTGAACTTACACAGCTCAGCAGTATCAGGAATATGAAGCAACAAAGGGTTACTCTAACACTGCTTAAAACCCCCATTTCGGAGAGATAAGGAGAAGTGAGGAGCGAGGTGGGCTTCAAGTTGTAAGGGAACTGAGTTATATACATCGCAAGTACACGAACTTGATTTGGTGAAAAAGAGGAGTTATTTTCCCTCGTAGATTCTAGATTTTTGGGATATGGAAAGATAGACATGTCTTAAAATTAAAAGAGCAAGTTTGAATGCCAACCAATTATATTCGAACTAGTGTATCTGACTATGAAATGGGTTTTGACTTTCAGCCACAGAATAGAGCATGATTGGACCCAGGTTGATTGTAAGGTTGAAAATAATAGGCATTGACGGTCATTGGCAACCGAAACCTCAAAAATATAACTTGTTTAACCATTCGTAAGTCTAAAGGATTATTTTTGCTTAAACGAGCGTATTATAGCGACCTCTTGTGAGAGAGATCGATCATGCCAATGGAATTACGGTTGCAATTTGCAAGAGAGAAGAAAAAGGCAAAAAAATTGAATATTATTCCTCGGAGACGAAAATGCAACATGGAACTTGAGATGAAAGGAGGGCCATTTGCTTTTCGCAGGGAATTTAAAGTACAGGGCAATTGACTAATTATACTGAGCCGGTGGACATTTCTATTGAAAAAAGAAAGAAAAGAAATTGACAAAGGCATAATGATTTTTCTATGAAACAAAGGTGTGACATAGTACAAAGCAGCAGATCACAGCAAGGATCCCTCAAAGAGATACCTTAAAACACAGGGAGCACGATCTACCATTCTTACAATAACTTATCTGTATCCATCGGCTTCTCTGGGCCATTTTCTTAGGCGTCTCCAAGACCTATACAACATGCAGCAGCTTGATATAATGTATGTTTTTGTGATTCAATATCAATAGTGGTAGCTGCCAAGATGAAAAAAAAGAATCAAGGATAGCAACAGCATACCTTAATGTGTCAGCGTCTAGGCCTAGGCATGCACCGAAATTCAGCTAGCAGTGCTATATGATCGGACGACCACTCTGGAG